>NC_138770.1:634784190-635285048 GCF_965119305.1 Pelophylax lessonae | reverse complement strand
ACTACGTAAGTGTTGTTCAGCTATGGAGAATTCACATGCGTGTGTTACAGTTAAAACTGCTCCCTATCGAAATGCATGGTGACATGTACCATAGCATGTTGCATCTCATTAACTTTGAATTGCAACCCAAGAACATTGTTGAAGTAATAGGCTAAGCACCATCACTGCAGTGCACCACAACCCACTTGCATGCACTGCATAAAAGAAAATGGTATTTGCCCATTTTATGGTGCTTAAAGGCGCAATGTAGCCCATTAAAGTAATAGTTTATTTTTTAATGCAGAACACCTTAGTGCCTAGTGTTTGCACAATGCATGGTCTGAATGGGTCCTTAGAGATTATATTTTCTTTAACAAGTTGTGGGATAAATAAACATTCTGTGGTGCTATAACATAGCCTTCCTTCTGAGAGTGCACAGAGCACATTGTGCCTTGGCAGTGAGGAAGAAGGGAAAGTTCTGGACGTAGGTCATGGCACTCTTCTCTGAAACAGTCTCTCCAGCATGTAGGCTCCCTGATGTGCAGGAAGGAACCCACCCACCATTTGTAATGCTAAGTCCCAGCACAGCTTCTCATGTGACTTGTCTGATGGCCTGAAGTGGTACTTCTAGGCCTTTAGGCTAAGATCAAGTGTAAAATCAGTTCTTACCAGTTTTCAGGATTAGAATGATGGTGTCTTCAGAGCACAGGGAATGCTGGTTAGAAATTCCCTTTGAAATAAGGTAGGTACTGGGGGAAGGATCATTTTTCTCCAAGGTTAAATCTAGCCTGGTACACCAGGTTAGCCCCTGGTTGTAGGCAGGCTCTAACTAAGTGCTTATGTCTTTCTGGTAGGAATGAGGCTGGTCTTGTCTGGCCAGGGGCTGGAAAGGCAGAGAGCCTAAGGTTTCGATGTTACCTGGAAATGGTCACCAGTATGAGTACGAGGACAAGGACACGATACCACAGCTTTTTTTTGCACCATGCCTCATGGGCTAGATCTTTTGACCGTGATTGTAGCAATTTTTATTACCAGGCCTAGGTCTAGTTTTTGTCCTGCACATTTATTTTCCTCATGTATGCCACTGCACCTTTTAGGTTTTGTTTTTCACTCACTGTATGGTAAGATGTGGATCTTTGGACATCCCCTGAAGTCTAAGGAAAGGATGCATGGCCCTCAGGTTCCTTCCTCCTCTGCCATGGGGTCTCTCTCTGAAAGAGCTCTTGCTTGGTGGTCGGTCTCGGCTAGCCTCGAGGAGAGGGGTTTGCCAGGCCTTTTGGCTAGGTGACCAGATTGCTTTGCCCCTTTCAGGAGTCTTACACCCTGGGTGTTCATTGAGGTCCTTCCTCTTTGGGAGGGGACCAATGGCACACCCTGTGCACTTTTTTGGTTCACTTGGTGTTTGTTTTTTGCGCACCACACTTTGGGCTTGTACAAAAAAAGTGTGTTTAACACTTACGCTTCAGTAGAAGAAAGTATCAGCCAGGTCCCTTTTAGGATTTTTTAACAAGTTTGAAGCTCCAAATGATTGCGAATGAACTTTTCTGACTTTCACTCTCAGTTCTAGAGATAGACCGATTATCGGCAACACCGATATTCACTTTCCCCGATATATCAGAATCGGCCCCTGAGGTTACCGATATTGCAGATATTTAGGGAAAGTGCATGTCCTGGGGTGATGCCTGCAGCTAGAGGCATCACCCTGGTACCAGTGTCCATAGCCGACGGTTGGCTGACTTGTAATGACAACCTATGCGGCTGAGAAACCGCTCGGCTTCATTACAAGGAGCGGGAGGGGATGTTCCCCCGCTCCTGCCGCCTTCCACGGCTCACCCGGGTCTCTTGTCCCACTGGGAGACCGAGGCATCCTACCTCCACCGCCGCCGCCAAAGAGAAGACCCGGTGTAGCATGAAGATGTGTCCCCGTGAAAGCCGGTATCCCTGCCGCAAGTGCACATGCGCCGGTCTCCATGTAAAAAACCGGAAGTGATGTCATGACATCACTTCCGGGTACTCAACGCCGAATTAAAAAAACTGACAGCATTCAAAACAGCCAAACTTGGCGTTTTGAATGCTTTTCAGTGCCGAGGAGGGGTTTGGGATCTTTTAGACCCCCAGATCCCTCCACAAGGAGTACCTTTAGAAAAAAAAACAAACATTTTTTACATGTCCGAAAATATCGGCAGATATCGGCCAGCCGATACCGATATCCGATGACCAAAATATCGGTATTGGCATTAAAAAAACGATATTGGTCGATCACTACTTAGTTCACACTGTCACACATTACTGAATTATGAAGATCTACAATTGCTTAATTTATTCTTCCTGGAGAAGAGACGCCTGAGAGGGGACATGATAGCAATTTATAAATACCTCAATGGTGACCTCTGCATAGAAAAAAAGCTATTCAGTCGCAAGAATTGCATGATAACTCGAGGACATACAATGCGATTAGAGGAGAAGCGTTTTGACTTCAGGCAACGCAGGGGGTTTTCTACTGTTAGGGCTACATGATTGTGGAATTCTCTACCACAAGAGGTGGTTTCTACGGGAAGTATGGCTACTTTCAAAAGACTCTTAGACGTATATCTCAAGGATCAGAACATTAAGGGGTATGTGAGATGATTATGGCCAAGCGCGCCTACACAGGTTGAACTGGATGGACTATTGTCTTTATTCAACCTCAACTACTATGTAACTATGTAACTATATCAGTCCCTGCACTCAAAGAGCTTACAATCTAAGGCCCTTATCTCACATGCACTTTAGGGCCAATTTGAACAGGAGCCAATTAGCCTACCAGCATGTCTTTAGAGTGTGGGAGGAAACCCACGCATGCACAAGAATACCATGCAAACTCCATGCAGGTGATGCCCTGATTGGAATTCAAACCAGGAACTCTAGTGCAGAAATGCTAACCACTATACACTGTGCTTAGTTCATCTTATCTTCATAGTCTTTTTAATTATTTTTTATTTATTTTTTTTTAATTAACATGTGCATTATACATGGTATTAATTTCAGGAATCACAAACATTTTAAGAAAAGATAATTTGAGAATGAGAATCAAAAACATGGGATATCCAAAGAAACCCGTATAGTAGGTGCTGTGTTATAGACTAAAGCAGCCAATCGCAAACAGGCTTCCAGCAACTTGGTCTAGTCAGACCAGAGCAAGCTGATTTCCAATTGGCTACTATGCTGTACGATACTGTGTTGGTTTTTGTTCACTTGTCCATTACACCGTGAAATGCCTATCCAATAAACCTGTACTAGCAAATATAACATCTCTGGGACTCATGTTTCATGTTCTTACTAAGTGGAGGTATTTCCATACAGCCGCCAATAAAATGAAAGCTTCCAAGACAGGTCTGATCCTAATTAGTGAGGGAAGAAATTTGGTAGGATAGGGCTGGAACCTTATGATTATCTTGATGTTATGGTGGGTATAGAAAGGTATAGGATGTCTGGATTCTCAGAGCTGACACCCTCTCCACACCAAAGGGGCTTCCGTTGACTCCTTGGTTTGTAACTGAGGGAATCACACCAAAGTTTATTCATTCAGGAATAGATTTATTCTAAGGTTAGATACAAGATTGTATCACAAATCAAATGTGTTTCAGGAGTCAGAGGACACCCTCTTCATCAGGGCTTAAACCAGCTGCTGGCAAAGTACTGCATATTTTGCATCCGTCTGGTATATATTGTAAAAGAGAAAGTGCAGCGCTAAATCACATTAAATAATATGTAAAACCAAGAAAGACACAGGAAAAACATGTGATATTTAAATGTCAACTCAAACAGTATAACCCATTGGTCACCATAAAGTTTCCATATAAGGTCTAAGAAAGTGTTGGTCAAATTCTTCCAAAACGAAACACTACGTGCTGAAAATGTAAATCAATACATCAAAAGTGGATACACACTCCAGCTTCTTACCAGATGTCACTGACCATTGTATATTTAAATGGACATTCAGCGCATGAAGGGTTAAGAATCCACATTGTTTATACCTCGCCTCCACAAATCAAGAGCCCAGATTTCATGTCAATAATAACTCTCAAACGAAGAAAATACAGGGCAATCCCATAGCGTAATACTGTATTAACTCCTTTAAAAAAATGTTAAAAACATCCAAGCATGTCTTTCCTATGAGCAAGCAGTGCAGATGCGGCTGGCAAATGGCTTTGCGTGCGTGATGACGTTCATCTCATAGGCAGGCCCCACCTTACGTGTTTCGTCACGGTCACATCGTCAGGAGTATAGGACAGTACCGGTATATATTACCTTATTATTTCAAGCCACAATGAAGGATTTGTTTTTTGACATCTGAAACGCGTTGGCTTTTTGATAAGGTTCTTACCCTACCTTGGAATAAATCTCTACCTGGACAATTACATTTTGGTTTGATTTCAATTGGTGGATGAGAAGACGCAACGCTAGTAAAAACACACTGACACACACAGGGGTTGATTTACTAAAGGCAAATAGACTGTGCACTTTTGCAAGTGCAGTTGCTCAGGAGCTTAGTAATTGAGGAAGAGCTCTGTTGACTTCCATTATCCAATCATGTGCAAGCAATAATGCTGTTTTTTTAAAATATTCCTTGCATGTGATTGCATGTTCTTTGTAAAGTGAAGCTTTACCTCATTTACTAAGCTCTAAAGCAACTGCACTTGCAAAGGTGCAAAGTCTATTGGCCTTTAGTAAATAAACCCTATAGCGTTTTCTGTATTCCTTTCTCTATTTCTAGTCACTGTGTCCCCCATTGGCTCATATCCACATTTTCTTGTGAACAGTTTATTAAGACTTAGTCTAGGCCTAGAAGCTAAAAGTTTCCCTAATAACTCCTGAAACCCTCAAGGTTACCCCAGTCTCACCTGCCAAGAGACACATCACCCCCTAGCATTGTGTGCATTGTTATGTAATCTGAAGGCTTGTTTGGAAGCGATGAGGATGTCAGACAAACACGAGGAAGAAGAAAGTACAGTGTATTATTTACCGTTGAGTCACTCTTTGTTTCTGACTATAAAAATATAGCTACTCGAATGTGTAAAACCTCAGGCTTTTACTGCACTGGTCATAGCAAAGAAGCAGGAATTCCACTTAAGACAAAGAGGTCTTATGTGTTTCCAATACAATGAACAAAGCATCAAATCAAACCACTGAACCTTCTACTGCGCTTAAAGGTATACTTTTTCTTGGCAAGAAATAGACCTAACGTCTGTGATACAAGAGAGCAGAGATGTAAGTACAGGTCATGTGTCTGTGTTCCTAGGCACAAAAACCTAATTTGATTTACAATGGACGTTGGTGCAACACCTTTGGGTAAGAGGATGGATCTGCATTTCTTGACACGCAATGTATTTGCAGGTATTTACATATACTCTACCGTTCAAAAGTTTGGGGTCACCCAGACAATTTCATGTTTTCCATGAAAACTCACACTTTTATTCATCAAATGAGTTGCAAAATGAATAGAAAATATAGTCAAGGGGGGGGAGTGGCTTGGAGAGGGCGTGAGATGAGGATGTCTGAGTGAAGCTCCCCGTCTACCACGCTCCCGGACCGGCCCGACAAGGTATCGTCAATGCGGCATGCAAGCAAGTAAATTGGCCAAGTCTCGCCCGGTGACCCGCTCAATCAGCGAACGTTCACGAGTGGAGAGGCGCCACTCGCAGAGGAGATCTGGAGATATACAGCAGTATTTCTATCATCAACTGCCTGATACCTCTGAAATTAAAATGGCGGCGCCACGTGTAGCCACACAAACAAAGCTAAGCATACAAGGAATTCAGCATACAGAGAGAGGGGAAAGGCTGCCGGAAGAGACTATAGGCTCGGGGGTGAACACAGTGAAGGAAGCCGGACTAGACCTCACTAAACAACAAGACCTGGCGGGCCCTGATATCAAGGATTTATTAAAAGCACTTCCCACAAAAGCTGAAATCGAGGCGCTGATCATGCGGATCGAAGAAACACATCGGGCAGACATGCAAGAACTTCGCAAGGACATGCTACATCTAGCAAACAGAGCTACCGCAAATGAAGCGAAGACCACTGAAGTTAAAGAACAAGTGGATGATCTAGGTAAAACCACAAAAGCGCTATATGAAACCTCCATTAATATGCAATTGCAGATGGAAGATTTAGAAGACCGGAGCCGGAGGGGGAATTTGAAACTGAGAGGTGTCCCTGAGGAGGAAGGGGAAAACCTACATGAGAAGGTGAGAGACATTCTTCAGAAACTTTTAGCCCCCACCGTCCATCCAATGTCCCCCATGGAAATAGACAGGGCCCACAGAACCTCGGGGTATAGAAGTAAAGACCCCAACAGGCCCCGGGATATTGTGTGTAAATTACACTATTATACACAGAAGGAGGAAATCCTCCGCAAAGCATGGGATATGGGTTCTGTTGAATATGCAGGGGCCAAAATAAAGATACTCCCGGATCTTTCTAAAGCCACTTTGTACCGCAGAGCCCTATTACGGCCAGTGTTGGAAAGAGCAAAACAGCTAGGTTTCGGGTATAGATGGGGGTACCCTTTTGCAGTGACTTTCTTTAAGGAACGTAATTTTTTTGTTCTACGCACCCCAGAAGAACTACGTAATCTATTTGATTTTTTTGGTACGGAACCGGTGGAGGTACAGGACTGGCTTGTAACCCCTTTAAGAACAAGGAGGTACCCAAGCGGGGGGCCTTGGGAAGGGGGGAGGAATGGAAATAAAGTGGCCCACGCTTAAGGTACCTGGACAAAATAATGAAAAGGATGGACTTTTTGTGGGTCTTCTTTTTTTTTTTTTTTTCTCCCTTTTTGAGGGGGCCCCTAAATCCCTTTTTCTGAAGGGGAAGAGGGTAGTTGATCAAATATATACATATACAAATATACTGATGCTTTGCCCTTCTGGTAACCCTTTTCTCCTTTTTTTTTGTTGTGTGGTTTTGAGAAAATCCCTTTATCCCCTCCCCCCCCCCCTTTCCTTCCTTCCTTTTTTTTAAGGAGAGGACAGTATGAGGAGGTCTGTCCCCTAATTTTTGAAGACAGATACACACCACCTCCACCCCCCACCTTGTTTTTTTCTATTTTTTTTTTTTTTTTTTTTTTTTAAGGAAAAGAGGAGAAGAAAAGTGAGGAATTTTCGAGTCCCTCGGATAGACGGTGGACATTTATGTGATTATATAGGCCTTGAAATAGGATGTTTAGTTTGACTGTCTTTTTTTTTTTTTTTTTTTTTTTTGTTGTTTGGTTTGGTTTTTTTTTTGTAGTGTGGTTTGTGGTTTTTTCCTTTTTTTTTTTTGAGTTTTATTGAAGGGGGTTTTTTTTTTTTTTTTTTTTTTTTCACGGGGTAACGAATAAATGTGTGGATATCTGCCTAGTAAATGGCGGGTAAATGGGCAGATAAGAAAGGGGAATGGGATATTCACAATTCACAAACAACAATATAATATAAAATTCAATGCGTATCTTAATTTACTGATATTATTTTCTTTTTTTTTTTTTTTTTTGTACGTAAAGACACAAAATTATTTAGATTAAACACTTAACGGTTTAATAGGACCGCATTAAGAGGTTCTAAAGAAGGTGTTAGAACACAGGAATAGAAGGGGGTCTGTGGGGTTTTTTTTTCCCCTTTTTTTTTTTTTTTCAAAACTAAAACACTAAATTGTTTAATAGGACCGAAGTAAGAGGTCCCTTAAGAGGGTGAGAGAACACGGTGACAAGGGAGGTCTTTCCCTTTTTTTTTTTTTTTCTTGGGAGGTGTAGGGGTTGGAGGAAGAATTGATTAATAGACGATAGATCAAGGTATCAAGAAGGGAGGGGGGAAATAGTAGAAGAGGTGAGGGATATGCCCTGTTTCATCTCTCTCCTTTACCTTTTTTTCCTTTTTTTTTTTTTCTCTCCCCTCTATTTTTTGCCGAATGGCTTGAGATGGGGGACATGAGGGGGAGGGAGAGGGATCAGTGGAGGAAGCGGAGGCGTATGAAGAAATGCCATTAGACTTTGGAAAATACCTGGGTTGGGATCCGGGAGTGTGAGGGGAGAGTTCCTCTTGTAGATATTTGTGTTTTTATCTTTCTTTCTGGATATTCTCTAGCCTGATCCATCTATAACCCCATTTAGGAAATTGCTCAAAGAGCCAATAGTAACTGGAAGAGCAACTCAGCGTAAAGCTACATTAGCGACCCCTTATAATTAAGGGGCCAAGTAGGTACCTTCCCCCCCCTCCCCCTAAGCCCCCGGGGAGTGAGGTTTTTTTTTTTTTTTTTTTTTTTTTTTTTCTCTTCTCTTCTCTCTTTTTAAAATGGAAAATATACAAATTTTTTCTATTAATGCAAAAGGTCTTAATGTGCCGGAAAAAAGGAAAATTCTGATAGACGACCTGAAAAGATCGAAGGTCGATATTGCTATGATACAGGAGACACATTTTAGAGAGGATAAATGCCCAAGGCTAGGTAATAATTCTTTTCCTATAGTTTACCATGCAACTAACTTAGAGGCAAAATCAAAAGGGGTGTCCATCCTGATATCAAGGAATCTACCTTGGAAATGTAAGCAAATATTGAATGACCCAAATGGTCGTTACTTATTTATAAAAGGGACGATACGGGAGACCGTATTTACATTAGCTAATTTGTATGTACCAAATATAAAACAAGATGGATTCCTTGGTAGAGTGATGAACATATTAAATGAGTTTAGAGAAGGACAACTTATAATAGGAGGAGATTTGAATATTCCCCTGATCCCAGCAGAGGATACATCACGGGGAATATCTTCAATCCCCGTAAGGGTACAAAAAAAATTCTCCAAAATATTACAAGAAGGTCAATTAATAGACGCATGGCGCCTTAAACACCCAGGAGAAAGAGATTATTCATTTTACTCCCCTTTACATCAACAATATTCCCGTTTAGATTATTTTTTAATCCCTCATAGTCAATTACATGCTATAAAAGACATAAAAATGGGGGTGGTGACTTGGTCCGACCACGCCCCAATTATAATAACTTATGAGCTACCAAATAAAAGAGAAAGGAGAGAAACAACCTGGAGACTAAATGAAAGTCTTCTACAGGACCAAGAGACTATGGCAGAGGTTGAATCAGAGATTGAATTTTTTTTCCGGACTAACATTACAGAAGATTCAGACCCAGGTATAATATGGGAAACCCATAAAGCAGTCATAAGAGGGATACTAATTAAACACGGGTCCGGGATCAAAAAACAACGAAATAAACAATTAAATTATCTACTCCAATCCCTATATATAGCAGAAGCAAAACATAAGCACGCGCCGACAACAGAGGGCAAGGAGGAACTCCTAAAAATAAGAAAGGAAATTAACGAACTTTTAACCTATAAGGCTAAAGCAACAATTCAGAAAACTAAAAAGAATATCTATGAATCAGGTGAGAAATGCGGAAGGTTACTGGCAAGATCACTTAGAGATCAAAAATTGTCGTCATATATACCACATATAGTAAATGACGCAGGACAGAAATTTAGTTACCCCAAACAGATAACTCAAGAATTTAAAAAATATTATGAAACATTATATAATTTAAAAACTCCGAAAGTCTCACAGACGCAGATGGAGGACTATGTACAGTCCTCACAAATACCACAATTGTCAGAAGAGGAGAGTAAGATCCTAGATTCTCCAATCACAGTAGTAGAGATAATGGAAATTATAAAAAATATTAAAACAGGGAAAGCACCCGGCCCCGATGGATTTACTATACATTACTACAAGAAATTAATACCATACCTGAAAGAATTTATGAGAGACATGTTCAATACATGGGGTGCAGGGAATAGTATTCCCAAAGAAACCATACATGCACATATAACGGTGATCCCCAAAGAAGGGAAAGACCCCTCCTCCTGTAAAAGTTACAGACCAATTTCGCTACTGAACACCGATTTTAAAATCTTTACAAAGATTATAGCAGTAAGATTACAGAAATACCTAACAAAATTGATCCATCTAGATCAGGTTGGTTTTGTTCCAACCCGAGAGGCAAGGGACAACACGACTAAGTTACTGAATTTAATACACATAACACACCAGAATAAGATACCAACGATCCTACTCAATACCGACGCAGAGAAAGCGTTCGACAGGGTCAGGTGGGAATATATGTTTGCTGTCCTGCGCTATATAGGACTAGGAGAGAAAATGCAAAAGTGGATAAGACAGAGTTATTCAACCCCATCGGCTAGAGTGAAGGTAAATGGAGTCCTCTCTTCAGAATTCCAAATTGTAAATGGAACAAGACAGGGATGCCCTCTGTCACCACTTTTGTTCGTATTGTCATTGGAACCCTTTCTCTGCAAGATACGCAGAAATTCTGACATATCAGGGATCAAAGTGGGGAAGGCCCAATATAAAATATCCGCGTTTGCGGATGATGTCCTATTCACGATTACAAACCCAAAAATATCACTTCCCAATTTGCTACGTGAATTGGAGAATTATAGTATACAATCAAACATGAAGATAAACTTCACTAAGTCCGAAACAATGGGATTAGAATTATCAGAAGCACTTCAACAACAATTATGTGTGAATTTTAAGTTGAATTGGACAAAGAAGGCCCTAAAATATCTAGGGACACGGATTACACCAAAATATCACAATTATTTGGGGCAAATATTAAACCCCTATTACAATCAATAAATATACTATTGCAAAAATGGAAAGGGGGAATGCAATCATGGATAGGTAGGTGTAATATAATCAAAATGAGTATCCTACCAAAATTTCTATACATGGCCCAGGCACTCCCTATCCATATCCCACTTCGTTTTTTATCTCAGATCGAAACTAAGATAATGAATTATATCTGGAAATCAAAACGTCCAAGAATAGGGAAAAAATACCTTTTTAAATTTAAGAGAGAGGGGGGACTGGCAGTTCCGAACTTGAGAAAATATTACCAAGCTATTCAACTAGGAAGAGTGATAGACTGGTGCCGCCATGGGGAACATAAGATTTGGCCAAACTTAGAGCAGGCACAATGCGAGATTTTACTGAAAAGAGCCCCATGGTGCTATAAGAATTTACCAGCAGTAATTAAGAATCACCCAACCATAGGAAATACGTTAAAAACTTGTGTGAAAATATTCCAACAAGAAAAACTTATACGAGAAAATTCTATTCTGTACCCAGTATTAGGGAACCCCCACTTTGAAATAGGATGTCAGGACAAGAAATTCAAGATATTAGCAGAGAAAGGAATATTCCAGATATCAGATTTTGTCTCAGAGACAGGATGGGTAACTATGGAGGAATTAACAGATGCCTCCGGCGATTTTTGTTTAGATTTTTGGAGATCAATTCAATTACGTCACTTTTTAGGGACATTGCAGGTACCATCTCAGGAGGATAAAACTGTTTCACCATTTGAAAAATTATGTATCCAGAAGGGGATTCTGGAACACACAATATCTAAATTATACTCCTTGATAATGTTACCAGTAGAAAGGCGCAAATTACCGTTTCTGAAGGAGTGGGAGAGGGAAATGGGCATCACATTCTCAACAGAACAAGAAAATCAAATAATACGGTCAGTATTTTCAACCTCAATGTGCGTTAAAATTCAAGAACTAAATTACAAGATCTTTACCAGATGGTATTATACCCCAGTTAAATTAAACAAAATTTCTGTATCAAATACTGACCGCTGCTGGAGATGTGGGACAGAGAAAGGGACAATGTTTCACATATTCTGGACATGTTCGAAAATAGAGGGGTTTTGGGAACAGATTTGGAGGATAACACAGAAGATTATGAAAGATAACTTCCCCAAAGAACCGTCCCTCTTCCTGCTACACGCCCCTAGTAAACCGGTGCAAAACTATAGGAACTCGATTATGCCCCATCTAGTAAATGCAGCAAAGTTATGTATATCCCTCAGATGGAGAGATATCGAGCCTCCTAATATAAACATGTGGGCGAGGAAAGTGGATGAGATAAGCAATTTGGAGAAATTAGTATTATACTCGCGTCAACAAAATGATAAATATGAGGAGAAATGGAAACAATGGAAAAATTATACCAATTCAGAGGAAGGTCAACCGGAACTTATAGAACAAGAAACAGTTCAGTAGTTTGTAGAAAATAGATAAATAAAAACAATAGAAGGAGAGGGGAAGAAGAGAAAAAAATTTTTACTTTTTTATTATTATCAATATTATCAAATTTTTTTTTTTTTTTTTCTTTTTTCTTTCTTTTTCTTTTTCGGTGTATTGTTTGGACCCCGGGGGACTGGGGAAGGGGAGAAGGAGGGAAAAGATAATGAAAATGGGAGATTTGGGTTTGGTTACAGAATAATAGGAAGAAATCAGTCCCGTATATGGGAAACAGTTGTTGTGTATATTATGATTTTGGTTATTAAGATGTAAAAAGATATTGATCATATATTCTTGTAACTGAATTTAAAGAAATAAAGATATAATTGGAAAAAAAAAAAAAAAGAAAATATAGTCAATACATTAAAGTGGAGTTCCACCCTTAAAAGACACTTTGCCCCATCTGCTTGATCTGTGTCACCTGAAAAATAAGTGGATAATCACAATTTTCTTTTTCTTTACTTACCTTGTTTTAGAAGAAAATATACTCACCTTACTTCCTCTTCCTCTCTCTTCGGTCGTGGCCCGCGCCGTCACTTCCTGCTTGCATTGATTCCTGGGAGCTGAGCGTCATCGCTCCCAGGAATCAATGCGCCTGCACCGGCCCCGCTCGTCAGTTCCGGTGCAGGCACGTTATTCACTGCTAAACAGCTTCTGGGCATGCACCGGACATGACGAGCGGGGCCGGTGAAGGGCATTCTGGGACGAAGAGGACACAGAAGAGGACGCCGAAGAGGACGCGCTGGCTTCAGCTGCCCACACCTGAGATGGCAGCGCTGGACAAGACATTTTCAAGGTAAGTATTTCTTCTATAAGTTAAGTGCGACCTGGGACAGTTCAGAGGCTATCCATTGTGGAATGCACTAGCCCTGACTGTCCCGGGGGTATTCTTATTAAAAAAAACTTTCCGAAGGTGGAAATCCGCTTTAATGAGGGTAGAAATAATTATTTTTATTTGAAATAATAATTATGGCCTTCAAACTTTGCTTTCATCAAATAATTCTCCATTTGCAGCAATTACAGCCTTGCAGACCTTTGGTATTCTAGCTGTCAATTTGTTGAGGTAATCTGAGGAAATTTCACCCACACTTCCTGAAGCACCTCTCACAAGTTGGATTGGCTTGATGGGCACTTCTTACATACCATACGGTCAAGCTGCTCCCACAACAGCTCAATAGGGTTGAGATCTGGTGACTGCGCTGGTTACTCCATTACAGACAGAATACCAGCTGACTGCTTCTTCCATAAATAGTTATTGCATAGTTTGGAGGTGTGCTTTGGATCATTGTCCTGTTGTAGGAGGAAATTGGCTCCAATCAAGCGCTGTCCACAGGTTATGGCATGGCGTTGCAAAATGCTATGCCACACTCTGTAGTAGCCTTCCGTATTCAAAATCCCTTTTACTTTGTACAAATCTCCCACTTTATCAGCAAGCACCAAAGCAGCCCCAGACCATCACATTACCTCCACCATGCTTGACAGATCGTGTCAGGCACTCCTCCAGCATCTGATAATTTGTTCTGTGTCTCACAAATGTTCTTCTGTGTGAACCAAACACCTCAAACTTAGATTTGTCTGTCCATAACACTTTTTTCCAATCCTCCTCGGTCCAATGTCTATGTTCTTTTACCCATTTTAATATTTTCCTTTTATTGCCAGTCTCAGATATGGCTTTTTTTTGCCACTCTGCCTAGAAGGCCAGTATCCCGGAGTCGCCTCTTCACTGTTGACGTTGAGACTGGCGTTTTGCGGGTACCATTTAATGAAGCTGCCAGTTGAGGACCTGTGAGGCGTCTATTTCTCAAACTAGAGACCCTAATGTACTTGTCCTCTTCCTTAGTTGTGCATCGGGCCCTCCCACTTCTCTTTCTATTCTGGTTAGAGCCCGTTTGTGCTGTTCTCTGAAGGGAGTAGTACACACAGTGTCTTGGCAATTTCTCGCATGGAATAGCCTTCATTTCTCAGAACAAGAATGGACTGTCGAGTTGCAGAAGAAAGTTCTCTTTTTCTGGCCATTTTGAGAGTATAATCGAACCCACAAATGCAGATGCTCCAGATACTCAACTAGCTCAAAGGAAGACCAGTTTTATAGCTTCTCTAATCAGCACAACAGTTTTCAGCTGTGCTAACATAATTGCACAAGGCTTTTGTAATCATCAATTAGCTTTTTAACACGATTAACTAACACAATGTACCGTTAGAACACAGGAGTGATGGTTGCTAGAAGTGGGCCTCAGTACACCTATGAAGATATTCCATTAAAAATCAGCCCTTTCCAGCTAGAATAGTCATTTACTACATTAACAATGTCAAGACTTTATTTCTGATTAATTTATTGTTATCTTCATTTGAAAAAAACAGCGCTTTTCTTTCAAAAATAAGGACATTTCTAAGTGACTCCAAACGTTTGAACGGTAGTGTATATATATATATATATATATATATATATATATATATATATATATATATATATATATATAAAACCACTCGCTTTTCTTGTTCAAAAAGTATTATTGACAATTTTGAGTACAGTACAAAGAAAAAAATGGCTAAATAAAACCCCCGTAAAATAATATGGTTTGACCAGACCCCCATTTAGGGACAGTGGGTAGGTCATACAGGAGCAAAGGAGAGATAATTCCTCCGAGACATAACATGCTGTATCCTTCTAGCAATAGATCATTTCCGACTGTAGATGAGGATAGGTGAGCTATTATCGTACAAACAGTAACAAAAAAGAAACAGGGATGAAGACATGAGACAACTAAATTAAGCATAGGACAAAACACTCTGTTTTTAACTTGAATGTTGAAAGAAATTTTATTTTTTACACACACACACTATAATGTCAAAAGTATTGGGACACCTGCCTTTACACGCACATGAACTTTACTGGCATGGATGAGCAAGTTTGGGGTGGAGGAACTTGACTGGCCTGCACAGAGTCCTGATCTCAACCCGATAGAACACCTTTGGGATGAATTAGAGTGGAGACTGCGAGCCAGGTCTTCTGGTCCAACATCAGTGCTTGACCTCAAAAATGTGCTTCTGGAAGAATGGTCAAGCATTCCCATAGACACACTCCTAAACCTTGTGGACAGCCTTCCCAGAAGAGTTGAAGCTGTTATAGCTGCAAAGGATGGGCCAACTTAATATTGAATCCTACGAACTAAAACTGGATACACACTATATCAATTTCTTTAGATTTTTTCCTTTAGACTTACCAAAACCATATAATATGAGGTTAGACCTAAACACTTTCACTTTGTATGCACTTAGGCTGGCCCTTGCACTACATAGTTGAAGGTAAATCTAAAGGAAATCAAACAACAAAAGTTGTATAGTGTGTATTCAGCTTAAGACTGGGATGCCATTAAAGTTCATGTGCATGTAAAGGCCAATACTTTTGACAATATAGTGTTGTTGGACCATGTGCTGGGGAATTTTTATATTGTATGGATCTCGATTCTCTATCATTTGTCAAGTTGAGTTTCTTTCTACCAAGCTTTGTACTGATCCTATAAAACTGTAAAAATAAAACTTTTTTTTAGACCCACTTTATATCTTATACATATATTGGACATAGTTAAATTTTTTTATTTTTTAATTGCTTATTTGTATTTATTATTTTATAATATTGTCAGATGCATTGAGAAAAGCACACTAAAGCCCCGTACACACGCAACGATTATCGGCCGATCGATCGTCCAACTTTTGTCCAAGTTCTGTTTTGTTGGTTGGAATGTGCCTAGACTCTACACAAATTTTCTCGGCCAACAAAATTCTACTTCAGAAGTGATGTCATGTGTTGGTTTGTTTTCTTTGTGTTTTTTCTTCACTGAGCATGCCCAGACTTGCTCATCAGATTTTTCCCTGTCGAAATCTGTACTGACTGCACGAAAATCGGCCGTTATGTTGACGGCCAACAAAAATTTTATAGTCTGCACACCAGATTTTTTTCGGCCGAAAAGTCGGAGTTGGTTATCGGAAGCATCATACTAACAAGCCGAAAATCGGCAGATCGGACGTTGGCCGAAAATTCCCTGCCAATTTTCGACGCGTGTGTACGAGGCTTTAGACCTTTACCCTCCACACCCACTTTCTGTTATTTCATTGCTTCTCCGCTCTTCTCTAACAATTCGATTTTTAACCCTTTTGCCAGAGCAGTTTTTCCATTTTTTTGCACACATATATAAAAAAAAATATTTTGAATCTGAAGATTATGTAAAATCCCCAAACATTATATATTTTCTGAAAGCAGACTCTCTAGAGAATAAAAAAGCTGTAGTTTTAACATTTTATGATACATAATATTAGTGCAACAGCTTATGAAACGCAAAATTTTAATAAAAAATGCACCAAAGTTAATTTTAGAGCACAAAAACACATTATATGAACCATTTTTTTAATAAAATATAAAAGTTGAGGTTGTGCCAAGTGAATAGATACCCAACACGTCAAGCCTTGAAACTTCAGTACCCTATATTTTTGTATAGGTGATGAATTAAAGCTCCTACAGGTCATCAGTTAAAAGTAAATGATAGTAAATGGGTCACCTAGAATTATTGCCCTCGCTCCAGCGTGCGTCGTAATATGTGTATCGCAATCAATGTTTTTGTGAATTTATGTGCATGTATATTGGGGTGGGGGGCTCAACATTTTTAAGGCAGGGATTTTAATTGCTTGGGTGTAACTTAAATTTTTTCACTTTTTTACATTTTTTTTTACTAAACTTCTTCTTTTTTACATCACATAGACAAAATGCCCCTATGTTAAGCATTATTTTTGGGTGACAGGTTCTCTTTAATGAGACTCTTAATGTCTCACCTGTCCTCCAATGAATCTAATGCAGTGCAGATTTCACTGCATTAGATTCTTCCCCAGCCAGTATGGTTGACATGTAATATGACATGGGGGTGCCTCTGGGTAGAGAGGAGGGAGACCCTTCCTGTTACTGACCTGGAAGCAACATTTAAAAAGTCACTTCTGGGTCAGTGGGAAGAGGACACCAACGAACAGATGTTCTTTGGGCTCCCTCCTCTCTACCCACAATGCTCATCTTAGGCCCGCTGATGGGCGCACAGAGCCCGGGAAACATCTCATCTAGATGAAAAATACATATTTGTTGCCCACAGCCTCCTGGAACACCAATGTCATACATCCCAGGAAACTTCAGGGTACTCTACATTGTGTCACCAGGGGCCAGCTGTGTCTTGCTGGGTTTTTGCAGAAGGCCCCTTGATGAATTGGCACGTGTACGTCATTCGGGAGACATCTGCAAGAAGCTGGAAGAGACAGCCAGCGCCCTGAGGATGGCAAGGAAGAAGAGAAGAAGATAGCAGCTGACAACCGAGTGCGTAGTGGCAGAGCCCCACAGAACACAGCTGAATCACTGAGCATGAGGGTATGTTTTTTGGCCAAAAAGGTATACAGAGGGGGAGTAAAGTTCCTCTTCAATACATTTCTGGACTTAAAGGAAATGTTAATTAGGCACATATTTTGAGTTAATATGGCAGTATTTACCTTAAACTAATTTTTAGTGTGACATTTGTAGCTGTTTACTCTTCCATATTTTCCTTACTATATTAAATATAGAGGTTTGAAGATTAGCCACTAGAGAGAGCTCTGCATTTAACTACAATGCATTCTTCAGGATGATAGCCAGTGAAATGGCATTTTCAGAAAGAGGTCAACAACGCCATACTACATATTTTTCACGACAGGTTCGCTCAACCACAACTGGATAAACAACCTCTCAAGTAGTATAAATTTTCGAAATCTGTGTAAGTAACATAATAATTGAATGCCGATGGGCTCTTTCCCATAAAACACTGGCCACACACAAGGTCCCATAAGGGTAGAAAAATGTAGCTTTTGACAAGAGCAACTCATTATTTTGTATGTGCTTCATAAAGCAGCCATTTCTCTGATTTATCATAGCCCTACAGTAACCTAAGCTCACATAACTGCCCCATTAACCCAGGTATAGAGGAAACATGCATGTAGACCTCCCCGAATGACCCCCTCTGTCATCAGACAGTGCACTGCATAGAAACATAATCATATACTACACTGATCTAACACAAATATAGAGATTGTCTGGAGATAATGACAAACACAAGGGGAAGTTATTAGCAGGTGAGTAATGATATCTTTATAAAAGAAGGCTATTTTCTATTGTGTAATACAATGCTCTGCATTGCTCACTATTCATCATCTCTATTCTTAATCTGTAGTCCATGACATGACCTCCACAAGGTTCCTGTATAGAAGTATTTATAAAGGTAAGCCTAAAATGCTTGCAAGTTTGATCAAGATGCAGTTGTTTAAGATGTCGGTTATGTGACCCATACTATCCCTATACTGCTCCAAATAGGATGTGCTGTAAAACAGTTTATGTATGGCAGCTTCCTTTTAATCCATCGGTAGAGGGACCTTCTTTGGCAAAATACTGTAGAAATGTCAGAAGATGTTTTATACAAAAGTCAAAGATCAAAATAAAGTCCTGCTTACATTCTGACTAGCCCCAACCACTTTATCATCATGACCAGTGCCACCAGGAAATACATAGGGTTCAAGGGTAAAAGATAACATCTCTACCTGATGTCAATAGAAATAACTTATCTTACAACTGTGGAGGTGAGGGCATTCAAAATGACAGATGGTGACAGGTGATTGTACATTTTAGCTAGTAGGCTGAGGGTATGGGGACCTGCTCAGAATCACCATCTTTGGAAGACAGTTGTGGCCTTCATTACTGCTCATCCTTCCACCTTGAAGTTGTCCCACCTGACTTTTCACATTGTTTAAAGCTGATTTTTGGGCAAACATAGCCCCCAATCATCCCTACCTCACTTGTTACCACCCATTCACGTAAAAGAAAACTTCTAAGACACTGTTTTACTGACCCGGGTTCATGGTCACATGATGCTCTACAGCTCCTGCTCTGATAGTTGAAACCAGTGATCAGAAGTTGCATCCCGTCCCACCGGTCTTGTTTCCACCCCTCAAGTTGTGACGTCATGATGCCCACACTTGAGGTCTTCAGAACTCTGGAAGCATCCCTGTGATGGACTGTTCAGAGAGCCAATGGGAGTAATCTATGTCACCAAGGAGCATCATTGTAGGCTCTATAAGAAGCACCCTCCCATTCTATGGTCCAGGAGAGAGGAGAATGGATACCCAGCCTATCTTTCAAGTAAGAAATCATTTTTTTTGTCCATCAATATATTAGATTAGAGGGAGGTGTACATTTTTTAAATTTTTTATTAATTTTAATTTTTTAATTTTGCACTGTTTTGTCTGTACACCCACTGTGGCCATTATTGGAGGGTTCTCCTCTCTTTTTTGAATGCTTTACTTAGTTCATATTGAGGAGGATGCAAAAAGAGGAAAACACAAAGGGGTGAAACACCCAAAACTTCCTGGTTGGCAGGAACAAAGTTTTGGAAAGAAAACTTTTTAATTGGAATATTTTCGGGCATTCAAGATTCTAAGTGCTTACTATGCTTCACCTAGAACTTAAATATCACTTTTTGGTTATCTTTAAAGTACGCAGATAGCCTCTTGAATAGCTATCTACACATGCCCTCTTATAATGTATTTATAACAGGTAAAGCCATAACTAACCTCTGTAGCTGCAGGCATGCTGGAAAAATTCATCCTCAAGTTCACCCCCAAAAGCTCCTTCTCTTCCTACTCTTGACATGTTTTGTCAAAAATGATATCCTCATAGGGGAAGAACCCTATTAGCATGTCATTTTTTACTATGTAATTTTTGATGAAGCGGGTCGGGTCCAGCTCATGCCAAGGTCATTGCATACGTTTTTGGAATATTATTTAACAAGCGCTGTATACACCTTCTTCCCGTAAGTGTTCTGTACTTTTAAATAAATCTGTTGTTAATGGTTTTACATTATGTGTGATTGCTTGGTGTGTTTCCACATACATGTCTGATCTGAGAGAGACGGTGTGTTTAAATTGGAGTCCATACCAGAACCTAGGGGATTGGTAAAATCCATCCATATAAGACACCTGAACGATTTGGCTTCCTTATGTGATGTCTACTTACCCCTGCCTGTGTGACTCCCTACTGTGTTGTATTTAGGTCCACACTTTCTGGTAAGCATACCCTCATTTTTCAAGGTGGTGGGATTGTCACGCAGGTGGCTGTCGCTATTTATAGATCATCACTTCCAGCACTTTCGTGGATTTTGATTTTGCATGGGCACATCATTGGTGGCTAGTTGTGGACATTCCTTTTATGAACTTTTTATTCACAGTAAGTTCTGGGACTTTGGTTTTTCTTTTCTACTTGGTTTGTGACGTATGCATGAAATATATTTATGATCACCTAACTTAATGATTGTTTAGCGCAGCACTTTTTGATCCATGAGGTTTTACACAATATTTGTCAATTGTGGTGCCAGCGGCTCTGCTCTAATTTACTAATGCGGTAATCTTCTCTATCCAATGTTTTATTATATGGGATCTTATGCATGAGTAGAAATGCTGCCGCGTCCCTTCCAATTTACTGACAGGATCCATGGTGTTTCTGTGCGTGCGTGAGGGTTCAGTGCATGTGCAGGGGACACGGCACATGCGCAGAAATCAAGGTGGTTCTACCAGATCCTGTAGAACTGGCTAAGATTCTTGCAGTGTGTCTGCACATGCATCAGATCTCAATTCAAGATGTTGGCGCTAAAGAAGAAGAGTGTATGGAGATCTTTCTCTGCAAGCAAGTCAATGCTGGACTCCTTCGACTAGTAAATATGTTTTGTTTTTTGTTTTTTTTAAACAGGTACACATTTGGGAAATAAAACATTTTATTTTTGATTGTAAGGCTGGATTTCCTTTTTAAGCATGGATTACTCCACAGTGCCTGCAGCTACAGGGGTGAGTAAGAGCTTGTTTCACAGCTCATTTGATGGGTTCATTTGATGATGGTTTTAAAGGTGATATGATAAATAACACTCAACTGCACACTGTTTTTTCTACTGATGATATTTTTTACAAATTGGTGTGCAAAGAATTATCAGAACAACGATTGCTAACTGATCATTGTTACATTACTCTTTGCGTTATTAAAACAAATTTGGTGATTGTACCCAGATATAGGGAGCCAAAGAAAATATATTGGTTTATTTGCCCCATTTTTACAGTTGTTTGTTGATTACATTTAACCTACAGCATTATCTGCTTCTAGGAAAAAAAAGACATGACTTCTAAGGAATGTCTGCTGGCAGTGGGCTTGTTAGATTAACTATTGCGTTAAAGCTTTTCAACAATATTTTTCTGAAGAGTAAACATATCAGAACAGGTTTGACATATTTATAAAAACATCTCTATTGTACCTCTGTTTGATTTTGTATGACATCTACTGTATGAAATGCGTGGGTGTAAAATATACAGCGAATGTGGAACATCTGCACTTT
This sequence comes from Pelophylax lessonae, assembly GCF_965119305.1. Lineage (NCBI taxonomy): Eukaryota > Metazoa > Chordata > Amphibia > Anura > Ranidae > Pelophylax > Pelophylax lessonae. The sequence goes on along the minus strand of NC_138770.1, from coordinate 635,263,493 downwards.
TAGATTTGGCCCAGTTCCCTGAAATACTGTTTGGAGAACTCCGCCATAACCCGGGGGCCTAAAAACAGACAGCGCCAGCTAGAGACGTACAAGCTATTTAGGGTGCCTTTATACTAGGTCAGGACAGACATTCAAGCTTGCGTTCTGCACAGGGACCCTAAGGACAATGGTCCCCATCAGTTAGAATGAGGAGAAGAACGGCCAACCTGTGCTTTCTAGAAGGATGAATGACCCAAATTTAGATCCATAAGGCCTCATGCACACTGGCCTTTAAGCATTGATGTTTAAAGCGGAGTTCCGGGCACAGAATCATTTTTTCAATGAACATACCCCCGGGAAACACAGGGCTAGTACATTCCACAATGGCTAGCCTCCGGTTCGCACTTACCTGCAAGAAGAAATACTCACTTTTAAAATTTCTTCTCCAGCGTTGCCATCTCTGTTGTGGGCAGCTGAAGCCAGCGCAATCCTCTTTTGCGTCCTCTTCTCCCAGAATGCGCCTTCACCGGCCCCTCTCGTCACTTCCGGTGCGGCGCCGCATTCCTCCACAGCTTCTGGGCATGCCCAGAAGCTGTTTATCAGGGAATGCGGCGTTGCCCCGGAAGTGACGAGCGGGGCCAGTGCCGTCGCATTGATTCCTGGGAGCGATGACGTTCAGCTCCCAGGAATCATTGCAAACCGGAAGTGACGGCGCGGGCCGCGGCCACAGGGGGAGGAAGTGGAAAATAGGTGAGTATTTCTATCTACAATTACAAGGTAAGTAAAAAAAAAAAAAATAACCTTAACTATCTAATTCCTTTTCAGGGGAAGAAGAGGGTGGACACAAAATTGATTAGGTCGATTTTGTGCCCGGAACTCCGCTTTAAGGAGGAAGGAGCCTGTTAAACTCTATGAGAGGCTGGCAGCTGCTGTAGCTTCATGGATCTGGATGATGCACTGAGTGGTACTAATGTTTGGGGCATTATGCCCCCAAGGACAAATGTCTAAAACACAGACTGCTTTAATAACTTCCCATCAGCCATACCCATATACACTATATTTCCAAAAGTATTAGAACGCCTGCCTTTAGACGCACATGAACTTTAATGACATCTCAGTCTTAGTCCGTAGGGTTCAATATTGCGTTGTCCCACCCTTTGCAGCTATAACAGCTTCAACTCTTCTGGGAAGTCTGTTTACAAGGTTTAGGAGTGTGTCTATGGGAATGTTTGACCATTCTTCCAGAAGCGCATTTGTGAGGTCAGGCACTGATGTTAGACGAGAAAGCCTGGCTCGCAGTCTCCGCTCTAATTCATCCCAAAGGTGTTCTATTGGGTTGAGATGAGGACTCAGAACAGGAAGGGGCCATCCCCAAACAGTTCCCACAAAGTTGGGAGCATGAAATTGTCCAAAATTTCTTGGTGTGCTGACACTTTAAGAGTCCTTAGCTTGTCCAACTCCTGAAAAACAGATCCACACCATAATCCCCCCTCCACCGAATAATTTGGACCAGTGCACAAAGCAAGGTCCATAAAGACATGGATGAGCGAGTTTGGGGTGGAGGAACTTGATTGTCCTGACCTCAACCTAATAGAACACCTTTGGGATGAATTAGAGCGGAGAATGCGAGCCAGGCCTTTTCGTCCACATCAGTGCCTGACCTCACAAATGCACTTCTGGAAGAATGGTTAAACATTCCCATAGACACACTCCTAAACCTTGTGGACAGCTTTCTAAGAAGAGTTGAAGCTTTTATAGCTGAAAAGGGTGGGCCAACTCAATAGTGAACCCTACAGACTAAGACTGGGATGCTATTAAAGTTCATGTGCATGTAAAGGTAGGCGTCCCAATACTTTTGGTAATATAGTGTATGTGGCAGCATGGCAGTGAGCTTTAACACTGTGGCACGTGTGTGCATATGGCCAGCATCCCTGGTCTGGTCCGAGAGCGTGCTCAATCGTGCACCCCCAGCATTGTGAATGTGCTGTCACTGACAGCTCCTGGTAATAGTTAATGAAGCAGGTAGGATGGGCTGCCAGTCACGTGACCACTGTGACAGCCATGTGATCATATGATCAGGAAGGCCAGTCATTAATATCCCTTTAAAGGACCAGTTTCCACTGACAGAAATGGGTTAAGTAGTTAACAAGCAAATAAAATATGAATTTCAGCCAACACTATTTAAGCAGTAACAGTGGCAGTTTATTTGGAAAAAACATAGCAATAAAATGGTTTTAAAAATAGTGCTAACCATTGTATGCACCCCTATCAGTGTTATAAGGTTTGCTCGAACTTCTGTACGCAACATTCACTATTGCTATGCAACTTGATCTGCATGCACATGCAAATGTGGAGAAATATAGAAAAAAGGCATATGAAATAATAATAAAAATAAACCACATGCTGAATAAGACCCATTTCACATTGAATGGACTGCTCAGGTCCATCTGTCAGACAATCCAGTGTCCTTTATGGAGCAGCGAATGTAAACGAAAATGTGTCTGTTTACAACCGCCAACATCCGACCCTACCTGTTTAAACAGACAGATGGGGGATCCGTTCCCCACCTGTCTGGCAGATCGGATCAGATGACAGTCAGATGTAAACGGACAGGTGGTCTGTTTCCATCCCACCGCCCATAGAGTAAAACAGGCCCGGTCTGTGTCTGCTCTGCATAAGCGGAGAGGACTCTGACCTGTCATCCGCCTGCTCAGTGGGGATCAGAGGACAGATTTCTCGCTGAGCAGGCAGATCCTCTGGCGGAGTCCACCCGGGTAAAAAAAAACCTAATATTATTATTATTATTATTTATTTAAATATCATAGGCATTGATATTGTACCATCAATTTATGTAGTGCTACATATATTCACTTCAGTCTCTGCCCTCAATGAGCTTACATTCTAAGACAGGAGCCAATTACCTAGCAGCATTTCTTTGGAGTGTGGGAGGAAATTGGAACACCTGGAGAAAACCCAGACAATCAAAGAAAGAAAATGCATACTCCATGTTTATAGTGTCCTGGCTTGGATTCAAACTACAGGTACTAAACCCCATTGCTACCAGAATACAATATTTTTGGCCTAAACGAAGGACTGCTTAAAGCGGAGTTCCCCCTCCCCCTCCAAAAATTAAAAGTCAGCAGCTACACATACTGTACGCATACTGTAGCTGCTGACTTTTAATATTAGGACACTTACCTGTCCTGGAGTCCAGCGATGTCGGCATCGGCTGTCGGGTGCTGCCGCCGCCATTGCTGGTAAGGGAACCCGGCAGTGAAGCCTTGCGGCTTCACGGGTGGGTCCCTACTGTGCATGCACGAAGCGTGCTGCGCATTCCTATTGGCTAGGCGGTGGAGGAGGGGGCAGAACTTCCGAGGGATGGCGCCGCGGCGCCGTATCCCAGAAGTGGGGAACGGGTACCTGTCAAAAACAGGTACCCGTTCCCCCCTCCCCCCTGAAAGGTGCCAAATGTGGCACCGGAGGCGGGGGAGGAAACAAAAGAGCGGAAGTTCCATTTTTGGGTGGAGCTCGGCTTTAATATAGACTTGTCACCCATGTATAGCATGGAGGTGATTAAATCGGCCGAATCTTAGTTTAGACCAGGGGTCTCAAAACTTTCTAAACAAAGGGCCAGTTTACTGTTCTTCAGACTTAAGGGGGGGCTGGACTGTGGCTATTGGAAGTTGAAAAGGTCCTGAAGTAAGTGGGAATCAACAATGCCCCATCTTTGGTGTCAGTGGGAGGAATAGCGTCCCATCGTTGGTGTCAGTGGGGGGAATTGTGCCCCATTGTTGGTGTCATTGGGAGGAATTGTGCCCCATCTTTGGTGTCAGTGGGAGGAATAGCGTCCCATCGTTGGTGTCAGTGGGGGGAATTGTGCCCCATTGTTGGTGTCATTGGGAGGAATTGTGCCCCATCTTTGGTGTCAGTGGGAGGAATAGCATCCCATCGTTGGTGTCAGTGGGGGGAATTGTGCCCCATTGTTGGTGTCATTGGGAGGAATTGTGCCCCATCTTTGGTGTCAGTGGGAGGAATAGTGTCCCATCGTTGGTGTCAGTGGGGGGAATTGTGCCCCATTGTTGGTGTTATTGGGAGGAATTGTGCCCCATCTTTGGTGTCAGTGGGAGGAATAGCGTCCCATCGTTGGTGTCAGTGGGGGGAATTGTGCCCCATTGTTGGTGTCATTGGGAGGAATTGTGCCCCATCTTTGGTGTCAGTGGGAGGAAAAGCGTCCTATCGTTGGTGTCAGTGGGGGGAATTGTGCCCTATTGTTGGTGTCATTGGGAGGAATTGTGTCCTATCCTTGGTGTCAGTGGGAGGAATAGCGTCCCATCGTTGATGTCAGTGGGGGGAATTGTGTCCCATTGTTGGTGACATTGGGAGGAATTGTGCCCCATCTTTGGTGTCAGTGGGAGGAAAAGCGTCCCATGGTTGGTGTCAGTGGGGGGAATTGTGCCCCATTGTTGGTGTCTTCGGGAGGAATTGTGCCCCATCTTTGGTGTCATTTGTAGGAATTCTGCCCCTTTCGTTGAGTCAGTGAGGGGAATTATGTCCCATTGTTGGTATCAGTGGGTGAAAATAGTGCCCCAAGGGCCAGATAAAAGCAGGCAAAGGGCCGCATCTGGCTCCCAGGTCGCAGTCTGGAGACCACTGATTTAGACAAAGCACTCTCCATAGGGACAAAGTGTCACCACTAGTGAACTTTTCCCGTTTTTACTGAAAGCCAGGGAAGATTTTGTGCAAACATTTCCAGAGACAATTCTTGAGAAGCTGAAGAACCTAAGGCATAAGTTATGGACATTTGGCAAGCAAGGCATTTTCTAACTTTTAGTTTGTGAGCTTTAACTTGCTATTTAGTCCTGAGGATCCCGCCAAGGTTTGTGGAGGACTGTGAGCATTTCAAATCATTTTTTCAGCTACTAAGGAAACTTTCCATTACTCACTGAAAAAAAAACCTCTTCTTACATTCTTGTTTAAATTTCATCCAGTACATACTGGTTTTAAATGCAGCACATTGCTTACTCTGAGTTTTCTTTTCTGATGCATGCGAGTGGAACAGTAGCTCGAGAACCTGTTTTTCATTCTCTAGGAGCCAACCCTGCGAGTTTCTCAGAGGCAGGCGAGGATATAATGTCTCTCCTGTGGTGCTTTTGGCATTGGCATGTCACATGACAAAAGATTTCAGAGAACACTACATGGGCTATTGACACTAGCTGGAGGGCGAGGAGAGAGGCTGCTAGATTAGGATTTATTTAGAATCAAATTTGAGAAGTGAATTGTCTCTGTTCATCCAGCTCTTCACTTATTAATGGGCCTTCAAACCTGGCGTTAGACATATTTAATGAGCAGTTTGCTTTTAGTTACAGATTTTTTAGTACACACATCATCATGCTTCACGTGTGGACACAGCTGTGTGTGTAGCAGATCCGCGTGGCTTCACGTATGTTTTCACATACATACAACACAATTCAGTTGTCCATAATCGTTTTTTTAATTGCACTAACAGTTAAAATGGTTATAAAGGCTTTTTTTAAACAAACATGTTACACTTTTTTGCTCTGTGCACAAAGTGGCCCCTCTTCTGGGGTCCCCCACCAGTGCCCTCGGCTTCTTCTCTTTAGTGTCTGCCATCATAGCAAGCCACTTGCTATCAGGGGAGGACTGGGCCAGGGGGCAGGGGGGCAATTGCCCCCCAGGCCTCTCTGATGCCCCCTAAAATGGCTACACTGCTTCTGCCACAGATATGCCTAAAGGATTCCTGGTAAAGAGATGTAAAACGTCCCCACTGCTGATCTACTGAGTGTGGCATGAAGACAAGGACAGAGCCCAGGCCTCCCCCCCCAGCATGGATGGTGTAAACTATGTTTGAGCAGAGGCCGGCTCCATGCCCCACTGGAGACTCTCCTTCCCCAGGCAGCTCCAAATGAGCTCTCCCAGCTCCCCCCAACTACCTCCTGCTGGCCAAGTTGCGAACCCGGATTCGGCCGGTGAGTAGAGAGTACCTGGAGCCGAGCTTCAGCCTGGAATGGGGGTCAGGAGGAGGCCGGGAAGTGGGAGGGGGGCCGAGTCGCTGCATCATGGGCCTCTGGTTTGTACTTGCCCCCTGGGCTGAAGGTTGCCAGTCAGCCCCTGCTTGCTATAGGGCAGATGTGGGGGCTCACTCCCTACCTGGACTGTGTAAATCATCGACACACACAGGCCCTCGCCCCCTGCTCCCTCCTCACAGGATATGATTGACAACAGCAGGAACCAATGGCTCATGCTGCTGCCTCTCTGTCCTGTGAATGCAAGGAGAGAGGAGAGAACCACTACAAATGGGCCCAGCACATGATCAAGTGAGGACTCAGGTAACTATTTTTGGGGTGAGAGAGCGATACTGCTACTGGGATATTTTTTACCCTAAGGCAGGGCTCCACCTAAAAGGGGAAGCTCTGCTTGTTTGCACCCTCCCCCCCTCCATTGCTACATTTGGCACTTTTTGGGGGGGAGGGGGGAGCGGGTACATGGTTTTGACAAGTACCCGCTCCCACTTGTGGCTCAGATAGCCGCGGTGAACTGAGCCGGAAAGTTCGGCCCCTCTCCTTCCCTGTGATGGGACACATCACAGGTCCCAGAAGACTGCGGGACGATTAACAAGGCACAGCAGGACATGCACATGAGCATTGGAAAACAGGCTGTGAAGCTGCAATGCTATACTTCCTGTTTCCCTTAGTAGAGATGACGGCGCCTGAACCTGAAGCCAAATAAATAATCGGCTCGGGTGAGGACATTGCGGGATCCCTGGACAGGTAAGTGTCCTATATTAAAAGTCAGTAGCTACAATATTTGTAGCTGCTGATTTTTATTTTTTTCTGAAGGAGCCTGGAGCTCCTCTTTAATGCAGGAAATGTAAAGTAAAAAATGTCTAGGCTTTAAAATCACTTTAAAGCGGAATTCCACCCAAAAGTGGAACTTCCTCTTTTTTGCTTCCTCCCCCCCTCCAGTGCCGGGTAGCTGTTTTTGACAGGCACCCTTCCCCTCTTCCGGGATACAGCGCCGCTGCGCCATACCTCGGAAGTTTGACCCCCTCCTCCCCGCCGCCGAGCCAATAGGAACGCGCAGCGCGCTTCGCGCATGCGCAGTTGGGACCCGCCCGTGAAGCCGCAAGGCTTCACTGCCGGGTTCCCTTACCGGCAATGGTGGCGGCAGCACCCGACAGCCGATGGAAACATCGGCTGCTGTGCCGACATCGCTGGACTCCAAGACAGGTAAGTGTCCTAATATTAAAAGTCAGCAGCTACAGCATGTGTAGCTGCTGACTTAATTTTTGGAGGGGGTGGAGGGAAGGCGGAACTCCGTTTTAAAGAGGAACTTCAGCCTCCTTTTTTCTCAACAGAATCCCCCCCCCCCATCCGATGCCTTGACATATTTGTTATTGTGGTCCATGTGCAAATGTGCCAAATATGCTGAGTTTTGGAACTTGCATACCAGCCCCATCATAACACGTGCATGGAAAACCTGCATTTGGTGGATCTGCCATATGGCTTTATTGGGATCCCAAGCCCTGTGGCACATTTGCACACATGCAGAATCGGGGAAGGGGGCAAATGTCATTCTCATCTAAGCAAAAAATATTTAAATAATATTCAAATGTGAGAGAGGGAGGAGGGAAAATGAATGTTAAAGGGGAACTAAACCACTGAATGAATGGCGCGTGAGCACAATCTCTGCGTGTGCGCACAAACATTGCTAGCTTCTGGAAGATTGGCACTATATTGCCTGCCAGCATTTGTGAAATCTGCAGTGCCTGCACAGATACTCTGCACAGTTGCAGCTTAGTAAAATACTGCCTCCTGGGATAGCTGTCATGCAGCATCCTCCACCTCAAACTCTCTTTCATTCATGTCTTTATGGACCTTGCTTTGTGCACTGGTCCAAATCATTTGGTGGAAGGGGGGTTATGGTGTGGGGTGATTTTCAGGGGTTGGGCTTGGCCCCTTAATTCAAGTGAAGGGAACTCTTAAGACATCAGCATACCAACTTTGTGGGAACAGTTTGGGGATGGTCCCTTACTGTTCCAAGGTCCATAAAAACATGGATGAGCAAGTTTGGGGTGGAGGAACTTGACTGGCCTGCACAGAGTCCTAACCTCAACCCGATAGAACACCTTTGAGAAGAATTACAGCAGAGACTGCCAGCCAGGCCTTCTCATCCAACATCAGTGCCTGACCTCACAAAAGGGCTTCTGGAAGAATGATTAAACATTCCCATAGACACACTCCTAAACCTTGTGGACAGCCTTCCCAGAAGAGGTATTATTATTATCATTATACAGGATTTATATAGCGCCGACAGTTTACGCAGTACTTTACAACTTGAGGGTAGACAGTACAAATACAATACACTTTAATACAGTAGGAATCAAAGGGCCCTTCATATTAAAGCTTACAGTCTAAGAGGAAGGTTCAAGACATCCAAGAGGTAATAACTGTTGGGGGTGAGCTGATAGAGAAATAAATGTACAGTTTTTAGGTGGGAAGAGATTAGTTTTTTAGAGATTGTTTGAAAGTAGACAAAATAGGAGATAGTCGGACAGATTTGGGTAGAGAATTCCAGAGGATGGGAGAGGCTCGGAAGAAGTCCTGGAGTTGAGCATGGGATGAGGTGACAAGGGAGCTAGAGAGCAGGAGGTCTTGGGAGGAGTGAAGAGGACAATTTGGTTGGTATTTTGAGACCAGGTTAGTGATGTAGCTGGGGGCTAGGTTGTGGATGGCTTTGTAAGTTACTGGTAGTATCTTGAATTGAATTCATCGGTTGAATGGCAGCCAATGGAGGGATTGGCAGAGAGGGGTAGCAGACGCCGAGCGGTATGTAAGGTGGATGAGCCTGGCAGCAGCTTTCACGATGGTCTGAAGGGGGGATAACCTATTTAGAGGTAAGCCAAGGAGGAGGGAATTGCAGTAGTTGAGGTGAGAGATGAGCAGGTAGTTGATTAGAAGCTTTGTGGTGACCAGTCTTGCCAACCGTCAGTGTTTTTACTGTCAGCCAGTAAAAAATCGGCGCTTGTCTCCTGCCAGTAAATGCCAGGGACAAGAAAAGTTTGCCAGTAAGAAATATAGCTGTGCAGCTCGACTCAGGGCTGTGCATGTGCAGTTTTTGTTTAGAGCCAGCCAAAACTATCCAAATGTCTGCTAAAGTGTGTTTGGGCGGTGCTGGCAGGGGCCGGGTCTGGCAGAGGCGGTGCCTTAGCATGTCTTGTGATGTCATGGTGCAAGGGAGCTGAGCGGAGCGGAGCGGCCTGAGCCTCATGTGCTGGTCTGCGGGACAGAAGCAAGGCGAGCCAGGAGCAGGACTGTTGGTGTTGTTTGGACTGGAAAGGAATGAAGGAACCAGCTGGTGTGGAGAGAGACTGTTACTGTGACACAGGAGGGGACGTGTCGTGTCGGTGAGGTGTCATCATCATCTGTGTTGCTGCACACTGCTGTCAGTGTCACTGTGAGAGTCAATTTCATGTATGTGTGCCGCCCATTCTAATTTCTTCCCCTCCTGAGTCCTGCCCCTGAGCTACTTACTATATTGAAAATAAAATAAGAAATATGTTTTTTGCTGTAAAATCTACCTTAAATCCCATTGCTTATTGCATATTGTACCAGTTTTAGCCTAAATACTGAAATTTACACTTAAAACTGTAATTTTGGAACTTCTGGAAATGCCAGTAAAAACTTGGCTGTGCCAGTAAATTTTGGGTGTAATATCAGTAAGTTTCAATCTGGTAGGTTGGCTACACTGGTGGTGACATTGGTTAGGAAGGGGCGTATCTTGGAGATGTTGCAGAGGTTGAGGCGGCAAGCTTTAGACAGCGATTGGATGTGGGGCCAAAAGAATAGCTTACACCTCGGACCTTGGCATGGGGGGACGGATTGATAGTTGAGCCATTGATTTTGAAAGAGAAATCAGGGTAGTGGCACATGAGGGAGGAAATATCATGAGCTCTGTTTTTGATAGGTTGAGTTTGAGGAAGTGATTGACATCCAGGCTGAGTTGAAGCTGTTATAGCTGCAAAGGGTGGGCCAACTCAATATTGAACCCTACGGACTAATGGGCCATACACACTATAAGATTTTCTGAAGAATTTTTCCATTAGACTTACCAAAACCATATAATATGAGGTCAAACCTAAACACTTTCAATTTGTATGCAATCTGGCAGGCCCTTGCACTACATAGAAAAGGTAAATCTGAAGGAAATCTAACCACAAAAGTTGGATAGTGTGTATCCAGCTTAAGACTGGGATGCCATTAAAGTTGGACAAGCTAGGAACTCATAAGGCATCAGCATACCAAAACATTTTGGACAATTTCATGCTCCCAACTTTGTGGGAACAGTTTGGGGATGGCCCCCTCCTGTTCTTAATCCTAACCTTAAAGCGGAGTTCCACCCAAAAGTGGAACTTCCGCTTTAGGTATTCTAACCCCCTGACATGCCACATTTGGCATGTAATTTTTTTTGGGGGGGGGGAGCGGGTACCTAGTTTTGACAGGTACCCGCTCCCACTTCCGCTCGGAGCGCCGCGGCGCCCTGAACGGAAGTTCTCCTCTCCCCCTCCCTCCCTGCAATCTTCTGGGACATGTCAGAGGCCAATCAAGACGGGAAGCGCAACTCGCGCATGCGCAGTGGGTACCCGGCTGTGAAGCCGCAAACTGTCACAGCCGGGTGCCCACAGCAGTGATGCCGGCGCCGCCAAGACCAGAGGGAAGAGGATCGAGGCTTCGGGCGGCCGCATCGCTGGACCATTGGACAGGTGAGTGAAAAGGCTGGAACTCCGCTTTAACCCGATAGAACACCTTTGGGATGAATTAGAGCAGAGACTGCGAGCCAGGCTTTCTCGTCAACATCAGTGCCTGACCTCACAAATGCGCTTCTGGAAGAATGGTCAAACATTCCCATAGACACACTCCTAAACCTTGTGGACAGCCTTCCCAGAAGAGTTGAAGCTGTTATAGCTGCAAATGTTGAGCCAACTCAATATTGAACCTTACGGACTAAGACTGGGATGCCATTAAAGTTCATGTGTGTGTAAAAGCAGGTGTCCCAATACTTTTGGAATTATGGTGTACATTAGTATACTAATGCATCGTTTCCACTGAGCGGTACAGTTCGGTACGGTTCGGAGTGGTACACTTTGTTTTCAATCTTATTTTATTAGAAAATACAAGTAAACACAAGAAAAAAGGGAAGACAAAAATTCTCTCCAGAACCATCTTACTTAATACCACGTAACATGATACCAAGTATTTCATGTTAATGTTAGAAATATAGATATCAAACATTTAATATCTATCAAACATTATAGCTACACAGAGTACTTTATCTTACAAAACCTAAATATATTGTAGTAAAACCAACTCATATCATAATTATAATCCCATAACTAAATGCTCCTCTGAGTATATCACTTAATCCTGGTTTACAAATTCGTCAAAATGTCTTAGTTGGCTTAATGACATGATGTAAAACATTCTCAACCGAACGGGGGGGGGGGGGGGGGAAGAAAAAAAAAATATATATATATATATATATTTATATATAAATAAATAAGAACAAAAAAAAAAAATACAAAAAAAAAAAAAAACACAAAAAATATGCACAGAAAGTACGCACTCCTCTATGATGATAGATCAGTGACCCATTTAACAAATGGTACACTTTGATCAGGCTTGCGTTTCCCCCACTAATAGTACTCTTACATGATAGGCGTGTCCTGTTAAGCAACCCTACAGTCTAACCACTGTGCACTGTCTTGAAGTGACGATTCTCTGTCAACCAATCAACATTCTGCAGAGTGTAGCTCCACCCTGTTGGTATGGTACTATTGTGCTTGGTACCCCAATAAAAGGGTCCCAAAAAAGTGGTACGGTACGGTTCGGAATTAGGGTACCATTCACAACTTTTGATAATGGAAACGGCAAAAATGTTACCGCACTGAACTTCACCGAACCGCACCGAACCGCACCGAACCGCACCGAACCGTACCACTCAGTGGAAACGAGGCATTATATTACATACATGTAATATACTGTATATATTATATCATGTAATCATTTAATACATGAAATGTCCTCTTTGATATAAAAAATCTGTAATTCAGACTGATCAGCCCTTTAACCCTATTCTTCTTTAACCCTATGCCCCCTGCCGCTGATCGTGGCAACCAATAGCAATCTATAATAGAAAGCTATAACATAAACAAGCTCTAATAAAGGAAGATGCCATTTTTTTAAGATACCCTTTTCTTAAATTATTTGGGTGGCTTAATTATGTAGTTAGTGCTTTAGAATGTCGGTCCTGGTTTTCGGTTGAGCCGTTTCCATGGCAATGGGTGAATGCTCTAAAGAAATCCCTCCACTATTTTGTGACCTCTCTTCAGTCTTTTCCACTCAAGGCTTTCTCTGTTGATAGACAGAAAGGGACAATACCGATTGTGAGAATGGGAGGCGTGGGAGAGCTCAGTTACTGGAAGAGAGTGGGAGATGCGATGCACTTCTACTGTGTGACCCACTCCAACTTGCAGTTCTCATTTCTCCTTTGTTCCAAAACAACTTTCTCTCTATTCTGTACAGCATGGACCTTTAAAAAGCAAAAGAAAGAAGGCCAGAACGAGAATTTCTCCGGCAGCAATGTGGGACTTCGGTGTGAATAACCGGGGCCTTTCAGATCCTCGCTGGCTCTGTCTGGGGTGTCAAACTGCATTTCAAAAGGGCCGATACAGTGAAAGCCTAAAAAGAATTATTCGACGAGATTTAGAAAGGGGCGCATGTACGTTGACATGAAAGGGAGATATTTATAATTCATGTTCTGAGCCTAAATCTCTGCCGCTCAGGCTATAAACTAGGCCCGTGCTTTCGTACCCTGCTACTGTGGGATGGGAAAGAGCAGCACCTTCTCTGCAGGCCACCTCCAAAATGAACAAAACAAGCAAGAAAAAAATCAGTAGGCAAAAAACATATTCTTAGTACCCTCCAAGTCCAAATTCCAATTTGCCAGGTAGAAAAAGTAGACATTATTATGTCCAAATTTCCCAGCTATTCCTCTTTTGAAACCAAATCTATTATCTTGCTCAACTGTCCCTTTTTTTAGGCATCCACTTTCATTAGGAGTTGCTACTGCTGTGACAAATTAAAAAAGAATTATCGCCATCATAGATAAGTCTTCGGTCACACCAAATCTGACTTTAAAATCGTGCAACTTCACTTGAAATCACACAAATTCAAAGCCATGTGTCAGTGTGATTTCAGGTGCGACTTGGCTGATATCTGTGCGATTTCATGCACAGGTGTGTATGCAAGTCGCACCTGAAAATAGGGAAAAATAGTGCAGGAACTTCTTCTTCAAATCGGTGCAGCACTGCAAAGTTGGCGTTGAACAGTTCCATTGCAGACAATAGGGTGCGACAGGTCCAAATCGCATGACAAGTCACACCAGTGTGACCAGGGGCTAAGGAAACTGGAGGTAATTATTGCTGCTTTATGGGGTTGATTTACTAAAACTGGAGAGTGCAAAATCTGTTGCATCAATGCATAGAAATCAATCAGCTTCCAGTTTTTTTTTGGTCAAAGCCTTAAGTATAACTAAAGGCAAACTTTTTTTTTTTAGTTTTGGATAGAGGAGAGTTGGATTAGAACCCCTGTCAGGTTTTATTGCTGTCTGTGCCCCCATTAGGGAGATTCTCCCTCTCTATTTGTCCTGTTTACCATTAGCATTAAAAGTGAAAGTAAAAGAAAAATTCAAAATTTTGGGTTGTCCCCAGAAAAGTAATAGAAGGGATTATCTTCCAATGGGAACACTAGTTCTGGTGACCTGGGGGCCCCCAAGGAATTCTCTTAATCTTCAGGGATTTCCTCTCACTTCCTGTTTGGTTAATAGACAGGTAATGAAGGGAAATCTCCGCAATGGGACAAAAAAAGTCTGACAGGGCTTATAACCCTCCCTTACTCTATCCAAAATTAAAAAAAAGGTTTTGCCTACAGTTCTACTTTAATTGAACAAGCTGAAGTTAGAAGCTGATTGGCTATCATGCAGAGCTGCACCAGATTTTGAACTCTCCAGTTTTAGTAAATCAACCTCCATATTGTTGGTATACGAGGCAGGCCAAAGAGCTCAGAGTGGGAATGTAGTGTGTATACATCATTCTGTGCACGCCTCTCCTAACCCCTCCACCTGTCACTTGTTGCTAGGATGCTGTTTGCTACATAGTGTCACAGGTTGCTAGGATGCTGTCAGCTACACTGCATTAATGGATGTTCAGACACTATCAGCTAAATATCCACACTGATTGTTAGGATGCTGTCAGCTACACAGCCAACAGTGTCCTAGAACCCAGTGCCACTTTATAGCCCACAGTGTCCTAGCTATATGTAACGTTGCTCAAAAAGAATTACCGCCAGTTCACAGAAAAGGAAACTAAAGGTGTTTAAGGCCAGTACTACAATGGCATACACAGACAGGCCAGAGTGCTCTGAGAGGGGCCGCAGTGTTTATGCATCTTTGTGAGCCCCAGCCCTCAGTTGCCACTTGTTATTAGGATACTGCCAGCTACACAGTGTCACCGGTTGCTAGGATGTTGTCATCTACACAGCATCACTGGTTGCTAGGATGCTGTCAGCTACACAGTGTCACTGGTGGCCATGACCGTCAGTTACACAGTGTCACTGGTTGCTAGAATGCCCTCAGCTACACAGCGTAAATGAATGCTAGGATGCCGTCAGCTACACAGCATCAATTGGTTGCTAGGACTGTCGGCTGCACAGTGTCATTGGTTGCAAAGATGCTGTTGGCTGAACAGCATCACTGGTTTGTAGGATGCTGTCAGCTACACAGCATCACTGGTTGCCATGACTGTCAGTTACACTGTGTCACTGGTTGCTAGAATGCCGTCAGCTACACAGCATCGCTGGTTGCTAGGATTCCGTCAGCTACACGGCATCAATTGGTTGCTAGGACTGTCGGCTACACAGTGTCACTGGTTGCAAAGATGCTGTTGGCTACACAGCATCACTGGTTGCTAGGATGCTGTTAGCTACACAGCTTCACTGGTTGCCATGGCTGTCAGTTACACTGTGTCACTACTCACTGGTTGCTAGAATTCCATCAGCTACACAGCATCACTGGTTGCTGGGATTCCGTCAGCTACACAGCATCAATTGGTTGCTTGGACTGTCGGCTACACAGTGTCACTGGTTGCAATGATGCTATTGGCTACACAGCATCACTGGTTGCTAGGATGCAGCCAGCTATACATTGTAACTGGTTGCTAAGATACATTCAGCTACAAAGAGTCACTGGTTGCTAGGACCATCAGCTACAGAGTGTCACTCGTTGATAAGATGCACACCATAACAGATAACTAATGTGTTTGATGCCGTAAACTTCAGCTTTGAAGATCATGCAATTAGAGAAAAATACCTATTGATATCCCAGCAATGTACTCTGCCCTAGACAACACACAGCTTTTTTTTGTGGGCTGATTGCTATCAGCCCTGCCAGTTCTCCATTGCTAAACTACTCGACTCTCACACTGTCCTCATCTCCAGAATATAGACACTAATCATTTTGTAGTCCCAAAATAAGAACTTGGAGGGATAATTCTTCTTCTTTAGGTAACACAGGCAGTGTGCACAGGGCACAGAACAGGTCTGGTTTTATGGTAGGGTCAACTGGTATTTTTCTTGCCCTTCAAACAATTATTTATAACAAAACACTTTCAGTGATATATTTAACAGACATACAGGGAACACATGAAAGAAGTCAGTTGGTATTGCTTACATACCCAAGATCTATTAGGCCTCGTTCACACGGGTTTTGCGAGGGCCGTGTTTACCCACATGGGGATCCACTTGTGTACTGTGCATCCCAGTGCAGGCAGTCCTATTCATGTCAATTGGGATGCAGCAGCTGCATGGACACAGTCGCTGCTCCCAGTTTGACATCTGTGCGGGTACAAAGCCCTGAACGTACACTGTCTGCATTCAGGCTGTGCACCTACACCTGCATGGATGTCCTTAATATCCATGCAGCCCCTGCTTCCCAACTGATATGAATGAGGCTGTCTGCATAAGGATGCACGGCAGCGGTGTAACTACAGGGGTTGCAGGGGTTGCAATTGCAAACAGCCCCATGCTCCAGGGGGCCTGTGTGGCTCCCCTGTACACCTGGATAGGAGGGACTGCGGGGGCAGCATGTAGAGAAATCACTGTCCTCCTTTCTCCTCCTGTAGCTGCAGGAGGAAAATGGAGGAGATTGGTTCCTATGTATGGTGCCCCCGCCACTGCTCCTATCCAGTTCACTTGTGTTCTGCTGTCTCTGGGCCCCTGTGTGCTCCCCTGGTCCACCCCCCCCCCCACTGTGCTCCCTTTCCTCTCCTGCCGGCTGCTGCAGGGGATGTGTCACAATAGAGAACCAGGAAGGGGTAGGTAAATATGTAATTTACCAGTTCCTTCCTTTTCTGAATGGACAGAGTCATAGTCAGTGACATTGTAAAAAAATAAAATAAAATGATAAAAATTAATACAATTAAAATACCAAAAAAGAAAAACTACTGACACCAGTGGGTGAACTTCCAGGATTGCAAAGGTCACACTTGCGACCGGGCCCTGGCATTCCACCACCATGGGGAGGCCCCAAGATGGCAGGAAGGGGGCCCACTGCAGAACTTGTGAAAGGGTCCCGCTGTAAGACCATAATAAAGGGCCCTGCAATGTGGGGATCAGTGGAAGAGCCCCAGGCTTGAAGGAAGGGGCCCCAGCTAGGGGTCCGGGGGGCCCTTCATGGTTTCTTGTACCGGGGCCCTGAAGGTTCTAGTTACGCCTCTGATGCAAGGAATACCTGTGCATCGCTGTGTGAGTAAATATGGCCCTCGCACAGGCCTACGCTGTACTACACCCCGTGTGAACACGGCCTAATGTAGGTTTGCTCCAACACAACATTTTGTGTTTCTTGTATAATATGTTACAGAGGTTTGTTACAAAGGGCAACAATTTCAGCTGCAAAACTGTTCCTCTTTGTAACAATTCTTTGTAACTTTATCACTACAATAAAGACAATACATTGACAAAGACGGGTTTGGTGCTGCTAACCTGCGATTTATATATACTGTATAATGTATACAGTATATTTTACATTTCATGTTTCTTGATGTATAATCTATAAATTCATGTTCTATGTGCATTTCAAATGTTCTACCTTTTTATAGTATTGTTAAACTGACACTAAACACTATTCTTATTCCCCAAAAAATGACCCATATACCTCTACTACCTAAAGAGGTTGTTTGAAAAAAAATAAAATAAAAAATAAAGTCAGCAGCTACAATTCCTGTAACTGCTGACTTTTAACCACTTTACCACCGGAGGATTTTGCTGTCTTACGTCCAGGCCACTTTTTGCGATTCGGCGCTGTGCAACTTTAACTGACAATAGCGCGGTCGTGCGACGCCATACCCAAACGAAATTTACGTCCTTTTTTTCCCCACAAACAGAGCTTTCTTTTGGTGGTATTTGATCACCTGTGCGATTTTTACTTTTTGCGCTATAAACAAAAAAATGCGTTTATTTTGAAAAAATAACAATATTTTTAACATTTTTTTATATGAAATTCCCCCCCCCAAAAAATGTAAAAATCAAAATTTTTTTACATTTTTTGCCAATTTGTTTTCTGCTACCTATGTTTGGTAAAAAAAACCACAATAAGCATATTTTGATTGGTTTGCGCAAAAGTTATTGCGTTTACTAACTAAGGGAAAGATTTCTGTCATTTTTGGTTATTTTTTTTTTAACGAGTAATGGCGGCGATCTGTGTTTCTTTTTGCGGGACTGCGACATTGCGACGGACAGATCGGACCCTTGATTGACATTTTTTACACTTTTGGGGTTACCAGTGACATTACTAGAGTAATCAGTGCTATATATATGCACCGTTACTGTAAAAATGACACTGGCAGTGGAGTGGTTAATTTTATTGGAGAGGGAGGGGTTAATGTATGCCTGGTGCTTACTGACGTGTGGGGGGGGGGGGGAAGCTAAGCTGAACACTGCGATCTGTCACTCCCTGTCACTTAGGAGATCCGCCTGCTCTGTTTACACAAGCGGGCGGATCTCCAAACTAGATTCCCCGATGATCGGGGAAGAGCAGCGGCGATCGCCGCCGCTCCTCCCCTGGCCCTACTCCCGCTGTGAATGAAAACAGCGAGCGCCGCCTACAGGGGGAGGAGTCCAGCGACGTAGGTCTACGTCGCTGGACGGAATCGTGACACTTTGCCGCAGTACGGTCAACGTGACCGGTCGGCAAGTGGTTAAAAAAAGGGCACTTACTTATCCAGGGATCCAGCACTGTCCTCACCCAGGCTAGTTCATCACTAGCGTTTGGGTTCCCAGTGCTGGCATCCTAACTGTGGGCAAGAGGCCATGCTACTTTTGGCTTCACAGCTGGCCCACTGTGCATGTATGAGACTTTTGGGTGGAGTTCCCCTTTAATGGCCCTGTAGTCAATTTTTCCTAAGGGCTTGTTTACACTTGTGGTTGGGGGGTGCTTAAAAACGAATGGTTCAACCACATTTTTAGTGCACCTCAACTGGGGGTCGTAAAGTCAGAAGGTTTTTTTTTTTTATCCTAAGGCATTCTTTGCATTAAGACAAAAAAGCCTTCTGTGTGCATCAGCCCCCCTAATACTTACCTGAGCCCCCTCCCTATCCAGCGATGTCCACGAGTGCCTAAGCCGTCCAGGACTCTCTCTCCTGATTGGCTGAGACACAGCAGTGGTGCCATTGGTTCCTATTGCTGTCAATCAAGCTCAGTTAGCCAATCAGGAGAGAGAGGGGCGGGGCTGAACGGAAACTCCATGTCTGAATGGATACATGGAGCTGGAGCTTGGCTCAGGTGCCCCTATAGCAAGCTGCTTGCTGTGGGGGCACTCAACAGGAGGGAAGGGCCAGGAGAACTGAAGAGGGACCTGAGAAGAGGAGGAATTGGGCTGCCCTGTGCAAAACCAACTGCATAGAGCAGGTAAGTATAACATGTTTGCTATTTTAATAGGAAAAAAACAAGACTTTGCAATCGCTTTAAGCTGCAAAGGCAGTCAAAGGAGGTGTTCACATTCTGCTGTGATGCTTTTCTTCGTGCCCATGGCAAAA
This sequence comes from Pelophylax lessonae, assembly GCF_965119305.1. NCBI lineage: Eukaryota > Metazoa > Chordata > Amphibia > Anura > Ranidae > Pelophylax > Pelophylax lessonae. The sequence goes on along the minus strand of NC_138770.1, from coordinate 635,244,352 downwards.
ACTATCGCCACTGTCGCATTTGTTGGGCAGTACTGCTGCCAAATGCAACACAGTCAAATGAATGGGGATGTGCCACAAGTGCCACGTTACTGAGCCTGCGGCATTTAAGCAGTTAAAACAGACGGTGAGAAGGCATCATATTTTCTTTTATAAACCTCAATTGCTTTTTACAGGTATGGCAGTTTAGACACATGTTTAAACTTAGCCTCACTGTGTTTTTTCTGCCTCTGTAATCTCCTCTGTGAGCTCCTGAACCTCACTTTTTACCCCTCACTTCAGTTTGTCTCCAATGAGCAGTGCACCTTAGTTGGGGGTCACATGCACTTCTCAATGCTCATTATAAATCCCATAGTCCATCTTGGGAGTGAGCAAGAGAGGTACGTTCTACATACAGTGGGACCATGGAGAACAAATGTAGCCACCCTCTAACAGGAAATCAAATCACAGCAAGAAAAAAAACAAAAAATAAAAAGGTATTTGGAGATTTGGAGATGACTGAGAGGAGAGCAATAGAAGGGACTTTTTGAGTCAGGCTCGGTTCCCAGATTGAATCGCACAGTAACCACACCACATTCCTGTTTAATTCACATGCAATTCAGTGCAGTGTGATTTGAGCCCATTCATCTTGAATTCACTAAAGATGATTGCATGCTGCAATTTTGAAACCAAACAGCAATCGGATCACACGGCCGTTTTGTACCATGCGATCCGGTGCCAGCAAATGCACTGCATTTCTGACCTGTGTTTGGGGTGATGTTAACCACGTAAGCCCCGGAGGATTTTCCTGCTCAAAGTCCAGAGCCTATTTTGCGATTCGGCACTGCGTGATTTTAACAGACAATTGCGCGGTCGTGCGGCGCTGTGCTCAAATGAAATTGACATCCTTTTTCCCCCACAAACAGAGCTTTCTTTTGATGGTATTTGATCACCTGTGCGATTTTTACTTTTTGCGCTATAAACAAAAAAAGAGCGACAATTTTGAAAAAATAACAATATTTTTCACATTTTTTTATATGACATTCCCCAAAAAAAATTGAAAAATCAAAATTTTTTAACATTTTAGGCCAATTTGTTTTCTGCTACATATTTTTGGTAAAAAAAAAATCACAATGGGCGTATTTTGATTGGTTTGCGCAAAAGTTATTGCGTTTACTAACTAAGAGGCTCGTAGGCGAGCGATGTAGCCCTACGTCGCTTTGCCTGTACGGGGCTGACTGCCGCAGTAAATAGTTGTGCAGCTGTCGGCAAGTGGTTAAGATTGCACTGACACCCGCTGTGGATCACATGGGCAATGCAATCTAAATGCAGTGTGTGAAACGCGCGCAGATCACAGCGTTTCCTGCACCACATTAGTGTGAACCTAGCTTTAAGAATACATATTTTAACATAATTATTTTTTTTTAAACCAGAGTTTAGTGTCAATTTAATTTTCCATATGATCTAAAGAAAAAAATAGAGACAATTCTTTCTCATCTGAATGAATGTAGTCACACAGCTTGCACTCTTTTCCTTGAAGCGTTTGCATGTCATGATGTGAATGGCTGACTTTGCAGCCCCTGAGCTAGTAACATTGCAGGAACAATACAGTACAGACACCCACAGATAACACCGAGGAGATAAAATGTACAGCAGTGTATGTCTAGTTACATCTAGCCCTGTGATCTGTGCCTCTCTCATGCTGAGGCATGCCATCCTACGCACAGCTATGCTGCTGACAAATATCTCTGGGCTATGGGATGAGCTTTTTACTCCTCCTAAATGATTTTCACCCCACAGGCCCTTGAGTGACAATGTTTCATTCTGAGAATCTCAATGCTTGAGCTGAGTCATGCATGTGCAATGTTCACAGCAATACCTGGGAGCTTACACGGAGTGACTGGGGACTCTCCGGCAAAAAGAACTCATAAGGGGGGTTATAAAAGTGGGAAGGATGCCAAGCTTGCAGTTTGGAAGGTGGTCATAGGCATTCCAACTTAGTCTTACATTTAATTTGTCAATCAACAACATTTAACAACAGTTATGTAGTAAAGAGTTTATCCAAGTCAGGTAAGATGCCCACAGACATTAGATAATAGTCTTGCTGGACCGGGAGACCATCTATTACAGCAGCTGTCAATCTTTGTGGCCCTAGAGACCTCAGCTGAGGCCCTTGGCAGCACCAAAGGACCACACATAATATTCAGTATATGTAATGCTACAGAAGACTGTCAGAGACTGAATATGAATATGCTAGAGGACAGAGGCGTAACTAGTACCTTCAGGGCCCCGATGCACGAAACCATGATGGGCCCCCCGAACCCCTGGCTGGGGCCCTTCCCTTCAAGCCTGCGGCTCTTCCCACTGATCCTGGGGCCCTTTACTCTTGTTGCGGGGCCCTTTATTATGGTCCTGCAGCGGGACCCTTTCACAAGTTCTGCATTGGGCCCCCTTCCTGCCATCTTGGGGCCTCCCCAGGGTGGTGGAATGCCAGGGCCAGGTCGCAAGTGTGACCTTTACGATCCTGGAAGTTCACAGCACTGGTGTCAGTAGTTTTTATTTTTTGATATTTTAATTGTATTATTTTTTATAATTTTATTATATATTTTTTTACAATGTCTCTGTCCATTCAGAAAAGGAAGGAGCTGGTAAATTACATATTTACCGACCCCTTCCTGGTTCTCTATTGTGACACATCCCCTGCAGCAGCTGGCAGGAAAGGGGAGGGAGCACAGTGGGGGGGGGGGAGCACAGTAGGGGGGCAGGGGGGCACACAGGGGCCCAGAGACAGCAGAACACAAGTGAACTGGATAGGAGGAGTGGCGGGGGCAGCATACAGAAGAACCAATCTTCTCCATTTTCCTCCTGCAGCTACAGGAGGAATAAGGAGGACAGTGATTTCTCTACATGCTGCCCCCCCCCTCCCCTCCTATCCAGGTGTACAGGGAAGCCGCACAGGCCCCCTGGAGCATGGGGCCCGGTTGCAATTGCAACCCCTGCAACCCCTGTAGTTACGCCCCTGCTAGAGGAGGCAGTCAGAGATTGCAAATGTAGTAAAGGGTTTATCCGAGTCGGGTAAGATGCCCACAGACATTAGATAATAGTCTTGCTGGACCGGGAGACCATCTATTGCAGCGGCTGTCAATATTTGAGGCCCTATAGACCTCAGCTGAGGCCATTGATAGCACCAAAGGACCACACATAATTTTCAGCATATGTAATGCTACAGAAGACTGTCAGAGACTGAATATGAATATGCTAGAGGAGGCAGTCAGAGATTTCATGTGTGCTACACAATGTGATTGGACACTGGAGACTTCAGGAGAGGGTCAGAGACTGTGGACATCCTACAGGTGTGGCTGTGGATTGTCAGAGACTGCAGATGGGCTAATGGTGTGGCTGGAGACTGGGGACAGGTAATGGAGATTGTCAGAGACTGTGGACATGTTACAGGTGTTTTTGGAGACTGGAAATTTGCTGCAGGATATGGTCAGTGACTGTGGACATGCTGCAAGTGTAGTTGGAGACTGGGGACAGACCTCAAGAGATAGTGAGAGACTGTGGACATGTTACAGGTGTGGTTGGAGACTGGGGGACAGGCCATTGGATATATTCAGAGACTGTAAACATACTACTGTTGTGGTTGGAGGGTGGAGATATGCTACAGGATATAGTCAGAGACTGTGGACATGCTACAGGTGTAGTTGGAGATTAGAGACATACTGTAGGACATTGTCAGAAAATGCAGTTGGGCTAAAGGTGTTGTTGGAGACTAGGGAAAGGTAATGAAGATGGTCAGAAACTGCGGACATGTCACAGGTGTGGTTGTAGACTGAAGATATGCTGCAAGATTTGGTCAGAGGCTACAGACATGCTACAAGTGTAGTTGGACACTGGGGAAAACTTCAGGAGATGGGCAGAGATTGTGGACATGTTACAGGTGCGGTTGAAGACTGGGAACAGGCAAGTGGAGATAGTCAGAGGATATGCACATGCTACAGGTGTGGTTGAAGACTGGGGACAGACTTCAGGAGATAGCTAGAGACTGTGGACATCCAACAGGTGTAGGTGAGGATTAGAGACATACTGCAGGAGACTGTCAGAGCAGTGGCGTAGCGTGGGGGGTGCAGGGGGGGCCAGCCGCACCGGGTGCAACATCTGGGGGGGGGGGCGCATCCGCAGTGACACTCTGTCTTTATGACTCTGACATACACAGTTCACACACTGTCTGCGGCTGCCTCCATCTTTAGGCTGGGAGATGTCCAGCGCGGCCGCCCTATGTCTGAAAATGGCGTATCGGGGTGGGGCTGGACTGTGCCTCACCTGTCCATTGGTGTAGAGTGGGGTGGTGTTGCAAGCCAAGCCCCGCCTATGCTGCCTCTCCTCACTGCTCAGTCAGTTTAGCAGTTAGTGAGTCAGCAGCCTGGCGCTGTCACAGAGTGGGTTTTTTTTTTTTAATCACCTGATTAGAGCCAGAGGCTCTAGTAGGCTTCAAAAAAAGGGTGGACCCGGGGCGCAGAGCAGTGCGCCCCGAGCCCACCCATTGTGTGACAATAGCGAATGAAAATTCGCTATTGTCACACGGATCCTCCTCCTGATTGGCCGAAAGGCGAACGCATGCCATTGGCCGAGGAGGGGGCTGGAGGACTCGAGGAGATGCGGGGAACTGAGGAGAAGCGGCAGCTGCAGGTAAGTCTGTCTGCATTGAAGGGGGCACGCTGGTCTCTCTGCATTGAAGGGGGGCACGATGATCTCTCTGCATTGAAGGGGGGCACGCTGGTCTCTCTGCATTGAAAGGGGGCAAGCTGGTCATTCTGCATTGAAAGGGGCACACTGGTCTCTCTGCATTGAAAGGGGGCACGCTAGTCATTCTGCATTGACGCTGGTCATTCTGCATTGAAAGGGGGCATGCTGGTCACTCTGCATTGAAAGGGGGCACGCTGTTCTCTCTGCATAGGAAGGGGGCACGCTGGTCACTCTGCATTGAAAGGGGGCACGCTGGTCTCTCTGCATTGAATGGGGGCACACTTTTCACTCTGCATTGAAAGGGGGCAAGCTGGTCTCTCTGCATTGAATGGGGGCACGTTGGTCTCTCTGCATTGAAAGGGGGCACGCTGGTCATTCTGCATTGAAAGGGGGCACGCTGGTCATTCTGCATTGAAAGGGGGCACACTGGTCTCTCTGCATTGAAAGGGGGCACGCTGGTCACTCTGCATTGAAAGGGGGCATGCTGGTCACTCTGCATTGAAAGGGGGCACGCTGGTCTCTCTGCATTGAAAGGGGGCACGCTGGTCTCTCTGCATTGAAAGGGGGCACGCTGGTCATTCTGCATTGAAAGGGGGCACGCTGGTCATTCTGCATTGAAAGGGGGCACACTGGTCTCTCTGCATTGAAAGGGGGCACGCTGGTCACTCTGCATTGAAAGGGGGCACGCTGGTCACTCTGCATTGAAAGGAGGCACTCTGGTCTCTATGCATTGAATGGGGGCACGCTGGTCTCTCTGCATTGAAAGGGGGCACGCTGGTCATTCTGCATTATAAGGGGGCATGCTGGTTATTCTGCATTGAAAGGGGGCACGCTGGTCAGTTCAGTTCACACACTGTCTGCGGCTGCCTCCATCTTTAGGCTGGGAGATGTCCAGCGCGGCCGCCCTATGGCTGAAAATGGCGTATCGGGGTGGGGCTGGACTGTGCCTCACCTGTCCATTGGTGTAGAGTGGGGTGGTGTTGCAAGCCAAGCCCCGCCTATGCTGCCTCTCCTCACTGCTCAGTCAGTTTAGCAGTTAGTGAGTCAGCAGCCTGGCGCTGTCACAGAGTGGGGTTTTTTTTTTTAATCACCTGATTAGAGCCAGAGGCTCTAGTAGGCTTCAAAAAAAGGGTGGACCCGGGGCGCAGAGCAGTGCGCCCCGAGCCCACCCATTGTGTGACAATAGCGAATGAAAATTCGCTATTGTCACACGGATCCTCCTCCTGGCCAATCAGGAAGCGGGTCCGAGACCCGCTTCCTGATTGGCCGAAAGGCGAACGCATGCCATTGGCCGAGGAGGGGGCTGGAGGACTCGAGGAGATGCGGGGAACTGAGGAGAAGCAGCAGCTGCAGGTAAGTCTCTCTGCATTGAAGGGGGCACGCTGGTCTCTCTGCATTGAAGGGGGGCACGATGATCTCTCTGCATTGAAGGGGGGCACGCTGGTCTCTCTGCATTGAAAGGGGGCAAGCTGGTCATTCTGCATTGAAAGGGGCACACTGGTCTCTCTGCATTGAAAGGGGGCACGCTAGTCATTCTGCATTGACGCTGGTCATTCTGCATTGAAAGGGGGCATGCTGGTCACTCTGCATTGAAAGGGGGCACGCTGTTCTCTCTGCATAGGAAGGGGGCACGCTGGTCACTCTGCATTGAAAGGGGGCACGCTGGTCTCTCTGCATTGAATGGGGGCACACTTTTCACTCTGCATTGAAAGGGGGCAAGCTGGTCTCTCTGCATTGAATGGGGGCACGTTGGTCTCTCTGCATTGAAAGGGGGCACGCTGGTCATTCTGCATTGAAAGGGGGCACGCTGGTCATTCTGCATTGAAAGAGGGCACACTGGTCTCTCTGCATTGAAAGGGGGCACGCTGGTCACTCTGCATTGAAAGGGGGCATGCTGGTCACTCTGCATTGAAAGGGGGCACGCTGGTCTCTCTGCATTGAAAGGGGACACGCTGGTCTCTCTGCATTGAAAGGGGGCACGCTGGTCATTCTGCATTGAAAGGGGGCACGCTGGTCATTCTGCATTGAAAGGGGGCACACTGGTCTCTCTGCATTGAAAGGGGGCACGCTGGTCACTCTGCATTGAAAGGGGGCACGCTGGTCACTCTGCATTGAAAGGAGGCACTCTGGTCTCTATGCATTGAATGGGGGCACGCTGGTCTCTCTGCATTGAAAGGGGGCACGCTGGTCATTCTGCATTATAAGGGGGCATGCTGGTTATTCTGCATTGAAAGGGGGCACGCTGGTCATTCAAACTTGTATTTAGATGCATTTTACTTTAATTACATCAGTATTTTCATAACAAACAATACATGTGCTTAGGGGGTAAAGGTTTCTTTAACTAATCTAGTGGAAGAGACTCGAGTGCTAAAATCCCGCGGGTTAGGGGGCGCAAATTACTTGCCTTGCCCCGGGTGCTGACAACCCACATTACGCCACTGTGTCAGAGAATGCAGATAGGCTAAAGGTGTGGCTGGAGACTGGGGGCAGGATATGGTCAGAGACTGTGGACACACTACAGGTGTAGTTAGAGACCTACTGCTGGAGATTGGCAGAGATTGGGAAATACTACTGGTGTCGTTAGAGAGATTAGAAACTTCTACTGCTGCTTGGGTCTACGAAAAAACCTGCAGTGTCTTGAGTGCTATAACATGTACAGTAATTTAGTTTCATTCTATCATTCTATGGGTAGGTGGTCAGCCAAGGTGGGGGGCCAAAGGCAGCTGGCCTGGAAGAATTTGGGGGGGGGGGGGGCAGCAGGCATAAATGTTGACTTGAATAGTCCATCTGTATAAGTGCTTTTTTCAGAGAAAGGGTGATCATTTTTTTGACATGGCATTGGGTTTATGCTACAAGTTTAGTCTAGATGTAGGAGTACTAAGTTATTACTTCAACATTGTTTTGTTGCTAAGCAAAACTTCCCTCTATACATATCACTATATTGCTTGGTATGACTGTGCAAATAACTGCATACACACGTGTTCAGTGCAAAAATGGAGTCCTTTGAGTCATGACAGAAAGCATGGTTTGATTCAATGAGTAAGAAGGAAAGACAGCAAATGTATTTCATATTTCATGTAAAAGTAACAGACATGGGGGGGGGTAGACAATTTAGGTGGCAGAAGACCGTCCTATATCTTAATTTGTAATGTATCTTTCTTAGTCTTTGGTGAGAAAAAAATGAGGAAACATATCAGAAATATAGGAAAAAAGAGGAATGCCGCTATAAAAGAACCGTGCTTAGAGCTGCGGCTCTGTTAAAGCTGAACTCCTGGAAAGAAGCTATATAAAGAGTTTGACCAAATCCATTTGACCTGTTTTACTTTTCAAAGGATTTTAAATTTTTTCCATTCCGTCTTACAATCCAAACACCCCTGCCAGACAGCATAGAAGAAGGTTCTGAGCCTCCACTGCAACAGCAGCACAGCCTGATCAAGAACACATCTCCAGCCTGCTGATTAGGCAATGAAGGACCCGCAGCACTCAGAAGAGCCTTCAATCTGTGTATTATTTGTCTTGATGCCCTACCTGTGCCAGTTGGTGAGCTGCTGTGAGTTTACAGGAAGCAGTTATGAAGACGAATGTATGTGTGGGTACTAGAGATTCCCATTCTCTCACCCACACTGCATCGTTACACTGTAGTGGGATGTAAGGCCCTTTAATTTGAAGCTCCCTTCTCAAGGTTGTCTGGTGACCTTTTCCTTCCACCCATACTTTAGAGCCAGGTTATATAAGGAATACTGGGTAGAGCTTGTTGGCTTTTCAGCAATCAGCAAAGCAGTAGGGGGTCTCTCTTTTTCTTGTCTAAGCTGGGTAACATGTGAGCATGTGAGTGCACACAGTGCTGGGGTGTGTGTCCTCTTCTAGGCAAGCGTTTAGATAACTCCCTAATGAAGAAAGAAGAGGACCTGGACTGTACTCCTTTAGTAGAAAATGTAAGTTACTTGAACCATGGGAAACAGTGTAGCAGTGGCGGAACTACCAGGGTCGCAAAAATCACACTTGCGACTGGGCCTTGGCATTCCACCACCGTGGCGGGGCCCCAAGAAAGCATGAAGGGGGCCTACTGCAGAACATGGGCTTGGTTTACACTGCTGTGAACCCAAAGTCAAGCGACTTGCTTGCAATTTCCTTGCAAATTCCTTGGGACTTGCTTGTGATTTCCTTGCGACTTGCTTGCTTTTGTTATTTAACATTGCAGTCTATGGCTCTCAAATTGCAACAAAGCTGCAGAATAGTAAAGGGCCCCAGGACTAGAAGAAAGGGCCTTGGGACCATGGGAAAGGGCCCTGGCGGTCACAAATCTGTGTGTGATGACAAAGGAACAGGTACCAGTGAAGAGGGTGGGCCCTATCGAAGGCTATAACCTGACTAGGCAAATCCGAGCCTTTCTCAGAGTTCCCAAGGGGTTGATGCTGTCTCCACCCTTGGAGAATTAGCAACTCTGGGGAGCCCCATGCAAAAATTATAGACCACCGTGGGCAGGGCCGGCGTTAGGGGGGGGCAAACTGGGAAAATGCCCAGGGCCCCGAATGTCCAGGGGCCCCATGTCACTGTCAGCCAGGGCCGGACCGGGCAGTGTCCCGGTGGGCCGCGCCGCTCAGAGTCATCAGATTCACTCACAGACACTAGAAGACAACATTCCCTCACTGCGGGCGGCCGCCGGCCGGTGTACTTGCCAGCTACACCGGCTCCGCGGCCAATCAGCCTTCTGTTCAGGGGGGGTGTGGGTCACACCCCCCCCCTGAGCAGAAGGCTGATTGGCCGCGGAGCCGGTCCGGAAGTCAAGTAGTCAGTGTGTGTCTGTGTATTCCTTCCCGCGCGGCCGCCGATGATCACTGAAGCCACTGTAGATGGGAGCTCCTTCAGCCCGACTTCGGGCTGCTCGCGGGGGGGCGGCTGCGGGGAGAGAAGATAAGTGACTGCCACTGCAGCCTGTGCTGAATAGGAGGGGGTAGGGGCGGCTCGGCTGCATATAGAGAGGATTTGATGTCTCCTTATGCCGCTGGATGGATGGATTCTTCTCCTCCCTTCTGCAGGAGAGATATGGAAATATCAATTTCTCTATATGCAGCTGAGCTGTCCCATCCCCCTCCTATTCAACTTCTTTTACTGCCCCCCCCAGTGATCTTAGCCCCCCCCGTGATCTTAGCCCCCCCCCAGTGTTGTGTTCTTAGCCCCCCCAGTGATCGTAGCCCCCCCCCCCAGTGATCGTAGCCCCCCTCTCCAGTGATCGTAGCCCCCCTTCCCAGTGATCGTAGCCCCCCTCCCCAGTGATCGTAGCCCCCCTTCCCAGTGATCTTAGCCCCCCTCCCCAGTGATCGTAGCCCCCCTTCCCAGTGATCTTAGCCCCCCTTCCCAGTGATCTTAGCCCCCCTCCCCAGTGATCGTAGCACCCCTTCCCAGTGATCTTAGCCCCCCTCCCCAGTGATCATAGCCCCCCTCCCCAGTGATCGTAGCCCCCCTCCCCAGTGATCTTAGCCCCCCCCAGTGATCTTAGCCCCCCTCCCCCAGTGCTCTTAAACCCCCTGTACTCTTTAGCCCCCCCGTGCTCTTCAAGTCCCCACAGTGCTTTTCATCTCCCCCTATGCTCTCTGGCTCCCCCAGTGCTCTCCAACCCCCTGTGCTCCCTGGCTCCCCCCTAAGTGATTTCCAGTCCCCCCCCCCATGCTTTCCATCCCCCTGGTTTTCCCTGCCCACCACCCCCCCCCCATGCTTTCCATCCCCCTGGTTTTCCCTGCCCACTACCCCCCCCAGTGCTATCCACACCCTGCGCCTTCCAACCCCCCTGCAATGCTTTCCAAACCCCCCCCCTTAATTCTCTCCAGTTCCCCCCCCCCCCCCTTGCCCTTCAGCTCCTCCAGTGCTATCTGCTTTCCCTGTGCTCTCCAGCCCCCCTAGTGTCCTTCTATCTTCTATCATGTCTGCAGTCTCTGACCTTCTCTTGTATCACATCCGCAGTCTCTGGACCATCTCCTGTACTATGCCTGCAGTCTCTGACCATCTCTTGTATCATGTCTGCAGTCTCTGACCATCTCTTGTATCATGTCTGCAGTCTCTGACCATCGCTTGTATCACGTTTGCAGTCTCTGACCAGCTCTTGTATCACGTCTGCAGTCTCTGACCATCTCCTGTATCATGTCTGCAGTCTCTGACCATCTACTGTATCACGTCTGCACTCTCTGACCATCTACTGTATCACGTCTGCAGTCTCTGACCATCTCTTGTATCACGTCTGCACTCTCTGACCATCTACTGTATCACGTCTGTAGTCTCTGACCATCTCTTGTATCATGTCCTCAGTCTCTGACCATCTCCTGTATCATGCCCTCAGTCTCTGACCATCTCCTGTATCATGCCCTCAGTCTCTGACCATCTCCTGTATCATGCCCTCAGTCTCTGACCATCTCCTGTATCATGCCCTCAGTATCTGACCATCTCCTGTATCATGCCCTCAGTCTCTGACCATCTCCTGTATCATGCCCTCAGTCTCTGACCATCTCCTGTATCATGTCCTCAGTCTCTGACCATCTCCTGTATCATGTCCTCAGTCTCTGACCATCTCCTGTATCATGTCCTCAGTCTCTGACCATCTACTGTATCATGTCCTCAGTCTCTGACCATCTCCTGTATCATGTCCTCAGTCTCTGACCATCTCCTGTATCATGTCCTCAGTCTCTGACCATCTACTGTATCATGTCCTCAGTCTCTGACCATCTCCTGTATCATGTCCTCAGTCTCTGACCATCTCCTGTATCATGCCCTCAGTCTCTGACCATCTCCTGTATCATGCCCTCAGTCTCTGACCATCTCCTGTATCATGCCCTCAGTCTCTGACCATCTCCTGTATCATGCCCTCAGTCTCTGACCATCTCCTGTATCATGCCCACAGTCTCTGACCATCTCCTGTATCATGCCCTCAGTCTCTGACCATCTCCTGTATCATGTCCTCAGTCTCTGACCATCTCCTGTATCATGTCCTCAGTCTCTGACCATCTTCTGTATCATGTCCTCAGTCTCTGACCATCTCCTGTATCATGTCCTCAGTCTCTGACCATCTCCTGTATCATGTCCTCAGTCTCTGACCATCTCCTGTATCATGTCCTCAGTCTCTGACCATCTCCTGTATCATGTCCTTAGTCTCTGACCATCTCCTGTATCATGTCCTCAGTCTCTGACCATCTCCTGTATCATGTCCTCAGTCTCTGACCATCTCCTGTATCATGTCCTCAGTCTCTGACCATCTCCTGTATCATGTCCTCAGTCTCTGACCATCTCCTGTATCCTGTCCTCAGTCTCTGACCATCTCCTGTATCCTGTCCTCAGTCTCTGACCATCTCCTGTATCATGTCCTCAGTCTCTGACCATCTCTTGTATCAGGTCCGTAGTCTCTGACCATCTCTTGTATCATGTTTGCAGTCTCTGACCATCTCCTGTACTATGTCCAGCGGGAACACTCTGCAGCCACACCGCACAGCACACCCAAGGTAAGTGGAGGACTGGAGAGAGGAGTGACTTCTACTTAGGGATTTATTTTGCAGATAGGCTGGGCTGGCACTGGCAGCAACAATTTTATTCAAAGAAATCAGGATTTCTTCTGCAAATATACTGGCACTGGCAGCAACAATTTAATTCAAATCAGGATTTCTTTTGCAAATAGGCTGGCCTGGCATTGGCAGCCAGGCATAGTACTAGTCTAGTACAATGCCTGCCAGTGCCTTGTCTGATCTGATGATGTCACTGCCAGGCTATTTGCAGAAGAAATCCTTATTTTTCCTCATTTTTTTGATCATGTGTCATGATGACATTGGTTTTGGTAATTGTCTGACTCTGATGCCAGCCTATTTGCTGAAGAAATCCTGATTTGAATAAAATATTTGCTGCCAGTGCCAGCCTACCAGGGGCTGACCTGAGGTTTGAAGGTGCAGAAATTGGGGTGACCTGAGGTGTGAAGGTGCAGAAATTGGGGTGGTCTGAGGTGTGAAGGTGCAGCAATTGGGGTGGTCTGAGGTGTGAAGGTGCAGCAATTGGGGTGGTCTGAGGTGTGAAGGTGCAGAAATTGGGGTGGTCTGAGGTGTGAAGGTGCAGGAATTAGGGTGATCTGATTTGTGAAGGTGTGCAAAGCTCACTTGATTTCTTATTTATTCTATTTAATGTTATTTAATTAAAGCATATTTTCATGTAGTTGTATGTTTTATTTGGCTAAATTTGATTAAATGCGCCTATATTTTTGGTAGAATATAAAAAAATTTGGGGCCCCACTTTTAGGTTTGCCCAGGGCCACACTTTATCTAAAACCGGCCCTGACCGTGGGGAGCTCTGGGTTCAGCACTGACTGCCCTTAACTGAGGCCACATGGTATTCCAGGGCCTGAAGGGGTTTATTGCTTGATGAGATGCCCCTCTGTGCTTCCCATTATGCAACAACACCTAGAACAAACCACAAAAGTAGAGCTGCTTGACTTCTTAAAAGCCCAGGTGAGCTTTATCGTTGTTTTCAGGCACAAGGATAATCCACCTGCTCCTCTTACACATTTCACTGCACTAGGAGCTTTATTATAGAGTGACTCTATGGTTAAGCTTCTAGTGGAGTGAAACGTTTAAAAGGAGCAGTTGGGTAATCCTTGTACCAGGCAACAAAAATTCAACTCATTCTGGGCTTTTAAAATGGTGAGCGACTCTACTTTTGCATTTAGTGGTATAATTGTTAGCAGGTCATGGACTGCTCTCAGCCAGCAAACATCAGATGGTGGTGCACGGATGGAAGGCTTGGAGCAGAGTGGCTGGGACTGGCAGCAACCTACACCCAGAAAACCAGAGTAGTCTTTGGCCCCAGTGGCGTACCTAGAGCATTTGGCACCCGGGGCGGATCCTATATCTGGCACCCCCCCCCCCCACTTTAAAATGTAAAAACACCCGCAAAAATTTGTAATGTCTCCAATAATATTTATTGCACAAATTTCCCAGCCCCCCTATCACAGTGCCCTTTGCAGTCTGCCCCCCCCCCCCGTCTCTCTAATCACAGTTCCCCCTTTTGCACTCTCTGCCTCCCCTGCACAGTCCTACCTTTGGCATAGACAGATAGCTAATACTATTATCAATGTGTTTAAGTTTGAGTAAGAGATTGGAGACATGCTAAAGGAGATAGTCAGAGACTGAGGACATGATGCAAGAGATGGTAAGAGACTACGGACCTAAAACAAAAGAAATCAGATACTGAGGACATGATACAAGAGATGGTCAGAGACTGAGGACATGATACAAGAGATGGTCAGAGACTGAGGACATGATACAAGAGATGGTCAGAGACTGAGGACATGATACAAGAGATGGTCAGAGACTGAGGACATGATACAAGAGATGGTCAGAGACTGAGGACATGATACAAGAGATGGTCAGAGACTGAGGACATGATACAAGAGTTGGTCAGAGACTACGGACCCAATACAAGAGAAATCCAAGACTGAGGACATGATACAAGAGATGGTCAGAGACTACGGACGGGATACTAGAGATGGTCAGAGACTGCAGACAACACACAGGAGATGGTCAGAGACTGAGGACATGATACAAGAGATGGTCAGAGACTGAGGACATGATACAGGGGATGGTCAGAGACTGTGGACATGATACAAGAGATGGTCAGAGACTGAGGACATGATACAAGAGATGGTCAGAGACTGAGGACATGATACAAGAGATGGTCAGAGACTGAGGACATGATACAGGAGATGGTCAGAGACTGAGGACATGATACAGGAGATGGTCAGAGACTGAGGACATGATACAGGAGATGGTCAGAGACTGAGGACATGATCCAAGAGATGGTTGGTCAGAGACTGAGGACATGATCCAAGAGATGGTCAGAGACTGAGGACATGATCCAAGAGATGGTCAGAGACTGAGGACATGATACAAGAGATGGTCAGAGACTGCAGACATGATAGAAGATAGAAGAGCATTAGGGGGGCCGGAGAGCACAGGGCAAGCAGAGAGCACTGGAGGAGCTGAATGAAGGGTGCGGGGGGGGGGGGGACTGGAGAGAATTAAGAGGGGTTTGAAAAGCATTGTAGGGGGGTTGGAAGGCGCAGGGGTGGAGAGCACTGGGGGGGGGGACAGGGAAAACCAGGGGGATGGAGAGCATGGGGGGAACTGGAACTCACTGAGGGGGGGAGGCAGGGAGCACAGGGGGGTGGAGAGCACTGGGGGAGCCAGGGAGCATAGGGGGGAGATGAAAAGCACTGTGGGGAGCTGAAGAGCACTGGGGGGCTAAGGAGCGCCGGGGGGGGGCAAGATAACTGAGGGGTTAAAAGCAGGGGGAGTGTTAAGAGCAGGGGGGTGTTAAGAGCAGGGGGGTGTTTAGAGCACTGGGGGGTGTTTAGAGCACTGGGAAGTGTTTAGAGCACTGGGGGGTGTTTAGAGCAGGGGAGTGTTTAGAGCAGGGGGGTGTTTAGAGCAAGGGGGTGTTTAGAGCAGGGGGGGTGTTTAGTGCAGGGGGTGTTTAGAGTGGGGGGGGGGGTGTTTAGAAGGGGGGTGTTTAGAGCAGGGGGGGTGTTTAGAGCAGGGGGGTGTTTAGAGTGGGGGGGGTTTAGAGTGGGGGGGTGTTTAGAGCAGGGGGGTGTTTAGAGCAGGGGGGTGTTTAGAGCAGGGGGTGTTTAGAGCAGGGGGGGTGTTTAGAGCAAGGGGGGTGTTTAGAGCAGGGGGGGTGTTTAGAGCGGGGGTGTTTAGAGCAGGGGGGTGTTTAGAAGGGGGGTGTTTAGAGCAAGGGGGTGTTTAGAGCAGGGGGGGTGTTTAGAGCAGGGGGGTGTTTAGAGCAGGGGGGGGGCTGGGAGCACTAGGGGGCCAGTAAGTTGTATAGGAGAGAGGATGGACAGCTGCATATAGATGATTTGATCTTTACATATTCCTCCTGCTGCCGCTAACTGACTGCAGGAGGGAGAGGAGAATCGGCCATTCAACAGCAGCAGGGAGAAATACGGAAAGATGAATCCCTCTATATCCAGCTGTCCCATCTCCTCTCCAGTCCAGACAGTTACACAGAAGGAGGCTGCTCATTGCTCACCTTCTTCCCGCCAGCCGCCGCCCCCGCGAGCAGCGCGGACTAAAGGAGCTGCAGCTCCTTCACACTGACTGAAATTCCGAGCAGCCTGACACCCCCCCAGCGCGTGGCACCCGGGGCGGGCCGCCCCCCCGCCCCGCCCCCCCCCCAGTTAGTACGCCACTGTTTGGCCCTTCATTGTTCGGAGGGCGATTCTATTTATTTTCTTATTAATTACAGCTTCTTATGCAGCACTTTACACATATACAGCATATTGTACATTTATGTAAGCCCCTGCCCTCAAGGAGCTTACAATCTAAGGCCCCTAATTCACATTCATACATACACATACTAGGGCCAATTTAGACAGGAGCCAGTTAACCTACCAGCATGTCTTTGGAGTGTGGGAGGCAGGGCTGGCCTGAGACATTGTGCTGCCTGGGTCCAAGATAGAAATGCTGCCCCCCCCCAAAAAAAATCACGCCATCAAAGGGCGTGAGCAGAAGAGGAGAAGAAGGCGGGCCGGGCATGAGGCCAGCCGCATCTACTCCTCCAATTTTACCCAATAGAAATGCAAGCTGTGCCGAACATCGGCTGCTGGCGGAGCCGGTGGGAAAGGGATCTTTGCTCTCTGTCTCCTGTGGGTACCCCGCCCCACACACATGAGCTCTTTGTGTGTGCTCGGGGGTTTAACAGCCGGTGTTAGACTGTGTGTGAGCACCCTCATGTCCAGCAACTATGAGTATGTGTGTTGAGGGCAGTAGGGCAGTTTTTTACATGGAAGGGGAGAGGCTCGGGGTGCAGTTGTCACACACAAAACAGCTGGAAAAAAAATCTTGTGCGTCAATTTGCTGCTCCTCTCAAAGTTCTGCCTGGGTCCAATGGATCCAGCGGGACCCATGGTAGGGTCGGCCCTGGTGGGAGGAAACTCACACAGGCACACCCTGGTGGGAGGAAACTCACACAGGCACAGGGAGAACATGCAAACTCCAGGCGGGTAGTGCTGTGGTTGGGATTTGAACCGACAACCCTAGTGCTGCTAGGCAGAAGTACAAACCACTTAGCCACTGTGTGTCCCATTCTACTTACAGTAGGCCAAATGTTTTAAATAATTATGCAGTACACCTTTCCACCAAAAGAAAAAATGCAAAGGCAGCGTAGGGATTGCAAGGAAAACACTTCCTGGAATGCAGCAGTGTGGAACCTTATATTAAACATAGGAATATATTACTGACTGATGAAGCCTCTGGCAATAATGCCACTCTAGGCCAATGCCTATGTAGCCTAGATGTCCAATCTTTATTCTATTGCATTGCATAGCACCGTCATTTCAGCTTGGTGAACCAGCTTACAGGGTGTAAAAGCAGAGAGATGACCTCATCATTGTGCTGCTGCTCCCCTCATCGTCCATTCATAAGGTAAGGAGGTGACACGGCTGTATTTTTTACCTGTAACTTTCACTCCCTGGTTAGGCTGTTTAAATGGGGTGTGTGAATCACAAGATAAGCTGAACTGAGTCACAATGCTTTGGCAGGTAAAGCTTGAATAGATTTATATTGTGTGTTCAGCTGCTGTAGCCATTGAGATTAGGGATGATCGAACGGTTCGGGTCCACCATCGGTTCGGCCCGAACATTGGGTGTTCGAGGTTCGGCCGAATTTAGAACTTTTTGCCCAAAAAGTTCGGAATTCGGCAACCAGAACCGCCCAAAATGCAATGCTTCAGGAAATGGGCTTTAAAAGCCCATGATTGGACCAGAACCATTAGCAAAAGCCAATTGAGGGGGCAGAAGAATGCTAGGAATGTGATTGGAGTGACTAGGGGGTCCCTAGACCAATCATTAGTGAATACGCCCCCCAGTATATAAGATCGCCCCCGCCATATTCCCAGCATTGTTATACTGGACATGGAAGAGAGTGGAAGCAGTTCTGTTAATTTTACTTTAAAAGTGTCATTTAGCTATTTTTAGTGTGAGGAAAGGGATATCTAGTGTAGTTAGAGTGCTCCTTTACACTTAAGTTAGCTTCAAAAATTTAGTTTCTGTAGGGAAAGTGTTAAGTGTCAGGGGACCGTAGTGTAGTGTAGGGTTAACTGACAGTGACTGCTATGGCAGGGTGACAAAACCCTTCCATAGCAGGGTGACCGCTATAGAGAAATGATCATTTCTCTGCTTCGGGACAGGAATGTGGCTTCTCACCAGCAAGCATTTTTTAATGCTGCAGGGGCTGCCACTGCCAGTGCTTTTTTGAGGACATGTTTGATGTCAGACATGACATCTGAATATGTGTATAGGGGGTATATATAGACATATATGTCTGAATATATACCCCTAGACATATATAGGTGTGATAGTAGCAGAAATAAATGCTTGCGCTAATGAAATCATTTACAGTAATATATTTCTGCTACTATCACACCTATATATGTCTAGGGGTATATATTCAGACATATATGCCTATATATACCCCCTATACACATGTTCAGATGTTTTGCCTGCCTCAAAAGAACCCCAAAAAATGCCAAAAAAACGCTAGTGTCAAAAAAAAAAATGCCCAGGTGTGTTTTTGCTGGCATTTTTTGGGGGGTTTTGGAGGCAGGCAAAACATCAGAACTTGTGCACAGTACCACTATACACAAGTTCAGATGTTTTGCCTGCCTCAAAAGAACCCCAAAAAATGCCAAAAAAAAGCTAGCGTCAAAAAAAAAATGCCCAGGTGTGTTTTTGCTGGCATTTTTTGGGGGGTTTTGGAGGAAGGCAAAACATCAGAACTTGTGCACAGTACCACTATACACAAGTTCAGATGTTTTGCCTGCCTCAAAAGAACCCCAAAAAATGCCAAAAAAAACGCTAGCGTCAAAAAAAAAATGCCCAGGTGTGTTTTTGCTGGCATTTTTTGGGGGGTTTTGGAGGCAGGCAAAACATCAGAACTTGTGCACAGTACCACTATACACAAGTTCAGATGTTTTTCCTGACTGCAAAGAACCCAAAAAAATGCCTGCTATTAAACCGGCAAGGTGTTACAGCAGAGAAGCCATATTCCTGTGCTTAAAGTTTTCTAATACAAACGATCTTTTTTTTTATGGTTCTGGACATGCTACAGAGCTGAAACTTCACAGGTACACCTTTTAGACCCCCCAGACACAAAATCACACAAAAAAAAGTTCTTAAAAATTGTCATTTTTGATAAAAAAGCCAATTATTGAAAAATTAAAAAAAAAAAAAAAAAAAAAGAGATTTTTTGATTTTTACTTTGGATTTAGTATCTGGGGGGTCTAAAAAGTGTACATGTGAAGTTTCAGCTCTGTAGCATGTCCAGAACCCCCCAAAAATTAGCATTTTCTTATAATTTTTATTAGAACAGGAATACGGCTTCTCTACGGCGCTTTTTCTTGCATTTATCGGGCATTTTTGGAGGCAGGCATGACTTTTTTTGGATTTAGTGTCTGGGGGGTCTAAAAAGTGTACCTGTGAAGTTTCAGCTCTGTAGCATGTCCAGAACCAGAAAAAAAGATAATTTTTCAGTAGAGCAGGGATGGTGGGACCCCTCTTTTACACTTATATGATCTTTTTTTGGGGTTCTGGACATGCTACAGAGCTGAAACTTCACAGGTACACCTTTTAGACCCCCCAGACACAAAATCACACAAAAAAAGTTCTTAAAAATTGTCATTTTTGATAAAAAAGCCAATTATTGAAAAATTAAAAAAAAAAAAAAAAAAAAAAAAAAAAAAAGAGATTTTTTGATTTTTACTTTGGATTTAGTATCTGGGGGGTCTAAAATGTGTGCATGTGAAGTTTCAGGTCTGTAGCATGTCCAGAACCAGAAAAAAAAAGATCGTTTGTATTAGAAAACTTTAAGCACAGGAATATGGCTTCTCTGCTGTAACACCTTGCCGGTTTAATAGCAGGCATTTTTTTGGGTTCTTTGCAGTCAGGAAAAACATCTGAACTTGTGTATAGTGGTACTGTGCACAAGTTCTGATGTTTTGCCTGCCTCCAAAATCCCCAAAAAATGCCAGCAAAAACACACCTGGGCATTTTTTTTTTGACGCTAGCGTTTTTTTTGGCATTTTTTGGGGTTCTTTTGAGGCAGGCAAAACATCTGAACATGTGTATAGGGTGTATATATAGGCATATATGTCTGAATATATACCCCGAGACATATATAGGTGTGATAGTAGCAGAAATATATTACTGTAAATGATTTCATTAGCGCAAGCATTTATTTCTGCTACTATCACACCTATATATGTCTAGGGGTATATATTCAGACATATATGTCTATATATCCCCCCTATACACATGTTCAGATGTTTTGCCTGCCTCAAAAGAACCCCAAAAAATGCCAAAAAAAAACGCTAGCGTCAAAAAAAAAAATGCCCAGGTGTGTTTTTGCTGGCATTTTTTGGGGAATTTTGGAGGCAGGCAAAACATCAGAACTTGTGCACAGTACTACTATACACAAGTTCAGATGTTTTTCCTGACTGCAAAGAACCCAAAAAAATGCCTGCTATTAAACCGGCAAGGTGTTACAGCAGAGAAGCCATATTCCTGTGCTTAAAGTTTTCTAATACAAACGATCTTTTTTTTTCTGGTTCTGGACATGCTACAGACCTGAAACTTCACATGCACACCTTTTAGACCCCCCAGATACTAAATCCAAAGTAAAAATCAAAAAATCTCTTTTTTTTTTTTTTTTTTTTTTTTTTTTTAATTTTTCAATAATTGGCTTTTTTATCAAAAATGACAATTTTTAAGAACTTTTTTTGTGTGATTTTGTGTCTGGGGGGTCTAAAAGGTGTACCTGTGAAGTTTCAGCTCTGTAGCATGTCCAGAACCCCAAAAAAAGATCATATAAGTGTAAAAGAGGGGTCCCACCATCCCTGCTCTACTGAAAAATTATCTTTTTTTCTGGTTCTGGACATGCTACAGAGCTGAAACTTCACAGGTACACTTTTTAGACCCCCCAGACACTAAATCCAAAAAAAGTCATGCCTGCCTCCAAAAATGCCCGATAAATGCAAGAAAAAGCGCCGTAGAGAAGCCGTATTCCTGTTCTAATAAAAATTATAAGAAAATGCTAATTTTTGGGGGGTTCTGGACATGCTACAGACCTGAAACTTCACATGCACACCTTTTAGACCCCCCAGATACTAAATCCAAAGTAAAAATCAAAAAATCTCTTTTTTTTTTTTTTTTTTTTTAATTTTTCAATAATTGGCTTTTTTATCAAAAATGACAATTTTTAAGAACTTTTTTTGTGTGATTTTGTGTCTGGGGGGTCTAAAAGGTGTACCTGTGAAGTTTCAGCTCTGTAGCATGTCCAGAACCAGAAAAAAAGATCATATAGGTGTTAAAGTTAAAGGAGGCTCCCGAACCACATCCCTGTTCTACTGAAAAATTATCTTTTTTTTTTTCATGGTTCTGGACATGCTACAGAGCTGAAACTTCACATGCACACCTTTTAGACCCCCCAGATACTAAATCCAAAGTAAAAATCAAAAAAATCTCTTTTTTTTTTTTTTTTTTTAATTTTTCAATAATTGGCTTTTTTATCAAAAATGACAATTTTTAAGAACTTTTTTTTGTGTGATTAATAGTCCCTGGGGCATGACCCAGAACCCTAGGCACTTTTTAGGGGCATTTATTGGGTTTTAGGGCTTAAAAATGGTGTTTTTTGATTACAGAAGTTCGGGTCCCATTGATTTCAATGGGGTTCTGAAATCCGAACCGAACTTTCGTGAAGTTCGGGTGTTCTGGTCGAACCGAACTTTTCAAAAGTTCGATCATCCCTAATTGAGATCAGCTATAAATGTGTGCATCACATATTGTATATAAGTCATATAAAACTGCATCTCACCTTCGCTTATATTAAATAAAAAGTAAGACATGCTTAAGAAAAATGTGAAACCCAAGTAAACATCACATAGAAACAAATACCATATCTATGATTGTGTAAGGTCTAGAGCACAATAACAATAGGATCACAACCCATAGATATTTACAACATACCCATGATTTGGTAAGGTCCAGAGAACAACAACAATAGGATCTCAGCACATAGATATTTAACTAGACAAATGTGTTGGCTGGGGCCCAGAATATGCTGGAGGAGAGTTCAACAATCTCTCATAAAATCTTATAGACTGAGAAATGAAGTGGGTCGGTTATTCCTACAGCCCAGGCCAAACAATGGAGGGCTCCCTTTCATCTACGGCCCCCACCATGTTTGATTAGAGCTTCAAATGTTTCATTCTTAAAGAAGCCCTTCAGATGGATCCAGGCAGATTCCGATTTGTCAAGGCTGCATATGCCAAATCCAACATATTTCTAAAATAGTAAGTATAAGGTCATCTGAAGTTTGGACATGTCAAGAGATTCCCAAACACATCACAAAATACCCATCAAGCCTTGCTTGGATTCAATCTCACTTAAAAGTCATAGTAAATAAATTAGCTGAAACCTTCACATGTTCTATTGTGGATGAACTGGTTTCCAGAGATAGATAGATAGATAGATAGATAGATAGATAGATAGATAGATAGATAGATAGATAGATAGATAGATAGATAGATACATTCCCAACACTCTGCCAGCTCCTCTTGTTCTGGCTACAGTGCTGTATTTTGGCCTAGGCCAACAAGGCCCAGGCCTAGGACCAGTGCCATCTTAAGAGCATTAAAGGGCCCCGGGCAATGCAGTGTACTGGGGCCCCGCCTACACAATCACCCACGAGAATAAAAATGCAAATTATCGATAAGGCAATATTTATTGGTCAGCAGTGCCAGGCTAATGACAGCTTCCAAGTTCGGCGGCTGGGTCTGGTGAACACACACATGGACGGGAGTCAGACTCCACTGTCCTGTGTGTGCCTGTTCCTGTTGTTGCAGTTGTGGGCTCTCCCTCCATGGCCCAAGTGGCCTGACAGCAGGGCAGGGCCGACAGATGCTTGCCACCTGCTAAGTGTGGGATGCACACGGGGATCAGGACTAATGCTTGGCTGGGGCTGGGTCGCTGGGCAGGTGGGGCCCCCCGGGCAAGTGGGGCCCCCGGGCAACTTCCCAGCATGCCCATTCGGTAAGATGGCCCTGCCTAGGACGGCACTTTGCAAGAGGGCAGCAAAAAAGCCGCCCCCTCCACCTGAGATTCTATTGGCCACTGGTTGCTAGAGTCACCTCTCTCTCACTCACCCCCTCTCACCCACCCCCCTCTCTCTCTCATCCCCCCCCTCTCTCTCTCATCCCCCCTTTCTCTCGCTCTCTCTCATCCCCCCTCTCTTTTTTCTCTCATTCCCCCTCTCTCTCTCACCCCCCACTCTCTCTCTTTCATCTCCCCCCTCTTTCACCCCTCTCTCTTTGATCCCCCTCCTCTCTCTCCATCTCTCTCTTTCATCCCCCCCTCTCTCCCCCTCCCTCCCTCACCCACCCCCTCTCTCTCTTCCTCACCCACCCCCCCCCTCGCGAGATCTCAGGGGTTCATGCTGGGACTTCCATTTTGAAGGGAGTCACATCCATTAAAAAAGGAGTGGGGCAAATTTACATAGGAGGGGGCGCCCAAGTTTAGTCTTGCCTAGGGCAGCACAAAACCAAAATACACCACTGTCTGGCTACACTTGTTTCCTTTGTTGAATCACCACCCATGTCTGCTGAGGTACTGAACCATACACTTTTAAGCTCCAACATGATGTTGGCAATGTCTAGCAGTCATTGGTCAGCATGGTAATGAAAGCTGGCTAATGAAAGTCACTTCTTGCTTCCATTCGCTCTATAAGCCAAACCCAACATACAGTATTTTTGAAATAGTAAATGTAAGGCCATCTGAAGTTTGGACATGTCAAAAGATTCTCAAACACATCACAAAATGACCATGAACCCTTGCGTGGATTCAATCTCCCTTATAACAAGTCTTAGTAAATAAATAAGCTGAAAATGGTTTATTGGTGGTTAAACTTGTTGCAATATCCAAGCTAGACAGATGCTTAGATAGATATTGTAATCAAAACCTCAGGAACAATGAGTGTGTAAAGTTACGTGTACAGGTACCCACATCCTATAGTGTCATTTATTGCAATCATTTGTGACTTTACCTGATTGTGATGTCTCAGACGGTGGTGCCCACCCTCCTTTTTTTTCCGATAGATAGATAGATAGATAGATAGATAGATAGATAGATAGATAGATAGATAGATAGATAGATAGATAGATAGATTCTCAACACCTTCTCCGCTCCTCTGGTTCCTACGCCAATAATCTTCCACCGCCCACTCCTGCCCGGGTACTGAACTGACCAGAAGTAATTTGTCAGTGTAGTCACAATGCAAAGCTGGCCAATGAGATTTACTGCTTAAGATGGCTTTTTTTTTTCTTTCAATCAACCAGCAGTAAGAATGAGAAAAAAATTAATGGATTCCTCCATTCACACAAGTGAGGTGGATGGGGGAAGCTTCCGAACTGGGAGATTGTGTTCTGATAGCGGGACTCTGCTGTCAGAATACACTAATCAGTGGCTGCAGCCACTAATCGGGAAAACAATTTCCAACATTCCTGTTTGACAGAAATTGAACCGACGATTGACTTTTGTCGAAAAGGGAAAGCCATACGTAAATTGAAATTTGTCTGGTCCCTTTTGAACGCAACAAATTTTGATCCATCTTTGGCCAGCTTTACTTCTGAGACAGAAGAAGAGACTCTCATTGGTCACCACTGTCAAGTTACTGATATAAGAGTTTTGATGCTTTCTTGCTGCTGTAGTGGCAGCCTTGACATCTGGTGAGTTTGCAATCCTTCTGTTGGTAGTGGTGGCACTCAAATAAATACCATCTATTCTGCACATTGGAGTGGTTGCCTTACCATTAACTATTTCTATTTATGGCACCATGATGCATGGACTTTTAGATTTAGACCCCGTTCAGACTGCGGCGACACGACTTGCTGGGGCGACCTGTGAAGTCGCGGTGCACGACGTGCACCGCGACCTCAGCGCGACTTGCACTGACTTCATATAATTGAAGTCAATGCAAGTCGCCTCCAGGTCGCCCCAAAGTAGTACAGGACCCTTTTTCTAAGTCAGAGCGACTTGTGTCGCTCCTATTAGAACGGGTCCTGTACTATTCAATGCGGGCGACCGACCGCGACTTGCCAGGCGACCAAGTCGCCTGACAAGTCGCGCTAGTGTGAATGGAGTCTTATACATTTTTATTTACATTTATTTGTTTATTCTTATTCATATTTGAATGACCACGCTGAGCAACTGACCACTAGCCATTTCTGGCCATTTCTGCCTGACCAGAACAATTAAGAGCCACCAACCAGTTACAATGAATAGATATCGAACTTTAATAACTTTAAATAAAGGGGGACATTTACTAAAATGGGAGCACTCAGAATTTGGTGCAGCTGCACATGGTAGCCAATCAGCTTCTAACTTCAGCTTGTTTCATTAAACGCTTGGCAATAAAACCTGGAAGCTGATTGGTTTCTATGCAGAGCTGCACCAGATTTTACACTCTCCAGTTTTAGTAAATCTCCCCCCAATGTGCCGCACATCCAAAACTTTTAAGCTCTAAAAGCCTGACAGGGATTCTAATTGTTCCCCTCTTTACTAAAATAGTGATGGTTAGGATAGGATTTTAGGTTAGGATAGGATTTTTACTAAAATAATGATGGCTAGGATAGGATGGATAGGATGGATAGGATCGTTTTTCCTGTCTGCGCCCCCCACTAAAGAATTTCTCCTCACTTTTCTGCATTGGCGCAGTAACAAAGTGAGGATAAATCTTTCCAGAGGGAAGACTAAGATAATAAAAGAAAAAAAAAAACAAAACCACAAAGTTTCAACCCTTCTATTTAAATCTAGAAAAACATTTTTGCTTCCTGTTTTGATAGCCTTTAAAGAGGCCTTGTCTCCAACCTAAAAAATTCTGGTAAAAGCAATGCAAATTCAACAATTTTAATGTTCACTTGCATTATTATTTGCTCCATAAATAATTTTTTATTCATCTGCAAATGCCTTTGAACTTGCTATAAAATTTGACTGCTCCAAGAAGAGTCAATTAATTAGCACAGCCCCATCCTTCCTTGCATGGCATAGCCCTCTCCTATTTTGGGAGGGTCTGATTACTGCTTGTGCTGGCCCAGCTGCTCCGCCCCTATCTTCATCTCCCTACATGGTAAAAAAAAGAAATAAAATCAGGACACCACAGACCAAATAAATGATTGAAAAGCAGCTGAACACTAAGGGCCAAAATCCCAAATCCCAAACTGAAAAATCACAGTGCAGTGCTTAATCTACTTAAGACAATATAAATGGATAAAACAACAAATATGATGTATTCAGTAGTAATCAAAGTCCCAAGGTGATAAGGGTGCTCATGCGGACATATAAATAAACAAGATGTGCTCCACAGTGTGAATACTCCACCAGCCATACTAGCTGATGAAGTCCCGCCTTTGGTGACGTAACGCGTACGGAGGGAGGAGGAGTCAATGACATCACCCACCATCCATCTCGGAGTTCACATTGATTGTAGCAACACTGTATACTGCGCACTGGGTTTAGTGCCATTTTTTGGTATTTTTACATTTTATATATTTGTAAATTAAAGCGATTTTAGTACAATACACACTATGTGCTGCTTTTTATCTTTCCCCAAATGATGTATCTGATTGTCCTGACTAAGGAATCCAGTTCGGTTATGAGAGTGTCCCTGCTGTGAACACCATTGCATCTCTTACCAAGGAATTAGCTTGTTTGACCCTTGTGGTAACACAGGGGTCAAACCTGGAGGTGAGGAGCTAGTGTGGCTGGTGGAGGATTCGCACTGTGGAGCACATCTTGTTTATTTATATGTCCGCATGAGCACCCTTATCACCTTGGGACTGTGATTTTTCACCTCCCTACGTACCTTTTTCTGTAGCTGTTGGGGTAGGAGAAAAGGGAATATTATAGAGTGTCACTTTAGTGACAGCTTTGGGGTTTTGGACATCAAATGCAAGATGGCGGCACCCAGCAGCATTTTGTAGGGCTTCTGGATGTCCAGACAAGGAAAACTTTTACAGGTCAATATAATGCCTAAAATAGGTAAATGCACAAATAATTTTATGCGGAGATAGTCTGGTGAGAGGGTCTCACTAAAACATCTCTATCACCAAAGGAAAATAAAATTATACCCTGCCTTAGTACTTACCAGTCCTGCCTTTGTTCCTCTGATATTCAATACCTTGCAGAGTTACACCAAAGAAATTTTAGCATCTGACAGATGCCAGTATCCCCTGTGGTTACATCTGCTGGCCACCATGTCATGTCAATACTATATCCCTGCACAGGGCAGCCATCAGAAATTTTCGGGCCCCTTACACAGCTTTAGGCCTGGGCCCTCTGGGCCTGACCACCAGGTTATATCCTCCTCCTCTGCGGGGGCCTGTGAATGCATATGATTGGCTGCTAGGTTGCCAGGCGGTCCTAGCAACCAATAATTTTGACAGCAGTAGCCAGCGGCAGGATGGGAGTCAGGAGCCAGTGCAGCGGGTGGCACCAGCGGGAGTCGGGACTAGTTGTCAGTGTAGGGGAGGAAAGGAACAAAAGAGGTGCATCCTAAGGGACTGGGCCCCTCGGGACGCCCGGGCCCCCTACATCTGTATGGGCTGTACCCCCCTGATGGCAGCCCTGTCCCTGCAGTACTAAAGTGGTATAGTGGCCCCAAGTGGAGGGGAGCATGGAGCAAAGGACCCAGGCACGTGAACTTTGCCAGAAGGGTGCCTGATTCTGAGTATTCCTTGGTTGGTGTAAAGCTGACCATAGACAGATTGACATTGAACTTAGATCCGTCTATTGGCAGGCTGGTTGTACTGATCCATCGATCGGCTACAGACAACCTGTCGGGTTATTTTTTTTGCCTGATCACTGCCGGGGAGTATAGATGCCAGTAGCGTTCATTGTATGCTGCTGGTGGGGGGGCTCCCCATGCTCCCCACCAGAAGAACACACTAGCACTGAGGGAGGGGCTCCCCCAGTGTTGATGGGGGAATTGAGGAAATTTAGGTTGAAGGAAAGAAAATTGAATAATGTATGGCCTGCCTAACCCTGCAAGAAAGTCCAGAGTCATCAGATGTGGGGCTTGTAAGTATCACAACTGTTTTAAATTCAGCTTTTTTTTTTCGGTCAAGCTGTTTTTGCTAAAAAACTGATGGTTGGACAAGCTCTGTGAAGCTAATCTCACTCACATATGCTTAAAATAGAAAAAAAAAAATAATGCCCGGCAATCTCACTAATCTGCAATAATTGCCTGATCCGTTCAAGTCATCTGAAGTGATTAATCATGTATGCTTTTTATGGAGACGGCCAAGCAGGGAGAAACGTGAAGCCGGTATTCTGCATGGCAGGAATATCCTGAGAAAAAAGGTAAATTCCCCTCAAACCTTACGTGTCCTTTATTCCTCATTTCTGTGGATTTACACTGCCAGTAGTGCCAGTTCAGTAAATCATAAACACAAAAAAGATTTTCACTCCCCCCCCCCAAAAAAAAAAAATATATTTTTGTGGCTTTGCTCACTATCCTATAATATAGAAAAAAGTTTTTTTATTTGTGATAGAAGTGAAACATGAAGCAGATACCTTAGGAACCAAAGCTACTGTCTTGCCTTGAGGCCCATCTCTGGGGAAAGGAAAAATTCTCCCTTGCAGTAGGGCTGCCCCCTGTTCTGAAAGCAGGGCTGGAAAAAGGGCTGGGCAGGAAGGGTGGCTGCCCTGGGCACTGTGACATCATATGAGGTGGGGGGGGGGGGTACCACAAGGAGATTGGGGGGGGGGGTGGATTTGGAATTTGTGTTGGGTGGGGGAATTTGGGGCGCAGCAGTGGGTAAGCATTGTTATAGGAGGGAAAATGTGGGGTGTGTGCTGGGAGAAGGGATTTGGGGGGGATTTGTGTTGGGAGGGGGGGGGGGCAAGAACGTTTGTGCTTGAAGAGGTGATATGGTAGAGAGGGGAGGGTAAAATGTTATGGGGGAGGGGGGGGGGAATGTGCTAGTAGGGATGATTAGATGGTGTTTGTGCTAGGAGGGGAAATTTATCGGGGGGGGGTGGGAGAGATATTTTGTGCTAGCAGGGGGATGGGGGGGGGGGATTTGTGCTGGGAGGGAGGATTTAGAGTGGGGGGAGAGGATGTGTGCTCAGAGGGGAAATTTGAGGGGTAGAGGATTTGTGCTAAGAAGAGTGATTTTTTTTTGAGGGGGTTGTGTTGGGATTTGGGGAGTGAGAGGATTTAAGCTGGGAGGGAAACCAAAGATTTGTGCTGAAAGGGGCGATTTCAGCAGGGGAGACAGGATTGTCTTGGGAGGAGAAGATAAGCATGCAGATTAGTGCTCAATTTTTTTTTTTTTTTAGGGGGGGGGGGTTGCTAACATATAATGCTCATACATCTTGGAGGGGTGCAATTTGGCATGTTTGCCCTGGGCTCCAGGTGGCTTTCTCCCGGCACTGACTGCAAGGGTTAAATGCTGGTTTTCGTCTAGGGGGCAGCACAAAACAGTTTTCCCCAATCCTCTGCTCCCCCAGTGCTCTCTTCTGCTCTTCAAGGACCGCCCCTTGGTGTCTTTAGAGCCAATGTAGGGCTTTAAGCTCCTTTTTGGACTTGACATAAGAGGACCTGCAACCAACACAGCCTAAGGAAGAAGGGGCTGCAGGAGTCAGTCTTAAGGCCCGTACACACGTAGCGATTGTCGGCTTGTTAGTATGATGCTTCCGACAACCGACTGTGACTTTTCGGCCAAACAGAATCGGGTGTGCAGGCTATAAAATTTTTGTTGGCCGTCACCAGAACGGCCGATTGTTCGCCAGTCAGTACAGAATTCGGCCGACTAACAGCAGATGAGCAAGACTGGGCATGCTCAGAAAAGAAAAAACACACGGAAAGTTAACCATCACATGACATCACTTCTGCAGTCGGCTGTTGTTGGCCGACAAAATTCGTGTGCAGTCTTTAGCACTTTTCAACCGACAGGACAGCACCGGACAAAAGATGGCCGATCGTTCGGCCGACATTCGGTACGTGTGTAAGGGGCTTTACAGCTTGAAGGGAGCCTGCAGGAGTGGGGAGGGCAAGTAGTGATTGCCTGAAACAAAGCAGTCCACCACCTATGAGTTGGATCGATCACCTAAGTTCAAATCGATCAAACTGGGTAAAAAAAAGTCACAGTTTTTACACAGATTATTAAAAAAAAATAGATCACAATTGAAAATAGAAAAAAATGACCACAATTTCATCAAAGCAATCTGATTTTTGAGCAAAGCAATTTCCCATCTCTTTAGGGACGATTGAAAGTAGGATTTTATGTATTTGACTTATTTGCAATTTTGAAACAAAAAATAAACAAAAAACCACAAACCGAAAGTATGATCACTGGATCATATTGCTATGTGCATGGCCAGCTTAAAGTGTCACTAAACCCACAACAGTAAAATGAGTCTGTATTTGCAGAAAAGTATGCTTGTTATACCCACTGTGGAACCTAAGGGGTTAAACCTCCGCATTGCATAAAAAATGCTGTTTGATCCTGTCTTCTCACATCCTCCCCTTCTTTTACTGACCATAATTCATCTGTTGATAAAATAGAGCCTTGCACATGTTCAGTTTGATGAGGATTGTTAAAGAGTTTTTTTTTTTTTTTTGGGGGGGGGGGGTGCATATGATCAGCACAGGGCCAATCAGCACTGTTCAGACAGAAAGTCAGGGGTCATGCCGCCTTTTTGGACAGTCAGAGGATAATGAAAACTCCTCCAACAAGCTTTAGCCGGTGCTCAGCCAGACACTGATAGAAGTCACAAGACTGCTATATACTACTGATGAGAAAAGGTATTTAGCAGTTTATATTTACCGTATATACTCGAGTATTAGTCGACCCGAATATAAGCCGAGACCCCTAATTTTACCACAAAAAGTGGGAAAACTTATTGACTCGAGTATAAGCCTAGGGGCGGAAATGCAGCAGCTACTGGACCCAACTGGACCACCACGAGACACAAAACAGGGGCTGCGGGCATGGTACAGGAGATGGCGCAGGTCATAGTATAGGCATTGCACAGGTCATGGTAAGGGCATGGCACAGGTCAGGGCACAGGTGATGGTACAGGCATGGCACAGGTCATGGTACAGGCATGGCACAGGTCATGGTACAGTCATGGCACAGGTCATGGTACAGGAGATGGTATAGGCATGGCACAGGTGATGGTATAGGCATAGCATACGTGATGGTATATGCATGGCACAGTAAGTACAGGCATTGCATAGTATGTACAGGCATGGCACAGTATGTATAGGCATGGCACAGTAGGTATAGGCATGGCACAGTATGTATAGGCATGGCACAGTAGGTATAGGCATGGCACAGTATGTACAGGCATGGCACAGTAGGTATAGGCATGGCACAGTAGGTACAGGCATGGCACATTATGTACAGGCATGGCACAGGAGATGCAGTGCTGCGGGCATGGTACAGGAGAATGTCCTGTACCTTCCCGCACCACTGCATGAGGAAATGCAGGGGCTGCGGAGGAGTCTCACTTACCTGTCGGTGAGGCGCCTTCAATTTAAAAATCGCGCCGCCCGGCACCAATACGTCACCGCAAATGCGCCGCCAATACTCGGGAAAGCCCGAACATGTTCGGCTATTCCCGGGCATATGCGCAGTGACACGTCGACGCTGAGCGGCGCCATTTTTAAAAAGACAGTGAAGCCAGTGACGCGAGTATAAGCTGAGGGGGGCATTTTCAGCATGAAAAAACATGCTGAAAAACTTGGCTTATACTCGAGTATATACAGTACTAAAATATTTGCATTTGCATGTTCTGTGTACTGTGGGAGACCAGATATAGTAAATGCAGGGTGCTGGTTTAGTAACATTTTAACAGGGCTGAGTGCTGAGGAGCTTTTGTATTTCATATATAGTTTAGGTCCTCAAACATTGTGCACCTTTCCACTTGGTTACAAATTTAGAACACTTCTCATATTATCTGTCTGTTGGACCTGGTGCCTAGACATCTTCAGAATAAGCAAAGTCTATATATGGACAATCTTGTTATCTTGAATTGATTTCAAATACTCCTATAATACAGTATGTGTACTATGGGCACAATGTCTGATATGCTTGAAAGCCAATTCCGTAGAATTTTCTTGGCAAAACTCTGGCATGCAGAATGTGATAACATATGTGCATAGCCAATTTATACACACATTCAAGGACCAGTTTTGATGGGATCAAATTAACCTACCATCATGATTTTGAAATCTGGAAGGAAGCCCATATGAACACTGGGAGAACATGCAAACGCCATGTACTGTATGTAGGGGGGGGGGGGGGGGTAAGCTGGTGGTAGTTGTCTGTCACATCCTCCATGTTTTCCTCCTCGTTGGGTGCCAAGCAAGGGTCACATGAGAGGCCTACCCCGGGGTGCGTTCTTCTGGGCTATGCTAGGCACCTTATACATGGTCAATTAACTACACATGGGTTACCTTTGCTTCATCAATGCCCTGGGACACGGCTGAGGCTGCCGTGGGGGAATACTCGACCCTAGGGCGGACCTCTACTCGTACATCATGTGCAAGTGTGCTGCAACTGTTCTCCAGTTAACTCGTGGTTCCCCATAACAAAGTACACCTTCCCTGTAATGTGCATTTAGGAGGGACATGCTGAGTCTTGTCTACATCCACCTGTCCAGCATTTCCACTACCATTGGGTTTACCACTTCTACAAGTGGGCCTTCCGGGCACTCTGCATGGGCTTCACTTGTGCCCCACTTAACTTAACTCTTAAACTTGTACTAATCCGCTGTACAGGATGGGAACCTCTACAGCACGAATCTGCTCCTATTGCTCTGGAAGACAGGCTGCTGGCGGAAGGAGTGCCGACAACATTTTCCTCGCTGCTAGAGGCCGTTCCATCTATAACAGGTACACGCTATCGACATGATGCTGTAAAACGTCCGTACCCCTAGGTAATCACTTGTATCTTCACACTACTCCACTCCACACCGATGTCTTCATGACCCTTGTATCTTCACACTACTCCACTCCACACCAATGTCTTCATAACCCATGTGTTTAATACCCACTCAGTAGAATACTTGTGTGCCGGTTACTTGTTACACCCCTTTTATTACCTTCATACCAGGCAGAGACACCATTCAAACTATTTACTTAGAAAAGTACAAAAGCAATGACAGAGTCTGACATTCAAAGGTATAATTCTTTCCTAATCCCCTAACTCTAACTACAGGCTGTGCACTGCCCCGGCATACCTGCAAAGGTAGTGATCGTGTAACACAGAGTCCAACAGAGGTATTCTTCTAGAGTTGGAGTCTTCAGGGGGAACCCCAGGTTCTGAGGACTTTACATCCAGGCAGTGATAAGCGACATTCTTCTGATCCTTGCAGGTATTGTTCTCTGTCTCATTCCCTTACAGGTATTGGACTTGATGTGGGTCCTGGACCTCTCTGTTCTCTATGAAGGACCTCTTGTAGCCTCTTCACTGGATCTCTCTCGGGGGCCTCTCCTCGTACCGAAAACACTGTCCCATATATTTATATATCACAGGATTAGCGGGCCGGACCCAGATAAGAACCCGCCAAAAGACTAATGAACCGGAAAAAGCAATAACTCCTACCTTCCCGGCCAGCACAGCACCTAACTGGCTTTTTTAACCTGCTTACATGCAGATAGTGTCCTGGCCACGAGTCAAACTAAGGATCCCCGTTCTTCAAGTGCTAACCACTAAGCCAGTAAATGCTCAATACCCTACCCCAAAATCAGTAGTATAGCTTATACCTAAATAATAATTTCATTGTCAAACTTGCTGTGAAGAAGTCTACACAACTATATAAATATCGCTGCTTTTACATCTCATTTTTAGATACCTTTACATATGAATGTCCCTAAGAGAAAACATTGTAATTGTATTCCAAGAATAATAATAAAAGTTAGTGTTACTAAACCCACAACCGTAAAATCAGTGTGTATATGCAGTAAAGCATGCTTGTTATACTCACTGTGGAACCTAAGGGGTTAATCCTCTGCATTGTGTAAAAAGGCTGTTGCGCAGATCCTCATCTTCTTGCATTATCCCCATAACATGTCGGAAAATACAGTTACTGGAGTCAGGCTGCACATGCTCAGTTACATAGTTACATAGTTACATAGTAGTTGAGGTTGAATAAAGACAATAGTCCATCCAGTGCAACCTGTGTAGGTGTGTGTGGACATATTCATTTCCCATACCCCTGAATGTTTAGATCTTTGAAATGTACGTCCAAGAGTCTTTTAAAAGTAGCCATACTCCCCGCAGTTACCACCATTTGTGAATGAGAGTTCCACAATCTTATTGCCCTTACTTTAAAAAAAACCCTTGCGTAGCCTGAGGTTAAATCCCTTCTCCTCTAATCACATTGTATGGCCAGGTGTCCTCCTACATTCATTGCGACCAGGGCCGGTGCTACCACTAGGCAAACTAGGTGGCCGCCTAGGGCGCACTGCCACCTAGGGCGCATTGCCACCTAGGGCCAGGGGCTGACTGGCAACTTTCGGCCCAGGGGGCAAGTACAATCCAGAGGTCCATGGTGCAGCGACTCGGCCCCCTTTGAACTCTCCCTCTTCCCGGCCTCTTTCTGACCCCCATTCCAAGCTGAAGCTCTGCTCCAGTTACTCTCTAGCCACCGACCGAATCTGGGTTTCCAACCGGGCCAGTAGGCAGCGGTTGGGGGGAGCTGGGACAGCTCGGTTGGGGCTGGCCGGGAGAGAGTCTCCAGTGGGGCATGGAACCGGCCTTTGCAGTTTATACCATCCATGCTGGGGGGGCTGCGCTTTGTCCTTGTCTTCATCCTGCACTCAGTTGGTCAGCAGCAGGGTCTTTTTACTTCTCTTCACCAGGAATCCTTTAGGTATGTCTGTGCCAGAAGCAGTGCGGCCTTTTTACAGGGTATCAGAGTGGCCCAGGGGGCAATTGCCCCCTTGCTCCCTGGTCCAGTCCCCCCCCTGCCTAGGGCGCACCCATGGCCAGTGCCACATTCCTCTCCTGTCACCTCCTCATCCCCAATGGATGTCACCTCAAGAGGGGGGCACTTTGTATATGAAGGGGTGTGCAGGGTTAAAGGGGGGCAGTGTGTATATGAAGGGGGTGTAGGGTTAAAGGGGGGCACTTTGTATATGAAGGGGTGTGCAGGGTTAAAGGGGGCAGTGTGTATATGAAGGGGGTGTAGGGTTAAAGGGGGGCACTTTGTATATGAAGGGGTGTGCAGGGTTAAAGGGGGCAGTGTGTATATGAAGGGGGTGTAGGGTTAAAGGGGGGCACTTTGTATATGAAGGGGTGTGCAGGGTTAAAGGGGGGCAGTGTGTATATGAAGGTGGTGTAGGGTTAAAGGGGGGCAGTGTGTGCAGGAAGGGGGGTAGCAGTGTGTACAGGAAGGGGAGAGTGGGGTTAAAATAGGGGGCATTATGACAGGAAGGGGGGGCAATGTGTAGGTTTTTTTTTTTTGGGGGGGGGGGGGTTGCAAGTAGCTGGTCTTGCCTAGGGTGCAAAATAGTCTAGCACCGGCCCTGATTGCGACTGAATAGTTTTTTTTCTATTCTGAGATCACCATTGAGGTATTTGTGAATTGCTATCATGTCCCCTCTCAGGTGTCTCTTCTCCAGGGAGAATAAATCAAGTGCTTGTAAGCGCTCTTCATAATTAAGGTCTTCCAATCCTCTATTGCTAGAGAATTTTTTTTTTCTTGGGAGAATGCTGTGATCATCACAGGGCCTATCAGCACTGTACAGACAGAGGGTCAGTGGTCCTTCACCCTGATAGGACAGCTAGTGCAGTATGAAAACTCCTCCTACAAGCTTTAACCAGACACTGATAGAAGTCACAAGACTGCTTTATACTGCTGACGAGCAAAGGTATTTAGCAGTTTATATTTAGTAAAATAATTGCATTTCCATGTTCTGTGTACTGTGGGAGACCAGATATAGTGAGTGCAGGCTCCTAGCTTTAGTAACACTTTAAGGGTTAATGTGTGCGGCTCACCCCATACAATAGACAGAAAGTATTTTTTTACAAAGTTAACGGTGACCTACTTATTGGATTGGAGACCTCTGCAAATGACCCTCTCCCCCTCTAGCTTTATCAAAACACTCAGTCTGGAACATAAAGTGTTGAAAGAGAAGGACAAACCCTCAAACAAAGGTCTGCAGTGAAGGCCCTTGTTCAATCTTTGGGCAGGACAAGTCACCTTTCTTATCACATGTAAGAAAACGTTTAACTTTGCTGATGGAACCCTGATTGGAGCATTGCTTACACAGGTGTTAACCCTTTGTCACCTGGAGAAGGGGGGTGGGCAGGGAGGTCAATCCATGATGTCAGGGTCACCTTCGTCTCTGCCCAATAAGCAAACAGTTAACTCAATTTACATTGATTGCTTTGGATTTAAATTTGCACCTCATTAATCCATATGACAAGTCCGACTGGTTGATGAATGATTTGGCAGTCTGAAAGCAGGCGTACAGATTGCACGACACACCCTTCTAAATAGACTGGATACTGATAGCACCCAATCATTTTATGCCTGCAAAACAAATACACATGGCTTTCATTAAACTGTATACACAATCTATCTCCAGCATGTGCATACACTGGACTTGCTGATTAATTCCAGTTGGACGTACCATCTTTGTGTGGCATCTATGCTAAAATGTTTAGGCAATCTCCCCATGCCTGTGCCATTGTTGCTAATGTTCCTGAATTTAGGAGGTATAGCTGATCATTACAGACCGGTGTTGATAAAAAAAAAGCCCCCCCCCCCACACACACATAGCCAACCTTTCCTTCTGAAGGTGCTGGTTGTTTGGCTAAAATGCTGATCCAATAGCTTTGCTAGTGTGACCCTGCTCATTTGAGAATGGGCTGCTTCCAGAAATACTTCCCCTGCCTGGTCCATGGATGACTGATTCATGTGCACAAGTTACATCCTCCCATGCTGGCCAACCAAGATGACTGAAGATCAGCACAACAACAACAAAAAAAAAGAACAAAAAAAATAAATTAGAAGGGCACATCGAATACTTACAAACGCATGTAGCATAAACACATATCATAGCAAGTGTATTCAACTGCCTAGAGGTCTATTCAAGCCCTTTGGTGTCGCAGGAAGACCAGGTGGCATTTAAAATAGCTGACGGGTTTCGAGGGCGAACCCCTCTTTATCAGAGCCACTGCCTTGGTTCTGATGAACAGGGTTTGCTCGCTTGAATAGACCTCTAGGCAGTTGAATACACTTGCTATGATACTGTTGGCACTAAATAAATCTTGTATAATAATAATAATAATAATGATATACGTTATGCTATGATATGCATTTATGCTTCATGCGTTTGTAAGTATATTGATTGCTGTTTTTATCTTTCGTTAAATTTAAAGAGGAAGTAAACCCTCCTCTGTAACTTGTACCTATAGGTAAGCCTATGATAAGGCTTACCTATAGGTAGTGTAAATATCTCCTAAACATGCACCGTTTAGGAGATATTTACCTTACATGCAGCCACTGACATCACTGGCGCATGCGCTCTGAAGGAACGGCCGCTGGTGCCCTTCCTTCAGAGCCCCGTGGCGTGACCGCCGGCTCCCGCGCGCGTGTGCGGGAGTGACGTCACCGCGGCTCCGGCCAATCAGATGGCCGGATGCCGCGATCCCGGAAGACGGGCAACTGAACATTTCGCCCGTCATACTGGTATGCGGGCGGCACGGCGGGGGCTCATTCTAAGGTAAGTATTTCATAATGAGCTAGTATGCAATGCATACTAGCTCATTATGTGTTTCTCTTTCAGGTTGAAAAAAAAAAAAAAACTTGTAATGGGTTTACAACCTCTTTAAGTAATGCGCAAGGTCGGTGCTACATTCTCTTTTTTTTGTCTTTCAGTCTGAGGATACCCATCGTCCTGAGAGGGCAACAAGCCCATCAGTTGGGAGCGTAGGAGACTGCTTGACTGAAGATCAACATCTGGAAGGAGGCCGGGCAGAAGATGCCGGCTCCAGCTAAGAAGTCCATGTAGGCTTCAGACCTTAAGGCTCCATTCAGACTAGTATGACACCGAGTGCAACTTTGATGTGATTTTCCACTTGGCACTCAAGTCACAAGAAAGTCACATCAAAGTAGTGCAGGAACCTTTTCAAAGTCGCTGAGACTTTAAGTCGCATAGATTGGAACGGTTGCTGTTGAAATAAATGCCTTTAGTTTTGCTGTAGGCTCCATTCACACCTGAGCGTATCGTTTGCAGGCGTTTTTTGTGGAGCGTTTTTTCAGGCGTTTTTTTAGGCGTCTTTTGCAGGTGTTGCACTCTGCAAGAGCAGTTGCTCCAGAGATTATTAACCGCTTGCCGACTGCCAACAGTAATATTACTACGGCAGTGCGGCTCCCCTGGGTCCAGCAACATAGACCTACGTCACTGGACTGCTAGTGATGTTTAGACACAGCGGGAGTCCAGCCGCGGGAGGAGCGGCTCCGATTGCCGAGGCCCTCCCCCGATCGTCGGGGAAACAGTGAGAAGACCTGCCTGCTTATGCAAACAAAGCAGGCGGATCTTCTCAGTGACAGACAGGGAGAGATCACAGGATTCAGCATAGCTGAACCTGCGACCTCTGTCTGTGTCACAGAACCCCCTCCCCCCACACACGTCAGTAAGCATGAGGCATACATTTATCCCCTTGATCACCAACAGTATTAACCCCTTTCCTGCCAGTGTCATTATTACAGTAACAGTGCATATTTTTAGCACTGATTACTGTAGTAATGTCACTGGTCCCCCCAAAAGTGTCAAAAATGTCAGTTAGGGGTCCGATCTGTCCGCCGCAATGTCGCAGTCCTGCAAAAAATCGCAGATCGCCGCCATTACTAGTAAAAAAAAACAATAAAAATGACATAAATCTTTCCCATAGTTAGTAGACGCGATAACTTTTGCGCAAATCAATCAAATTACGCTTATTGCAATTTTTTTTAACAAAAATATGTAGCAGAAAACAAATTGGCTTAAAATTTAAAAAAATATTGATTTTTTAATTTTTTTGGGAATGTTATATAGCAGAATGTAAAAAATATTGTTTTTTTTCTCAAAATTGTTGCTCTTTTTTTGTTTATAGCACAAAAATTAAAAATCGCACAGGTGATCAAATACCACCAAAAGAAAGCTCTATTTGTGGGAAAAAAAGGACGTAAATTTTGTTTGGGTACAGCATCGCACGACTGCACAATTGTCCGTTATAATAACGCAGTGCCGAATCGCAAAATAGGGCCTGGTTAGAAAGGGGAGCTAAAGTGGTTAAATGAGCAGAAGCTCTGCTGATTCCCATCATGCAATTGTGTGCAAGCAAAAAAATACATTTATTTATTTTTTCCTTGCATGTGATTGGTTACTCTTTGGAAAGTGAAGCTTTACCTCATTCACTAAGTTTTGGAGCAACTGAACTTTGCTAAGTACACAGTCTATTTGCCTTTAGTAAATCAACCCCAAAGTGTCCCACTGGATTACTGCACAGATCTGGAAGAAATACACAAAGCACACCAAGATTCCAGTAAAAATACACATGACTCTTGTAATTAGACAATATTTGCTTCTTCTGGAGTTTAAACGTAACTATTCTTTATCCTAAACAGGAAAAAGAAGTTTGGGCCTTAGATACTTATGCTATTTATTTTGTCCTTTTTAATTGGGGTTATTTACAGAGTCTCATAGGTAGCTTTAGTAAAGCCCTTCTAATATTTAAAAGAAAAAAAGAAAAGATTCTGTTTGCTCTTGTTTAAAATTAGAATGGCGCTGTCAAGAGGCTGATTTTAGACCCCCACCACCGCTTAACTGGCTGGGAGGGCAATCTGTGCTGTCAATGATTTCTTAAAGGAACATTCCATTTTTGTTATAAAGAAATGACTGCTAAATAGGAATTATTTTGGAACAATGAAAGGGATGTTGCTGCTCCAGGCTAGTGACAGGTGAGGTCTAGCCTGGCTTTCCCATGCAGGTGCCCACCTGGCTCGCCACCGAAGGAACATAAACTGGAAGAAATGGATGCACACCGCAGGAAGATGACGATAGTTGCTAATTTATTCCATAATAAAACTAAACACCAAACACCAAAGACAAAAGATGGTTGACATGTCAACCGTCTTTTGTCCATCGTGTTTGGTGTTCACTTCAGCTTTATTATGGAATAAATCATTGCAACTATTGGTATCCTCCTGCGGTGTGCAGCCACTTCTTCCAGTTTTTACTTTAAAATTTAAAAGTTTAATTACCATTTTTTTTTTTTTTGTATGCCACACCAGGAGCATAACTTACCTCTACTGAAATGTGTCCCATTTTCTGCTGATGTAGAAATCTTCCCTGCAGTGACTTTGGATACCTCCTGGTGGTCTTCTGATGTAGAGTGCGAAGCATTGGCGCCGCTCACCTGCCTCTCTCTTCTTCTCTCGCCCATTCACAAAATTCCTGCTATTCTTTCCCAGAACCAGGGCCTGCCCTGCTATGGGTTCCACTGGGTACATTGGACCCAGGCAGCACTTGGAGAGGGGCAGCAAATTGACTCCCAATATTTTTTTTCCAGCAGTTTTGTGTGTCATCAGTTTGCAGCGTGTTACGGTCGGCATTTACCCATCTCATACTGCCGCCCGTAGTGCAAACGGATGAGTAGGAGGAGGCAGAGTGTCTCCTCCTATGAACTTCCCTCACGTGATCGTGATGTCAGACATCAGCGCACTCCATCTCATGCAGGACAGGCTGGATCTTCTAGGGTGGTGGGCACTGCAGACACAGGAGTAACAGGAGGACTGAGGACAGACAGTGAGTGTTTGGCAGACCGGTCCAGTGGTGAGTTATGGAAGAAGATAACTGTATACATAATATTTTCTAAAGGTTATATTTATAAAAAATAATGCAAATGGGGGCCTTTTGTTGGGCATGATTTTTTTTTTCATCTCCAAAATTTGCCCTTTTTTAACTAATGAAACCACCAAGCTACTCATCCACTCCCTTGTTATCTCTCGCCTTGACCTTGACTATTGCAACTCCCTTCTCATGGGCCTACCTCTCCATAGGCT
Source organism: Pelophylax lessonae (assembly GCF_965119305.1). Taxonomy (NCBI): domain Eukaryota; kingdom Metazoa; phylum Chordata; class Amphibia; order Anura; family Ranidae; genus Pelophylax; species Pelophylax lessonae. The sequence continues at coordinate 635,203,485 of NC_138770.1, read as the reverse complement.
ATCCCCTCTTCAGTCCATCATGAATGCTTCTGCCAGATTCATCTACCTTACCAACTACTCAGTGTCTGCCACCCCTCTCCGCCAATCCCTACACTGGCTTCTGATTGTCCAGTAAATTAAATTCAAAATATTAACTACAACATACAAAGCCATCCACAACTCTGCCCCAAGCTACATCCCCTATCATGTCTTTAAATATCACCCAAAAAGTCCTCTCCACTCCTCTCAAGACCTCCTGCTCTCTAGCTACCTTGTCTCCTCCTCCTATGCCACAGGTGTCAAACACAAGGCCCGCGGGCTGAATGCAGCGCCCCCAGGCCATTCCATGTGGCCCTCGCATTTCTCCTGCAGCTGCAGCACCCCCCTTGTCTCTGCCCCCACCTTTACTCAGTAGTCAGCAGCAGAGAGGACAGAACTCCTTTGCCAGATCCTGCACTACTCTGTGCAGCTGCAGAAAGGCTTGTCTTTGCCCCCCTCCCCTTCGCAGCAGTCTGCAGCAGAGAGGAGGGCAGAACTCCTCCTACAGATCCTGCACCTCTCTGTGCAGCCACAACACCACCTTGCCTCTGCCTCCCCTGGTCTCAGCATTCAGCAGACTCTGGAAGCTGACTCTAGCCCTCCACGCCCTCCACTGGTTCTCTTCTTGACCCTGTACTTCTTCCCAGATCCACCCGTATCCTCTTCCTGGCAGCAGCATAAGGTAATGGGGTGCATTGTGATGTAAGGAAGGGAGGGTGACTCTTGACTTCTAATGGTGGGAGGGGGGGTTGACATCTCATGTAAGGGTGTAAGGGGGTGTGGGGTACTCTGGACATCTAATCTTACAGATATAACCGGCCCTTTGAGGGCAACCATAATGCTGATGCGGCCAACGATGAAATTGAGTTTGACACCCCTGTCCTATGCTCTTCTCCAGGACTTCTCCAAAGCCTCTCTCATCTTCTGGAACTCTCAACCTCAATCTGTCGGCTATCTCTTACTCTGGCTGCCTTTATGCAATCCCTGAAGACTCATCTCTTCAGGGAAGCCTAATATGCCTCCAACTAACATTTTATCACTTCCATCCTCTACAGTTATAACCCTTTGTACCACTTGCCCCACCCTCTTAGATTGTAGGCTCTTATGAGCAAGGCCCTCTTAAGCCTGCTGTATTTTATTGTGTTGTAACTATACTGTCTCCCTTTTATATTGTAAAGTGCTGCGTAAACTAATGGCACTATTTAAATGCTGTATTATAATAATAATAATAATAATAATAATAATAATAATATAAGAGCAGTGTGAACAGCAAGCTTTGTTGAAGCTTTTAAAGTACCATTCAACTCCAGTTTGTAAATGTTGAATGCAGATCCTAATGGGAGTGCGGATTGTCACTTTAAGCAAGCTACTAGCAGGCTTCAGCAGGCTTTCCACAAGCTTTAGGAATTGCTGAAGCCTGCTCTGCCAGCTTGGGAAAAGTGGCAATCAGTGTTTATTTTGGCATCTAATTTTGATTTGGTTTTAGTTATATTCTTTTGACTGAAATGCCATTTTTGTTTTAAACCCATTTTAGTCATCTGCAATTGTTTTAGTCATATTTTAGTCGAATAAAACCTTTAGTGCATTTCTATAGAATTTCCAAACTTATATACTCCTGGAGTAAAAAAATCTAATATCATGTTATTATTTATGGTATTAAGGTTTGAACAAACTACAAAAGATACAGATTTAGCCACTCTAGACAGTCTGAGGAGGTCTGTAATGCTGCACAGTGCTCTATGGATGGTGGTACGAGAGGCCTTTAATTCTGCAGTGCTCTGGACAGTGGCTGTAAATTCTACACAGTGCTCTGGACAGTGGTCTGAGGAGGCCTGTAATACTGCATAGTATTCTGGACAGTGGTCTGAGGAGGCCTGTAATACTGCATAGTATTCTGGACAGTGGTCTGAGGAGGCCTGTAATACTGCATAGTATTCTGGACAGTCTGAGGAGGCCTGTAATGCTGCACAGTGCTCCGTGGATGGTTGTATGATAGGCCTGTAATGCTGCAGTGCTCTGGACGGTGGCTGTAATGCTTCACAGTGCTCTGGACAGTGGTCTGAGGAGGCCTGTAATACTGCACAGTGCTCTGTGGTTGGTGGTATGAGAGGCCTGTAATGCTGCAGTGCTCTGGACGGTGGCTGTAATGCTACACAGTGCTCTGGACAGTGGTCCAAGGAGGCCTGTAATGCTGCACAGTGTCTCTGAATGGTGGTATGAGAGGCTTGTAATGCTACACAGTGCTCTGGGATGGTGGTCTGACTCTTTGAGGCCTATAATGCTTCACAGTGCTAGATGGTGGTCTCAGGTCTGAGGGATGGCCTGCAAGGCACAGTGCTCTAAATTCTGGTGGTCAGAGGAGGCCTGTAATGCACACACAGTGCTCTGGATGGACGGTGGTCTGAGGGGAGGCCTGTAATTGTAATGTACACACTCACAGTGCTCTACTCTGCTCGGAACGGTTGTTGTCATGAGTCAGGACCACACTCTTGTCAGAAGGCCTGTAATGCACAGTGCTGCTCTGGACGGTCGTCTAAAGACTTGGAGGCCTGTAATGCTGGCTGCACAGTTGCTTGCTTTCTGGGAGCGGACGCAGGCAGAGCTCTGTGGAAACTGGAAGTTCACAAGGGTAAACCTCCCTGCCTCATATTTTTGTTTTGTTTTTGTTCGGTAATGAAATCGGATTAGATTTTTGTCATCATTTTTGTCAGTGGACGAAAATGTGGTGTACTTTCCATTGAGTTTTCATCACCCTAAAAAGGCAGCTGACGAAAATTTTTACAAAAATGTTTTCATTGACGAAATTATCACTGGTGGCAATCAGCACTCCCATTAGAATCTATGTTCCACATTTACAAAATGGAGCTGACTGGTACTTTAAAAGCTTCAATAAAGCTTGCTGGAAGCTCTGCAAACACTTTGTAAAAGCTTGCTGTTCATACTGCTCTTATACAAGCTGAAACTCGTGTGAAAAAAGCCTAAGACCCCGTTCACACAGGGGCGACGCTACTTGCTGGGGGGACCTGTGAAGTTGCGGTGCACAGCATGCACCGCGACCTCGGCGCGACATGCACGGACTTCATATCATTGAAGTCAATGCAGGTCGCCTCCAGGTCGCCCCAAAGTAGTACAGGACCCTTTTTCTAAGTCGGAGCGACTTGTGTCGCTCCTATTAGAACGGGTCCTGTGCTAATCTATGGCAGGCGACCCACCGCGACTTGTCAGGCGACCAAGTCGCCTGACAAGTCGCGCTAGTGTGAATGGGGACTCAAAGCGCAACAAAAACTACTACATAAAAATATTTACCTTTAAATCCTATGGAATGCTTCACATTGGTGCGCTGCAGGCAGTGCTGGGACAAGGTCATATGGTGCCCAGGGCGAAGATGGCAAACTGCGCCCCCCCAGTTCAGCGTTCTTACAGAGTGCCGAAATATACCCGGTATAGAAGTGGAACCTCTTATGGCAAGTGGACCCATCGTCAGGAAACAAATATTACAGATGGTCCCCTTAAATACTAAAGTCTCGCTCGTAGTAGTCTAAAAAGGGGAGGGGGGAGAGAGGGGGAGAGACAGAGAGGGGGGAGACAGAGAGGAGAGAGACAGAGAGGGGGAGAGACAGAGAGGGGAGAGACAGAGAGGGGAGAGGCAGAGAGGGGGGAGAGACAGAGAGGGGGGAGACAGAGAGGGGGGGGGAGAGAGGGGGGAGAGAGAGGGAGAGAGACAGAGAGGGGGGAGATAGAGAGGGGGGAGAGAGGAGAGACAGAACGGGTCCTGTGCTAATTAGAACGGGTCCTGTGCTAATCTATGGCAGGCGACCCACCGCGACAGAGAGAGACAGAGAGACAGAGAGGGGGAGAGAGAGGGGGGAGGAGAGAGAGAGGGGGGAGAGAGGAGAGACATAGAGGGAGGAGAGAGGGGGGAAAGAGGGGGAGAGAGAGAGGGGGGGATGAGAGACAGAGAGGGAGCAGAGAGAGAGAGGGGAGAGGAGAGAGAGAGAGGGGGGGAGAGAGGAGAGACAGAGAGGGGGAGAGAGAGAGAGAGGGGGGAGAGACAGAGAGGGGGGGAGAGAGAGAGGGGGGAGAGGAGAGACAGAGAGGGGGGAGAGAGAGAGGGAGGAGAGACAGAGAGGGGGGAGAGAGAGAGGGGCGAAAGAGGAGAGAGAGGGGGGGGAGAGAGGGGGGAGAGAGAGGGAGATAGGAAGGGAGGGAAAGATGGAGAGAGAGACCCTTACATCAGAGTACTCACTGGGAAGCAGAAGGGAGGGAGTGGATGGATGGGATGGATGAATGGATCAGACTCCATCTTTCCTCTTCTGGTTCTTGGTGTTCAATCTTCCCGCCCACACATCATCTTCTCTGAGGCAGAAAACTGTCGGGGAGTGTGGGTGGGGCAAGCACAGGAGGGGGGGGCGGGAGGAGGAGGAGCAGCAGAAGCAGCTCTGTCTCCTCTCCTGTTTGTGGGGGAGGGGGGAAGTGTCAGCGCAGCGGCTCAATCTGACTGTGATCTGAAATGAAAAGCTGGTCTGCTCTAAGGCTTGTGCCGAGTGCAGGAGCACACTTGGCACATCGTTGCAGGAGGTACAGCAATCACACACAGTTGTCCTTTTTAGAAGTACACTTAACTGCGCCCCCCTCCCTCCAATAAATTGTACCGCCCAGGGCACCCGGCCCTTCCGCCCCCCCTTGTACCGGCTCTGGCTGCAGGTACGATGTGTTTTAAAAAGTCCTGTGTGCTGCATTGGTTCCCTGTTTAAAAGGGGAAATTAAATAAATGCAAAATGCTTAAAAAACGAACTGCGGTTGCGTTTTGTTGCACTTTTTGAGTCGCATTTCCATGTTTTGCAGGTGCAAGCTGGCAGTCTAATAACTGAAAAATGTAACAATACAACCCTTCCCTTCTAGATTGTAAGCTCTAATGAGCAGGGCCCTCTAATTCCTCCTGTATTGAATTGTATTGTAACTGTATTGTCTTCCCTCACATTGTAAAGCGCTGCGCAAACTGTTGGCGCTATATAAATCCTGTACAATAATAATAATACATACTGTACTGTATTTTCTTCAGTGGTGCAATGTGAAATTGTCCTCTTCCATAACCGTGCTCAGCTCCGTATGACAGGGGATCCATGAGCAGGTGACTTGCTGAATCGGAGAAGAACAGTAGAGTTGTCCCTTTTATAACATCCATGCCCGTTTAGTTTTTTGCTTGCATTTTGAAAGTGGACTGTGATGGACCTGTGTTTGACCTATAGGTGGATGCATGTAAAAGGCAACCTCCAATTTGTCACGTTTAGAGCCAGAAAAACAAAAAACCTTGCAGTCCTTTTCAATCTTTCTTTTTCTGGACCTAGACAGGTAGGTGGATATAAATGGACCCAAGCTGGTTAACATCTGCCAGCCTATAGACCTGCATGGAGGTCCGTCTGATAAAAACTGATTGGAAAGCCCATGTCAAGGGGGCCCAAAATTCAAAAATGTCTCATGTAGCAGTCATTTCTGTATTTTAAAAAAATGGAACGTTTCTTTAAGAAATAATTGACAGCGCAGATTTCCCTGGCTCTACCCCCCCCCCCCCCCCCCCCCGGCCAGGTTAAACAGTGGTGGGGGTCTAAACCAGCCTCTTAACAGCGCCAATCTGCTCTTAAGCAAGAGCAAACAAAAACTTTTTTTTTTTTAGAGAATAGAAGACTTCACTGAAGCTATTGATGAGGCCTCGGCAAATAACCCCAATTAAAAAGAACAAAATAAATGAAACCGCGCCCACAATTGTCGCCAAAGTTAAGTACATAACCACCCTGTTGACAAACTCCAGCACAAGCAAATAAAGTCTGACTAAAGCTGCGTTTGCTCAGAAAGGGTAAAACAAAAAGCGTCCTGGAGTAAAGTGGTCATTGACATTGTTTAGAAGGGAGCTGATGGTATTACCATGATGGATATTAATGCCTTGTACAGATCTGCAGTTTCCAGACGCAGGCACAAAACCCCTTTCTTGTAGCTCCCCCATTTCCTGTTCAGCCATAACGTTCTTTGTTGTGATGTTTATAACATCTGTCTCGCTAGAAATGGATCCCTGCTGGTATTATTTGTGAATTAAGTATCAGATGTATGGAGTCGCTTCTGCATGAAGCTCGCAGGCCTTTGGATTTTCCTAATTACTGTTTCAATTCCAACCGCACCCTGGAATTACAATGTACTGTTGCGAAATTTATAGGTATATATTAAGCAAGGCAAGCAACTTAATGTAAGCAAGAAGGACTGGTCCATGAGAACATTGCTGGAGGAATTCTTCATTAGATGGAAATAATCTGTACTCGGAGCAGAAAGTAATTAAAACATATCATTTGACTACTAGCTAAGTCAGTGAGGTGGATTCACTAAGGGCCCATTTAGGCCATGTGCATTGGGCTGTGTTAGGTAGCATTGACCAATAAAGTCCCAACGCATTGACAAGGTGATTTGCCTTACAGTGCCTTGCAAAAGTATTCACCCCCCTTGAACTTTGCGACCTTTTGCCACATTTCAGGCTTCAAACATAAAGATATAAAACTGTCATTTTTTGTGAAGAATCAACAACAAGTGGGACACAATCATGAAGTGGAACGAAATTTATTGGATATTTCAAACTTTGTTAACGAATGAAAAACTGAAAAATTGGGCGTGCAAAATTATTCAGCCCCTTTACTTTCAGTGCAGCAAACTCTCTCCAGAAGTTCAGTGAGGATCTCTGAATGATCCAATGTTGACCTAAATGAATAATGATGATAAATAGAATCCACCTGTGTGTAATCAAGTCTCCGTATAAATGCACCTGCACTGTGATAGTCTCAGAGGTCCGTTTAAAGCGCAGAGAGCATCATGAAGAACAAGGAACACGCCAGGCAGGTCCGAGATACTGTTGTGGAGAAGATTAAAGCCGGATTTGGATACAAAAAGATTTCCCAAGCTTTAAACATCCCAAGGAGCACTGTGCAAGCGATAATATTGAAATGGAAGGAGTATCAGACCACTGCAAATCTACGAAGACCTGGCCGTCCCTCTAACTTTCAGCTCATACAAGGAGAAGACTGATCAGAGATGCAGCCAAGAGGCCCATGATCACTCTGGATGAACTGCAGAGATCTACAGCTGAGGTGGGAGACTCTGTCCATAGGACAACAATCAGTCGTATACTGTACAAATCTGGCCTTTATGGAAGAGTGGCAAGAAGAAAGCCATTTCTTAAAGATATCCATAAAAAGTGTTGTTTAAAGTTTGCCACAAGCCACCTGGGAGACACACCAAACATGTGGAAGAAGGTGCTCTGGTCAGATGAAACCAAAATCAAACTTTTTGGCCACAATGCAAAAACGTTATGTTTGGCGTAAAAGCAACATAGCTCATCACCCTGAACACACCATCCCCACTGTCAAACATGGTGGTGGCAGCATCATGGTTTGGGCCTGCTTTTCTTCAGCAGGGACAGGGATGATGGTTAAAATTGATGGGAAGATGGATGGAGCCAAATACAGGACCATTCTGGAAGAAAACCTGATGGAGTCTGCAAAAGACCTGAGACTGGGATGGAGATTTGTCTTCCAACAAGACAATGATCCAAAACATAAAGCAAAATCTACAATGGAATGGTTCACAAATAAACATATCCAGGTGTTAGAATGGCCAAGTCAAAGTCCAGACCTGAATCCAATCGAGAATCTGTGGAAAGAACTGAAAACTGCTGTTCACAAACTCTCTCCATCCAACCTCACTGAGCTTGAGCTGTTTTGCAATGAGGAATGGGCAAAAATGTCAGTCTCTCGATGTGCAAAACTGATAGAGACATACCCCAAGCGACTTACAGCTGTAATCACAGCAAAAGGTGGCGCTACAAAGTATTAACTTAAGGGGGCTGAATAATTTTGCACGCCCAATTTTTCAGTTTTTTATTTGTTAAAAAAGTTTGAAATATCCAATAAATTTCGTTCCACTTCATGATTGTGTCCCACTTGTTGTTGATTCTTCACAAAAAATTACAGTTTTAAATCCTTATGTTTGAAGCCTGAAATGTGACAAAAGGTCGAAAAGTTCAAGGGGGCCGAATACTTTTGCAAGGCACTGTATGTGCTATGAGCTGAGTTTATATCAAGGCACTGTGTTACTGCACACTGGAAAAAAGGAGGACATGTTGCATTTTTCCACAGTATGTTTCAATGCTCTACACTGTTTTGCAACTCATTGTGGTGCATAGAAATTAATTACATAGTTACATAGTTAGTCAGGTTGAAAAAAGACACAAGTCCATCTGGCTCAACCAATAAAAAACATAAAAACGGTAAAGAAGAAAACCCAAGCATACAATCCCATATACACAATCCTATACCCGCAGTTGATCCAGAGGAAGGCGAAAAAACCCCAGCAAAGCATGATCCAACCCGCCACAGCAGGGGTAAAAATGTAATTTTGTGGCGTTTGAATAAAGTTAAAGAAAATAAAAAAGTAAATAGTGTTATGGGTTATTGCAACCCACTGCCCTTAAACTTGCATGTTATAGGGAGCCTAATGCATGCCGCTGCTGTAACTTTGCCCTAAAGGATTATAGAAGGTTTACGAAATTATGCTGTGTACAGCTTTAACATCTAATAGATTCCTCCATCCATACATAAATGGACGCATGTCCCCTGCCGGCTATTGTATTGTGACAGCCAGCACCCGCAGTGACTGCATCTGATTGAATCTTTCACCAACTCCTTTAAAAAATCTATTTTTGTTAGGATGGATGGTGCCAATAGGGCCACTCAGTTGGACTTATGGCTTATTCAGGTCCGTAATTTAACCACTTTACCCCCGCTCACATTGCTGCTGTTGCGGCAATGTATCTCGTTCTCGTCCAGCGACGTAGACCTACGCCGCTGGACTGCTCCCCTGTGGGCGGCGCGCACGCGCCGCCGGAGGCTCGCTCCCGCTGTTTTCAGTCACAGCGGGAGTCGGGCCAGGGGAGGAGCGCCGGTGATCACCGCTGCTCTTCCCCGATCGTCTGGGAATCGAGTCTGGAGATCCGCCCGCTTGTGTAAACAAAGCGGGCGGATCTCCTAAGTGACAGGCAGGGTCAGATTGCAGGGTTCAGCATAGCTGAACCTGCGATCTGTCCCTGTGTCACTCAGTCACCTCCCCCCACACATGTCAGTAAGCACCAGGCATACATTAACCCCTCCCTCTCCAATAAAATTAACCCCTTCCCTGCTAGTGTCATTTTTACAGTAACAGTGCATATTCTTAGCACTGATTACTGTAGTAATGTCACTGGTACCCCCAAAAGTGTCAAAAATGTTAGTCAAGGGTCCGATCTGTCCGCCACAACGTCGCAGTCCCACAAAAAAAATCGAAGATCGCCGCCATTACTCGGCGGTACACCAAAAATGACAGAAATCTTTCCCTTAGTTAGTAAACGCAATAACTTTTGCGCAAACCAATCAAAATACGCTTATTGCGATTTTTTTTACCAAAAATATGTAGCAGAAAACAAATTGGCCAAAAATGATAAAAAATTTTGATTTTTACATTTTTTTGGGGGGAATTTCATATAAAAAAATGTGAAAAATATTGTTATTTTTCACATTTTTCGCTCTTTTTTTGTTTATCGCACAAAAAGTAAAAATTGCACAGGTGATCAAATACCACCAAAAGAAAGCTCTGTTTGTGGGAAAAAAAGGACGTAAATCCTGTTTGGGTACAGCGTCGCACGACTGCGTAATTGTCAGTTAAAGTCGCACAGTGCCGAATCGCAAAAAGTGGCCTGGACGTAAGACAGCAAAATCCTCCGGTGGTAAAGTGGTTAAGCTGCATATGGCAACATTTTCTACTCATTTAGTCTCTTAAATGGAATGCAAGTGCCACACCCCTGTACACTGGAAATTTTTAATTCGTAGTGTAAAGAATGGGATTTTTGAGGCACAACTATTACATAAAATAAATTTATTTATTATAGTAAACAAATTTAAAAACATACTAATATGCCACACAACATTTTTTTTAAAACGATCCATGATACAATCCTATCCATTGGTTTCATCATAACATTTTATGATAGTAGTATAGACATGTGCTGGTCTTATGTGGCCCGACACGTTTCATGGAATAAATCCACTTCCTAAGGAGTCACCAGTCTATTAAGTATCAAAAAGGGTCTTCTTCCCTCACATTTCCCTAACTTTTGTACATACCGGGCGGTCATATAGGTGCTTCATGATTATAAATATATGTATATGTATATGTATATTTTTTTTCTAGATCATTTTGATACCTAATATACTGGCAGCTCCTGAGGAAGTGGATTTATTCCATGAAACTTGTTGGGCCACATAAGATCAGCACATGTCTATACTACTATCATAGAACGTTATGATGAAACCGATGGATAAAATTGTATAATGGATCTTTTTATGAAATGTTGTATGGCATAATAGCATGCTTTAAATTTTGTTTACAATAAAAATAAATACATTTTGTGTAATATTTGTGCCTCCAAACCCCCTATCTTTTACACTACGAATTAGAAATTTCCAAAATCCAGGGGTGTGGCACTTTCATCCCATTGAGGAGACTAAATAAGTAAAAAATGTTGTCAACATAATTAGAATTCTTCTCATTTAGCATGGGTCCAAGGATGAAAATAGCTGCTCAAGTCCAGTGTCTTCACTAAAAGGGACATACATCTGACAGATTCTTCCCTCTTTTTCTGCTAAGGTAACTTCTTTCTACCATCTAATATTCTTTATTGATTCTTTACACCAGGGATATCCAAACTACAGCCCTCCAGCTGTTGCGGAAATACACGTCCCATGAGGCATTGTAAATTTCTGACAATCACAGACATAACTAGGCATGATGGGAATTTTATTTCCTGAACAGCTGGAGGGCCATAGTTTGGACACCCCTGCTTTACACTATCTGCACTTAAGGGGAACTCTGCTGGCCACTTTACCATCCTTAGAAATAATTCTGTTTCTTCTGAAAAAGAGACTGCATCTCTAGTGTGCACCAACGTTTGGGCCCCAACTAGCTGGCAGAAGAATTCATCAGGTGTTTATGGTTCATTGGTGGGAGGTTCTCTTTCTGTCCAACGTCCTGAAGGTTAAACCCTGACCCCCCCCCCTCACTGAGAGACCACAAGTAGGTTAGCCCTGTGCTTGTTTCTCTTTCTTTTGCTCACTTAGGGAAACATCTTTTGATTTGAGAGCTATTGTTTATATCTTCAGTTCTGCATGATGGGTAGGCATGACTTAAAATGGTTCTGTATTGTTTCATATTGCCCTTGCTCTATATTACCTTGTTCATTGATAACCAAATGTTTTCCTTAGCCACCAGTGTGTGTGCATTTTCCTTTGTGTGACCACGAGGGAAGGACATGGCCAATGTATTTTGGTGGTTTCACCAGGAGTAGTGCTCTGCAAGGGGCCCAGAGACAAACAGAGAACCCAAAATATCCTGTGGCTCCTGCAGAGGTGTGCTACATGTTCATTCATTTTCCTTTTTGTATCCATCTGTGAGGCTCACCGTGGTTGGAACATAATACGAACTGCAGACCCTTACAAATGCAATATGGTGCCAATTCCGGAATGATGTCAGATAACAGGGTTATCATCATACTGAAACAGAAACCTCTCAGCCTTGTGGCTCTTTCTTAGATATGAATTGAATATAATGATGACTGTACATCTATTCTCCAAGCCCTGCTGCTTCCATTTTTCAGATGACCTCAGTGTGCCCTCAGTCCTCTCCTGTGACCAAGAGCACTACACAGACCTCCTGTCCAAGAGTAAACCAGTACAAAGGATGGCTTCTTATTGCCACAAAGCACTCCATTGTTCATAGTACTGATAATGGCAGAGGAGGGCATAGTGTCAGTATTATTCAGATAAGCTGAGAATACCTGAATATCGGTAAATGTACCATATTCTCACTGCATGTTACTCATTTTACATGACGCGTAGGCTTTATCAGGGTGAGCAGTCAAGGTAACGAGCTGCAATTAGCTCAGTGGCCAGCTGTAATTTCACACAATAATTACAGAATTTATGTGTCTCCAAGTCACAGAAAGAATGTGTATATTTTATGTGCAAAATCAAAAGAAAAGAAAAGTTCTTCTTCAAATATAACTTGATTCAAGAGAGTTTTTTTTTTTTTTTTTGCGGTAACCAGCTTGTGTAATGGGAAATGTTGTGGTAGTTATTGGGCATGTATGAAGGTTGGGTTAACCTTTTACTTATGCACGAAATTGGCTTTGCAAGTCTTGGTTTAAGGTCACAAGTGGGTTAGGGGTTGCAATTTGCTGGTGGTAAGGGTCTTCTTACACTCTTGACATGCTTGCTCACCAATAATCACAAAAAGATTCTTGATTTAATATTAATGTCAACACAACTTTCATTATTTCCAAGAGTAGCCTTTCTCAACCCTTTCAACACAGAGGAACCATTAAAATAACTTCTGGTCTCAGGGAACCCCTGCTAAAAATTACTATATCTACAACTCATGATACATTAGTGCGATGGTCAGTGCGAAAAAATGCTCCTTACACTTTTGGTCACTGGGAAGAATTACTCCCTTACAGATAGCTAAAAAGATCAATGGTGTTAATGGGAACTTATCTGAGAGGCAGAAGTTGCTCATTGCTCAAATAATCCCTAGCAACCTCTGGAGGAACACCTAGTTGAGAAACCCTGTCCTAGAGTAAGGAACAGATACAGTAACTCACAAAAGTGAGTACACCCCTCACATTTATGTAAATATTTTATTATATCTTTTCACACTGGGGCGACGCTACTTCCCGGGGCGACCTCACAGGTTGCGGCGCGCTGCTCGCACCGCGACCTCGGAGCGGCCGGCACGGACTTCATAACACTGAAGTCTATGCAGGTTGCTCCGGGTCACCCCAAAGTAGCTCCGGACCCTTTTTCTAAGTCGGAGCGACTTGTGTCGCTCCTATTAGAACGGGTCCACAGCTTCTCTATGCGAGGCGACCTATGGCGACCTGTCAGGTGACCAGGTCGCCTGACAGGTCGCCCCAGTGTGAACGGGGGCTTAAGAAATGACACTTTGCTACAATGTAAAGTAGTGAGTGTACAGCTTTTATAACAGTGTAAATTTGCTGTCCCCTCAAAATAACTCAACACACAGCCATTAATGTCTAAACTGCTGGCAACAAAAGTGAGTACACCCCTAAGTGAAAATGTCCAAATTGGGCCCAATTAGCCATTTTTCCTCCCCGGTGTCATGTGACTCATTAGTGTTATTAGTGTTACAAGGTCTCAGGTGTGAATGGAGAGCAGGTGTGTGCAATTTTGTGTTATAGCTCTCACTCTCTCATACTGGTCACTGGAAGGTCAACATGGCTCCTCATGGCAAAGAACTCTCTGAGGATCTGAAAAAAAAATAATTGTTGTTCTACATAAAGATGGCCTAGGCTATAAGAACATTGCCAAGACCCTGAAACTGAGCTGCAGCATGGTGGCCAAGATCATACCGCAGTTTAACAGGACAGGTTCCACTCAGAACAGGCCTCGCCATGGTCGACTAAAGATGTTGAGGGCACCTGCTCAGCGTCATATCCAGAGGTTGTCTTTGTGAAATAGATGTATGAGTGCTGCCAGCATTGCTGCAAAGGTTAAAGGGGTGGGCGGTCAGCCTGTCAGTGCTCAGACCATACGCCGCACACTGCATCAAATTGGTCTTCATGGCTTTCACCCCAGAAGGAAGCCTCTTCTAAAGATGATGCACAAGAAAGCCCACAAACAGTTTGCTGAAGGCAAGCAGACTAAGGACATGGATTACTGGAACCATGTCCTGTGGTCTGATGAGACCAAGATAAACTTATTTGGTTCAAATGGTGTCAAGCGTGTGGCGGTAACCAGGTGAGGAGTACAAAGACAAGTGTGTCTTGCCTACAGTCAAGCATGGTGGTGGGAGTGTCATGGTCTGGGGCTGCATGAGTGCTGCCGGCACTGGGGAGCTACAGTTCATTGAGGGAACCATGAATGCCAACATGTACTGTGACATACTGAAAAAGAACATGAACTCTTCGGAGACGCAGGGCAGTATTCCAACATGATAAGGACCCCAAACGACCACTGCCTTGCTAAAGAAGCTGAGGGTAAAGTTGATGTACTAGCAAAGCATGTCTCCAGACCTAAACTCTATTGAGCATCTGTGGGGCATCCTCAAATGGAAGGTGGAGGAGTGCAATGTCTCTAACATCCACTAACTCCGTGATGTCGTCATGGAGAGGTGGAAGACGACTCCAGTGGCAACCTGTGAAGCTCTGGTGAACTCCATGCCCAAGAGGGTTAAGGCAGTGCTGGAAAATAATGGTGGCCACACAAAAAATTGACACTTTGGGCCCGATGTGTAGATTTTTACTTAAGGGTGTACTCACTTTTGTTGCCAGCAGTTTAGACATTAATGGCTGCGTATTGAGTTATTGGAGGGGACAGCAAATTTACAGTGTTATACAATCTGAACATTCACTACTTTACATTGTAGCAAAGTGTAATTTCTTCAGTGTTTTCACATGAAAATATATAATAAAATATTTACAAAAATGTGAGGGGTGTACTCACTTTTGTAAGATACTGTATATCCTCTATCAGTTATATGGTGGTGTTTATGTCTCCACTGGGGAGATTCACCCTCACTATTGTCACCGACAATAGTTGTCAAACAGGAATAAAAGATAAGCAGAAATCTTCCAATGAGTAAACCTGTGCTGGTGACAACTGTCTCCTCCCTCACTTTGGAGAGATCTCCTCCTGCTGTATCTGTGGAACAGGAAGGGCAAAGACAGAAAAAGAAAAAAAAAACAACCGATAAGGATCTTAACCATTCTCTCCTCTATCCAAAACTTAAAATAAAAAAAAAAGTCCTGGCTTTATATTTATCACAATATGTTTAACTCTGTTTTCATCCCTAAAACATGTGAGGTACCTCACAGGCAGGGTGAGCTAGCATTTCACATCAGGGTCTTGTCCCTGGCAATAGTGAAGCAACATGAACAGATGATGCAAATTACTTTTCAGTGCAAGAATTTGAGTTTATTGACCTGTAGACAGGTGGTAGAGTGGGTTCCCCTCTAAGGTGCCTTCTCTCCCTGGAAGAAGGTTAGGAGTCTAGGCAGGGCTGGGTGGGGAAGACTGCAGAGGAAGAGGAAGCAGCAACACTTATCTGTTGTACTCCTCTTGGGGGAGGACAGGGTAGGGTTACCACCTCATCCCTTTAAAACAGAACACATATTAATTACACAGGTTCTGTGGCTGATTAAGGTGGTAATTAAACTCACTTGGAGCCTTCTCTGCATTAAATTAGCCTCAGAACCTGTGTAATTAATTTGTGTTCTGTTTTAAAGGGATGAGGTGGCAACTCTAGGACAGGGTGCCCTGGGGTTCCCCATCCCAGTTCCAGGAGAGAGAAGAAAGCCAAGAAGCTGGTTTACCCTTCCGTTTCCCCCATCTTGGGTCAGGAAGAACATAGGCCCATCTACAGCAGGGACAAAATCAGCCACCTGCAGGGCCTGGGACCAAGAGTCTGTTACATTTCTGAACTATGTTGTGCAATTGGAACCACGATTGAATAAGGCTTTCAGTAAATTAACGTTAACTATATCCAGCCACATGGTGCCTTTCATTGGTAAGAATGCGGCTCTTGAGAGTGTGAGCGTGAGTTTTACTGGTGTCCTCTGGCTGTTGGGTCTTGAGACGGTGCCCAGTGTTTGGAACCACTGGAAGTGAGGGGGATGAAGCACATAGTCAGGAGAGTGAATCAGGGGTTCATCTCTGCCTGCCACCCACACATTGGGGAGAGTCCTTGGGTAAAGTCCTGTATTGCCCTGAAAGTTAATGTTACGTTGGGGGTCGGCTCGGCTGCTTACTTAGGTTGCTCATGAGTAGGGTTGCCACCTCATCCCTTTAATCCAGGACACATATTAATTACATAGGTTCTGAGGCTGATATAATGCACATAAGGCACCAAGTGAGTTTCATTAACACCTTAATCAGCCACAGAACCTGTGTAATTAATGCGTGTCCTGGTTTAAAAGGATAAGGTGGTAACCCTACTCGTGAGGCAGCCTGCCATCTGCCTAAAGAACCTCACTTAACACTCCTGGGAAAGAGGGTTAGAGCACAGGACATCAATGGACTTGGTAGGCCCCAGATGAGGGACAAGCATTTTTTTAAATCAGCTTCTGACTGCAGAAAACTTGTTGCTTTTAGCTACTGACTCCGTAGGGAGAAGCCTTCACACTTCAGTTGGGGAACAAGCTTTAACCCAGCTTCTCAGGTTCCACAATTAGGCTAAAGTTTCTGCATACTAGGCATTAAATATAGGCCTCTGTCCAGGCACATGGTCACCGTCTGCAGGCAACAGGTCTAGGAGGATCAGTCAGTCATCTTCAGTACATTCCTCCCCTGGGCAGGAGGCCCAAGGTCACTCCTGAATATTCATACTCCCTCCAGGCCTGCCCCACTGTCAGCAAACCACTTAGCGGTTGGCCGGGGAGATATACTTATTCATAACTCTGATAATGCTGCCTCTCACACTATTGCCAGGGACACTCCACAACGGCAGGCAGAAGCAAAGAATAACCAGAGCCTGGGAAAAAGTTTGGCCTCCTTGGCGGTGCTGAGGTATGTTCTCCAGTAAGACCATGTGCATTGTAACCTGCAACCCTGGTGACATTTGGGTCAGGGTGCCCCTTGCAATCTCCAGGCCTGTAACCCCTGGAATCCAATTGGCCCCTCATAAACAAGTGAGTGTGTCTTTGCTGATGTGGTCCAAAAGTTGAGGCAAGTGGAGCCAAACCATTGAGGCTGGGTTTTGGACCTTTGCTAGAATTTAATTATACACTAAACCCCCCTCCATTGCGGGGGTTACGTTCCAGACCCAGCCGCGAAAAGTGAAAATCCGCGAAATAGAAAAACCCTATTAAAATGCATTGTAAGCATGTTTTTTTTTACTGTCACTGTACGTGTAAAAGCATTTTAAGGTCTTTAACTACTTGCCTTCTGTGCACTTAAACACCCTTCCCATCCAGGCCAATTTTCAGCTTTCAGCGCTCTAACACTTTGAATGACAATTGCGCGGTCATGCTACACTGTACCCATATGAAATTTTTATCATTTTTTTCACACAAATAGAGCTTTCTTTTGGTGGTATTTAATCATCTCTGGGTTTTTTATTTTTTACAAAAAAAAAGAAAAAAGACAGAAAATTTTGAAAAAAAAAAAAAGTTTTTCTTATTTTCTGCGAGTAAATTTTGAAAATAAATTTTTCTCCCTCACTGATGTGCGCTGATGAGGCAGCACTGATGGGCACTGATAGGCTGCACTTATGGGCACTGATAGGCTGCACTTATGGGCACTGATGAGGTGGCACTTATGGGCACTGATGAGGTGGCACTTATGGGCACTGATGAGGAGGTACTAATATGCCGCACTGATGAGCACTGATAGGTGGCACTGATAGGTGGCACTGATAGGCGGCACTGATAGGCGGCACTGATAGGCACTGAGAGGTGGTACTGCTGGGTACTGAGAGGTGACACTGAGAGGTGGCACTGACGGGTGGCACTGATGGGCACTGATAGGCGGCACTGATGGACACTAACGGGTGGCACTGATGGACACTGACGGGTGGCACTGATGAGCACTGATGGGCGGCACTGATGAGCACTGATGGGCAGCACCATCAGTGCCCACACTCAGTGCCCATAGTGCTGCCAGTCAGTGCTCATCAGTGCCTAGATGAGCAGGCACTGATGGGCACTGACTGGCAGCACTATGGGCACTGATTGTGGGCATTGATGGGGGCACTGATGGCGGGCACTGTGGGCACTGATGGGGGGGCAATGTGTGTGTTTTTTTTACCTTCAGTAATCAGGGCACTGGTGATCAGTGCCCTGATTACATGTCTCTGTGTCCCCAGCGGCTGTCGGCTCCCCCTCCTTCCTCACACTGCAGGCTCCGTGTGAGGAAGGAGCGCCGGCGATGAGAGATGATCTCATATGTTTACATATGAGATCATCTCTCATTGGACGGCTTGATCACGTGGTGAATGGCCGCTGTGATTGGCCATTCACCACGATCTGTGATCGGCCGTGTCCCTTGGACACGGCCGACACAGATTCTCCCCGCTGCGCGCTCGCAGGAGCGCGCGGGGGGGCGTGTCACTGGAGGCCGTTTAAAAACGGCCTCCCGAAAATTCGAGTCCGCGCTGCAGCCGTATATAGGCTGTAGCGCGGATGTGAGGAGGTTAAACACACTTTTAAAACAATAGAAACTCATTTAAACACATAAAAGATACTGAGAGACATAGCAAGAGCTATGGAAAACACAAAAATATTTAATTTTTAATGATTTATATAGTAAAATAACATTACAAACAAAAACGCAATATACCGGACCGCAAAAATTGAACCGCGATGGAGCGGGGGTTTTCTGTAGTAGGTCCCAGCATGAGAACCATCTTAGGCTCATATAATGCAAAACAGTGAATGCATGATCACTCTAGTATATCACTCTAGTATTTTATCAGAGATCCACAGAGCTGCATGGCAGCTTATTTTGGTCACTTTCATTTTCACATTTGTGCATGTGAAATTCTTCATTAACCCTGATGAGGATTCCTGTGGGTGTGGCATGTGACGGTGGCAGTTATTTCACACTGGAGTCTGTGTATTTCTGTGTGCTGATAATAAAAGAATACAAGAGAAAAAAACAAACAGAAATACACTTACAAAAGCCGATGTCACAAACACTATTGTTCATATGGATCAATTTAAATCCCATGACTGCAAAAGTACCCATTCTACAATCACTGGAAGACTATAGGACAAGCAGGGTTGCTTGTAGTGACAGTTAGTTAACTGACGTATGAAATCCAGCGTCCCTTTAAATGTTTGTCAGCCATGTGCTTTCCTATGTGCAATGCATCAGGGCTTTGTGATTGTGGTGAGTGTTCCTTTAACGGTCAAATGTGTCAGCGAGATAAGAAGTTCATGTGTGTAAATATATCTCCACCACTGACTCAGACTGCTGCCTCACCACTGTCATACTGTGCTCAGTCCAGATAACGGGACAGACGTGAAACTGATCACGTTAAATGTTCCATTGATTGCTCCTAACTTATGCAGTATGTAGTATACCACGCATGACTCCACAGTCATTTCAATGAACTTGAGTTTGGGCACAGCAGTCCTGGGTCAGCAAAATGTGAGGCATAGCTCTCATATTGAAAATTTAGAGCATGTGACCTACATCTTACAGACCTAGGTTTAAGTTTTGAAATTCTTTAAGGCATTATCCGTGAACTTTGACGTAATGTCAGGCTAGAAGATAAAACAACCAGCGAGGTACAGTACTTATACAACCCCATATCCAAAAAAGTTGGGATGCTGTGTTAAATGTACATAAAAACAGAATGAAATGTTGGAGGCAATGTGGCAAATAGGGAATATTTACCATATCTTTTGGTTATGTAGTAAGCTGTCCAACTTCTGGCCTGCTGTCTTCTCAGTGGTCTCACAAGTTACTGGTTTGAACTGATACCCTTCACCAAGCCTGGCTATCTTGAATATTGATATAGAAAATATACCTTCCACTTTCAAGACTGTCACAGCACACATATTTCTTGCCACCAGACTCTGTATAGCAAGATGATCATGGAAATCTCCAACTACACCCTCTATTTATGACATAATGCTATTAGTTCAGCACCACTACACCTACGGAATCATGATTAGGGTATGACTGATGCCCACTCCTGATCTTAGCATAAAAACCACCCACCTTCTAATCCTTCTAAACAAATGATACTGACAACGACTTTGGAGAAAATTGTGGCCTGTTAGGCCATTTATTAACAACCAATTTAAAACATTGTAAACAGTAAACCAATAAATACTCCAGTACACATAAGAGAATCAGGGGTTGTTGGTCTTGGGAGGCACCAAAAATCCAATTCAAAAAATGGTATCAGTATCCAAAACCCAACGGTCCCCAGCCGCGCAACACCAGCTCAGGAACAATACACTTTTCAACTGATACCCTTTGTTAACACTTCCCGGTTAATCCCCTATTAACCGGTATCCACTATAGGGCTCCATACCGTAGATGGGTCACCCTACGGACTGACCAAAAAACCTGTTACCGCCTCCAAAGACCCCCAACCGCCAATGACAACAACAATACCCCAATAACCCAAGGTTCCCAATCCAAATCGATATCCTCCAGGTTCACATTCCGAATCCCAAAATCAAGGGCGGGAGGGCGGGGATTCCTCCTTCTTCTCTGACGATCCTCTCGGCTCTGCTTGACCCCCAAACGGCCCCACCCAGTGTTACCACTACTGAGCCCCCACCCCTTCCTGGCCTAATCCAATCCTGCTCCTGCACCACCAGCCACAGCCCCACCAGTTAACCCCTTCCTATCTCCTTGTCCTGTGTCCCCTATCAACCCCATCATGAGGCCCTGCGCCTATTTTTTTTTTTTTTGCTCCGGGCCTGTCTTGATTAGGGTATGACTGATGCCCACTCCTGATCTTAGCATAAAAACCACCCACCTTCTAATCCTTCTAAACAAATGATACTGACAACGACTTTGGAGAAAATTGTGGCCTGTTAGGCCATTTATTAACAACCAATTTAAAACATTGTAAACAGTAAACCAATAAATACTCCAGTACACATAAGAGAATCAGGGGTTGTTGGTCTTGGGAGGCACCAAAAATCCAATTCAAAAAATGGTATCAGTATCCAAAACCCAACGGTCCCCAGCCGTGCAACACCAGCTCAGGAACAACACACTTTTCAACTGATACCCTTTGTTAACACTTCCCGGTTAATCCCCTATTAACCGGTATCCACTATAGGGCTCCATACCGTAGATGGGTCACCCTACGCACTGACCAAAAAACCTGTTACCCCTTTCAAAGACCCCCAACCGCCAATGACAACAACAATACCCCAATAACCCAAGATTCCCAATCCAAATCGATATCCTCCAGGTTCACATTCCGAATCCCAAAATCAAGGGCGGGAGGGCGGGGATTCCTCCTTCTTCTCTGACGATCCTCTCGGTTCTGCTTGACCCCCAAACGGCCCCACCCAGTGTTACCACTACTGAGCCCCCACCCCTTCCTGGCCTAATCCAATCCTGCTCCTGCACCACCAGCCACAGCCCCACCAGTTAACCCCTTCCTATCTCCTTGTCCTGTGTCCCCTATCAACCCCATCATGAGGCCCTGCGCCTATTTTTTTTTTTTTTGCTCCGGGCCTGTCTTGATTAGGGTATGACTGATGCCCACTCCTGATCTTAGCATAAAAACCACCCACCTTCTAATCCTTCTAAACAAATGATACTGACAACGACTTTGGAGAAAATTGTGGCCTGTTAGGCCATTTATTAACAACCAATTTAAAACATTGTAAACAGTAAACCAATAAATACTCCAGTACACATAAGAGAATCAGGGGTTGTTGGTCTTGGGAGGCACCAAAAATCCAATTCAAAAAATGGTATCAGTATCCAAAACCCAACGGTCCCCAGCCGCGCAACACCAGCTCAGGAACAACACACTTTTCAACTGATACCCTTTGTTAACACTTCCCGGTTAATCCCCTATTAACCGGTATCCACTATAGGGCTCCATACCGTAGATGGGTCACCCTACGCACTGACCAAAAAACCTGTTACCGCCTCCAAAGACCCCCAACCGCCACAGCACACAGGTGTGACACCTTACACCTGTGAGCCCCGCCACACTCGCAGAGCCCTTTGAACCCCATCCTGAATCCCAAGAGTCCACAAGTCGGTACCCACCGCATTCAGATGCACACCGTCGCCCCGCAAGTAACGCCACGTGTCCACCTCCAGCTCTCCATGTCTAACCACCACACCCCCATTACGGCAAACAAAACGGCCAACTGCCTTGTTCACCTTAATGCGTGCCCTGTTCAGACTCGCCGCAGACCTGGCAAAACGCCACGAGGTCCTGCCCACAATGTCCGACCAAACTATAACCATGTCGGGAAAGGAGGTGCGCAGCCTGAGAAAATCAAACTTGATATCTCGTATGAGCAGGCGCATGGAACGGATCCCCCGGATCGTTGCCCCCCGCGTGCAGCACCAGGACGCCCGGGGGTCGGTCCAACCGGGCAAAGCGATGCACTTCCGGAAGGACCTTGCACCAGAGCAAACCCGGCACCCCAATCCAGCGGACAACAGCCTCCTCCCGAGAAAACCCCAATTGGCGCCCGTTAGGCCGCACCTCAGCCCTCCTGGCCCCCCAGAACACATAAGAATGGCCCACGATCCATATCAGGCATACAGCTCCCTCTGTAAGGAAAACAGCAAGAAACATGACACAATAAGACACACAACAAAGCCCCCCCCCGGCGTACCACAAATCACAACAAATGAGGACGAACGTACAACTTGAAACGGTTAGACTCCCATCTTCCAATCCGCCTCAGCACCGAGTCATCCACACCCCACCTGGCGGCCTCCGTAGCCGCCCCCCGATACGGAAGGAGTGCGAAGAATAATCCCCCGGCCTGTAGCCCAACACGGCCAAACACTTACCCAACACCGCCCGGAACTGAAACCTGGACACGGACGAGCCGTCCAGGTGTACCAGGAAAGACCCCCCAACCGGGGGGCGCGCCCCCAGAAACTCCCGGACCACCCTGTACAAACGAACATACGTACCTTTTCCGGCCTGGTCCGTTTTGGACCTCCGAAGAAAAATCACCACCGCAGAATCGGAGCAACTCACCTCCCCCACCAAAAGCCCCCCAGGAACCCTCCTATTAGCACTCACCAGTTCCCCAATGCGGAACGCCCCAAAAAAGGCCAAAACAAAGGCCGTCCTGAACAATAACGCCTCGTACGGAGAGGAGCACGAGCTGCCAACCTGCCCCACCAACTCCCCCAGCATCTCGAACGATATCGGACGACGGCCATCCGGCCGACGCGAACCCCGCCTATAACCCTTCAAAGCCTGGCGGACCACAAAGTCCTTCGTAAAGTCCGGAAGGCCATAAATCTTGAACAGGAAGGCCAAACCCGCCAGCTTGCGGCCAATGGCCGACGCCGACACCCCTCGTTCAAAATTCAAGCACAGAAAATAAAGCACAAGAGAAGGAGAAAACATACTCACCGCATCCGCCCCAACCCATTCCAGAAGGACCGACCACTCCCTCCATACCTTGGAATACGCAGCCCACGTGACATCACTCAGCGACCTTCGGAGCAAACCAGCGGCGATCCCGACACAATGTGCCACAGATCCTGCGGGCACGGCTCCCCCTGGCGTGCCACTTCCGGCGCCAACTCCCGAAAGCGGACCTGCTGAAATCGAGACAAAGCGTCAGCCACCGAATTCTCCACCCCGGGCAAGTGAACAGCATACAAGAAAACATTCAACTGCAGACAACGCAATACCAAGTGGCGCAACAACCTGATCACCGGCGCAGACGAACCGGAAAGCCGATTGATAACCTGCACCACGCCCATGTTATCACAATGCAGCCGGACCTTCTTGTCCCTGAACTCTGCCCCCCACAGCTCAACCGCCACCACCACCGGAAAAAGTTCCAACAGAACCAAATTCCGTAACAACCCAGCCTCGCTCCACGCCGCCGGCCACCGCTCCGCACACCAACGGCCACCGAGGAAGGCGCCAAAGCCCGTAGAGCCAGCCGCATCCGTATACAACTCAAGATCGCAGCTGCTGACCGGGCCTCGTTGCCAAAGCGACCGTCCGTTGAATGACGTCAAGAAGACATGCCAAACCCGCAGATCATCCACATGTTCCGCGGACAACGTCACAAAGTGATGCGGCGACCGCACCCCCGCCGTGGCAGCCGACATACGCCGGCTGAAAACCCGGCCCATCGGCATAATCCGACACGCGAAGGCCAGCTTCCCAAGGAGAGACTGCAGCCGCCGAAGCTGAACCTTCCGCTTCCCCACCAGCAGGCAAATTTCGGACCGAAGATCCAGCAGCTTGTCCTCGGGCAAGCGACATTCCATGGCCTCGGAATCAATAATGATCCCCAAAAAACTAATCACCGTCTTAGGGCCTTCCGTCTTATCGGCCGCCAATGGAATGCCAAAGCGCACCGCCACGTGTTGCATTGTGGCCAGCAGAACACCGCACAAAGTGGACGAGGGAGGGCCCACACACAGGAAGTCATCCAAATAGTGGATGACAGAATTGACCCCCGCCACCTCACGCACAACCCATTCCACGAACGAGCTGAACTGTTCAAAGAATGCGCACGAGATCGAACAGCCCATGGGCAAGCACAAGTCCACGTAAAATGAACCCAGCCAACGGCAGCCCAACAGACGAAAACTTTGGGGATGGACAGGAAGCAGCCGAAAAGCGGCCTCGATGTCCGTCTTCGCCATTAGCGCACCACGCCCATACTGACGCACCCAAAATATGGCCGTATCGAAAGAAGTATAGGACACTGTACAGGCCTCAGGATCAATGCCGTCGTTAACCGACCCCCCTTTGGGAAAGGACAAGTGATGAATCAAGCGGAACTTGCCAGGTTCCTTCTTAGGCACCAATCCCAAAGGGGAGACCACCAAGTCGGCCAAAGGGGGCCGAGAAAAAGGTCCCGCCATGCGGCCTAACGCAACCTCCTTCGCCAACTTGTCCGACACCACCCCGGGGTTCAGTCGGGTCGACCGTAAATTGTCCGCCACCGGGGGAACAGCGGACATGGCGCAAGGAATAACAAAACCCCCCGAGAACCCGGCTTCCAGCAAACGAGCAGCCGCCCGATCCGGATACCTACCTAGAAAAGGACGCATCCTTTCCACCATCACCGGCGTCCTCCCTCTTCTGCTGAGCATCTCCGGAGCGCGACTTGCCTTGCTTAAAACAATGGGAGAGGGGGTGCGCACCCCCACAGCCGGAGCACTCGTGCTTAAAGCGGCACGAGGACCCGAACTTGCAAGTCCCCTTATTAAATTGCCAACAAAACCCCCGACGTTTTGCGGCCGGCTGTCCCGGGGCACTCTGACTTCCGGCCGTCCCTGGAAAAAAGGAAGACGACGCCCGCGCCGACGTCATGAGGCGCATCCATAGACTAATGTCCTTATGATCCCAACGCAGAGCAGGGCGAACCGCCTTGCGCTGGCGGAATTGCTCGTCATACCTAAGCCAAGCAACCCCGCCATAAACCCGGTACGCCTCGCCAATCGCATCCAAATAGCAGAACAAGGCGGAGCAATGCTCCGGCCGCTTCTCACCCACCACACTCGCAAATATGGCGAATGCCTGCAGCCAGTTGCTAAACGTGCGCGGGATCAACCTGTATCGCCGCCGCTCCTCATCCTCCTTTTTGGATTCCTCCGGCTTCACCCGATCCAAGTTGAACTTCTCCAGCGGAAGCAGCGTGAAGATCTCAACGTATTCGTCCTTCCAAATCTTCTCCCTGACTTCGGGCTTGAGGTGCGCCCCCAAGGGTCCCTCGAAGCAAACGTATACCTCACATTTTGCCGCATCCGCAAGCCGAACCGCATCCGCATCCTTACCTGTGGACTTGGGATCCGCAGCCTTGTCCCCCACCGCCTGCCCGGGCGGCGCCACGACCGGCGCCACGACTGTCGCCAAGACAGGCACTTCCGCGGCAGCAGCCGCCGCCCCCAGCCCACCAGGTACCGCGCCCGCCGACGCCGAGCGGGGGGCCGTCCCCTGTCCCCAAGCCGCGGTCGGAGATCCGCTGCCCGAACCCCCCTCAAAGCGCTGCACCAAAGAGCGCAGCCCCGCCAGCAGGCCCTCCAGCCCGACCCCGGCGCCCGCTGTAGCGGGCCCCGAGGCCCCCTGCGGGGCTGAGGGGACCCCCAACCCCAGAGGCACACCCACGGCCCCCCCGGACCCCAACCCCCCGGACAAAGCCTGCAACACAGACAACAAAGAAGACTGCACATTGATGGACTCACCAGGCCGGGCAGGGCTAGGCCCCACCGCCGCAGATCCGGCATCCCCCGCTGGCACAGGAACGGGCACCTCGTCGACATCCGAGCCCGACAGCTCCCCTTCCGAGCGCTCCTCCAGGCCATCCCGAACCTCCTCCAGGGCAGGAACCGCAAGCACCGAGGGGCCTGGCCGACCGCCATCCCCCCCTTGCCGCCGACATGACGACCGTCCAGCCTCGGCGCGCCTGGGCCGCTTCCTGGTAGGCCCCGATCCACCGCCATCCAGATCCGAGTCTCCCGCCTCCACCCCCGGCCGGGGCGCCTGCAGTCCCAAGCCACCAGCCGCTCCAACCCACTGGCTGGTGGCCGCCGACGGACGTCTCCCACGCCGAGCCGCCCCCCCGATCGGTCCTCACCAGCGGGGGCGGCCGCCGATCCGGCAGCGATCCAGTGAAGCGGGGCCAGTGAAGAGGAACGGGCGGGGCCCCGCCCGGGCGTGCTCCACCGTGGAAGGGGATTCCTCCCAGCAGCACCGCCGGTCCTGGCAGGAGAGCGCCGGGCCGGCGGGCCTGGAGGGTCCACAGGGGGGCTCCCAACATGGCGCTCAGCACGCGGGGACACTGGCGGGCTGTAACGCTCCGGAGGCCGTGACCTCCGAGCGCGGGAACGCCCATCCCCCTCCGCCGCAGGCTCCCCGACCAGAATAGAGGAGACCTGCGCCTGTAACCAGGAGGAGCCGCGCGAAGCGGCAGCCTCCCTCAGCCTCACAAATAGAGAGTCCAAATCCTCCATGAGAGCCGTAATAATGCAGGGGCGATTCCTCCTTCTTCTCTGACGATCCTCTCGGCTCTGCTTGACCCCCAAACGGCCCCACCCAGTGTTACCACTACTGAGCCCCCACCCCTTCCTGGCCTAATCCAATCCTGCTCCTGCACCACCAGCCACAGCCCCACCAGTTAACCCCTTCCTATCTCCTTGTCCTGTGTCCCCTATCAACCCCATCATGAGGCCCTGCGCCTATTTTTTTTTTTTTTGCTCCGGGCCTGTCTGATTTGCTTCTATATTAGGCAGATATATGACAACAAATAGGTTGGGGCTCCCGCGGTCCATATAGTAGACTCTGGACTCGTAAAGTCTTTTCTTTACTGATATATTGTAATGATTGATCGCTGTTATTTACTATGATACACTCAATATCACCACAACTTTTCTGTGGAAAATGGCTATTTACATTTTGGTTGACAAATTTTTCTTTACTTGCTTTTCTTTGAACTTCATTCTTTGATACTGGATTACTGGCTTACTGCCAATCTAGGATTTGACCAATAATGTTTTGTATTATTTACATTTAGTACTCTTCTGTAACTTTATTTCTATGTATAACTGATGACTTCATAATACCCAACCTTGCTTTTGTGTTGTGTAACGTTGTTGGATATAGCCTTGCTGGCCATATTTTGTATGTTTCTACTGTTTCAATGCTGTTTCAATGCTAAACTGCATACTGCATCTATGAAAACAGCATGGCTTCATAGTAGAAGAATCCAGGTGCTTAACTGACCTGCCTGCAGTCCAGACCTTTCGCCAATTGAAAATATTTGGTGCATCTTGAAACGGAAAATACGTCAAAGAGGACCCAGGACTGTTGAGCATTTAGAATCCTATATCAGGCAAGAATGGGACAACATTCCTCTCCCAAAACTTTAGCAACTGGTCTCCTCAGTTCCCAAACCTTTATAGCAGTGGTTCTCAACTCCGGTCCTCAGGACCCACTAACAGGCCAGGTTTGCAAGATAACTGAAATATATCACAGGTGATATAATTTGCTGCTCAGTGATTGCAGTACTCTAGTCTCCATCTCCCCAAAGCCTGTTAGTGGGTCCTGAGGACTGAATTTGAGAACCACAGCTTTATAGTGTTGTTAAAAGAACATAGAACATAGAACATAAGAAGAGGGGATGCTATACTGTGCTATGTCCAAACTTTTTTGAGACATGGTCCTGCCATCAATTTCAAAATGACCTTATTTTCCATTTTATAAAACATTTTATGTTTTCTATTTTTCGAAAGTGAATAAAATATGAGTTTATGACATCTGCAAATCATTCCATTCAGTTTTCCTTTTCAATCATTTTTATTTATTTTCAAGAATAACAGTAGAAACACACAAAGTACAGCCAACAATGCCATATCCAAACATTTTACAGAACACAAAAGCAATTGTATTCTGCATTTATGTAGATTTTACACAGCGTCCCAACTTTTTTAGAATTGGAGTTGTTTTTCCAGCACACACTACAGCTCTGCTGAAGTCAAAAAGTTCAATCAAGCACCCACATAAAAAAAAAAAAAAATGTGATAAATCGCAGCTAGTGTTTTGGGATGTGCATGCAGAGTTGCAAGCAATACTGTGTTTGAGCTGAATATTGTGTTTGAGCTGAAAAGTCTCTTGAGCTCCAGATCTGGACAGAGCTTACACACGGCTATGGCATCTCTCTTCTCCCCATGAGACAGTAATGATGTCTAGAAGGAAGGGGAGAGAGTCACATGACCCCATACCCAGGGCCATCTTACCGAATGGGCGCGCTGGGCAGTTGCCCGGGGGCCCCACTTGCCCTGGGGGCCCCAACTGCCCAGCGATCAAGTCAAGCATTAGTCCCGATTCCCAAGTGTATCCCATCGCCGAACTTAGCAGGTGGCAAGCATCTGTCGGCCCTGCGCTACTGTCAGGCCACTTGGGCCGTGGAGGGGGAGCCCACAACTGCAGGAATGCCTGTCTGCCTCCATGGGAACAGGCACACACAGGACAGTCCAGTCTGACTCCCGTCCGTGTGTGTGTGTGTTCAGTGGCGGTTCTACATTAAATTGCTCCCCGGGCAAGACTCCCTCCCGGCGCCCCCCCCCCCCCCAAAAAAAAAATAACATGACAACATAACAATAAATGCAGAGTGCCACAGCATTGCTCCCAATAAATGCAGAGTGCCACAGCATTGCCCCCAATAAATGCAGAGTGCCACAGCAATGCCCCCAATAAATGCAGAGTGCCACAGCAATGCCCCCAATAAATGCAGAGTGCCACAGCAATGCCCCCAATAAATGCAGAGTGCCACAGCATTGTTGCCCCCAATAAAAGCAGAGTGCCACAGCAATGCCCCCAATAAAAGCAGAGTGCCACAGCAATGCCCCCAATAAATGCAGAGTGCCACAGCAATGCCCCCAATAAATGCAGAGTGCCACAGCATTGTTGCCCCCAATAAAAGCAGAGTGCCAGAGCAATGCCCCCAATAAATGCAGAGTGCCAGAGCAATGCCCCCAATAAATGCAGAGTGCCAGAGCAATGCCCCCAATAAATGCAGAGTGCCACAGCATTGTTGCCCCAATAAATGCAGAGTGCCACAGCATTGTTGCCCCGATAAATGCAGAGTGCCACAGCAATGCCCCCAGTAAATTCAGAGCGCCACAGCATTGCCCCCAATAAATGCAGAGCGCCACAGCATTGCCCCCAATAAATGCAGAGCGCCACAGCATTGCCCCCCCCTTTCAATGCAGAGCGCCACAGCAATGCCCCCTTTCAATGCAGAGCGCCACAGCATTGCCCCCTTTAATGTAGAGCGCCACAGCAATGCCCCCTTTTAATGCAGAGCACCACAGCAATGCCCCCTTTTAATGCAGAGCAGCACAGCATTGCCCCCTTTAATGCAGAGCGCCACAACAATGCCCCCTTTCAATGTAGAGATGCCATAGCATTGCCCCCTTTCAATGTAGAGATGCCATGCCAGAGTGCCACTTTTCAATGCAGAGCGCCAGCGTTCCTCCCGCGAGACCCGTCCGTGCACTTACCTCACTTCACGTCTCCTCAGTCCTCCCGCGGCGCCTCCTCCTCGGCCAATGGCGTGGGGTTTGCCTTTCGGCCAATCAGGAAGCGGGAGGACCCGCTCCCTGATTGGCCAGGAGGAGGATCAGTGTGACAATGGCAAATTTTCATTCGCTATTGTCACACAATGGGCGGGCTCGGGGGGGAGCAATGCTCTGCTCCTCGGCTCGGCTGCGGCGGTTTTAGGCATGGGCGAACGGGGCTCGGGCGGTCCTGTACCATTTGATCCACGGACCGGTCCGCGGCCCGGGCATGCCGCCCCCCACGTATTATGAAAAAATGCCGCCCCGGGCGGCTGCCCCGTTCGCCCGTGCCTAAAACCGCCACTGTGTGTGTTCACCGGACCCAGTTGCCCAACTTGGAAGCTGTCATTAGCCTGGCACTGCTGTACCAATAAATATCGCCTTATCGATAATTTGCATTTTTATTCTCCTGGGTGATTGTGTAGGTAGGGGCCCCAGTACACTGCATTGCCTGGGGCCATTTAATGCTCTTAAGATGGCACTGCCCATACCTGAATGTTCTGGATATTTATCCTCGCTCCCATGGTTGCATGGGGCCGCAGGGTGGTGAAGGCAAATGAGCATGTGCAGTGGGGTCTTACATGGTCAAGGCACAAGTTCACTGTAAGTGCGCTTACCTTTTCAGTAATAAAGAGCCTTGTCCTGTTAATTGGTCTCAAGCTTAGATTTCAATGTTTTCCAGCAATTAATTAGCAGACACTTACAATCTGTGCTTTTTTGATGTCTCAGATTCTGCATCAGCTGTAATTTGGTATTCATTAAAATATTAATAGGGCATTTGCATTACCTTGGATGACCCGTACGGGGAAGAGTCTAGGTAGTGTTGTCTTTTTAGTGCTGAATTGATTGTGACATATTTACTCCCATATGAAAACACAGCATCGTTTAAATAAAAAAGGACAACTCTTGATTAGTGAACTAAATAAAAATAAATTGGAAATAGCCCGAAGACAAATTTACTAATAGGCACGTTTTGAATAATTTTACATGTTTTTTTGCTGCTAAACAGTAAACAAATTCAATTTCATGGTCATGGGACATACATACACTTCCCTTTTCCCTCAAAATGACAGCACTGGTTATGCCCTATGGAAGGTTAAACCTAATTTCAGAGTCCATGCTTGTGTCAATGCCCTACCTTTTTTCCCTGCTCTTTACGGTTTTAGTGAATGTGACCACAATGGTAACCTTGAGCTTCATCCTTGACTACATCTTCTAATTCTCATCATCTTATAAAGCAGAATTCCTCTTGCAGGGCTAATTTCAGCTTTTACCTGGTGTGTGGCAACTAAGACAATCTTCAGGTAATCAGCTGGAGAACCACATGCTGTCAGCTTTATTTGATTACTTTAAACATTGGCATCTAAACTGCCGCCCTGGGGATGGATGTGGCCATTTGCCTGTCTTTATTTGGCCCTTTGGGCGCTATTCTTCCCTCTGAAAAAAGCACTATTCCCCCCACTGACACCAATAATGTGGGCATCATTTCTGCCACTGACACCAACAGGGAAACATTCGCCCTCGACTGACACCAATGATAGGGCACTATTCCTCCCATTGACACCAGTGATGGGGCACTATTACTCCCACTGACACCAAAATGGGGCACTTTCTTTCCCACTGACACCAACGATGTGGCACTATTTTTCCCACTGACACCAACAATGGGGCACTATTCTTCCCACTGACACCAACAGTGCAGGACTTTTCCTCCCACTGACACCTACAATGGGGCCCTATCCCTCCCACCGACACCAACTATGTGGTACTATCCCTGCCAGTGACACCAACATTGGAGCACTAGTCCTCCCCTAATACCAAAGATGGGGTATTGTTTACTCCTAGTGATGCCAGGACATTTTCTTCCCTCACTGACCACAGTCCGGCCTCCCTAAAGTATGAAGGACAGTGAACTGGCCCCTTTTTTTTTAGAAAGTTTTAATACCCCTGACTTAGAAGTGCTAGTGACCCTCATGGTCTGAGACTAAACTACCACATTAGGCCCTGTAGCAGAAAGATAATGTCTTTTCCCTTGCCAGTAACACTTGTCCTGGCAATGTCTATAGAGAAATTTTAAGGGAAATAACATAAAATACTAATTTTCCTCTGCCACTTCTTTTATACAAGTTGCAGTTTACTTGCTTCAGCCCGAAGGCATGGAGGGAAGTTGATGTATACTTTGTGAGACCTCACACATTCGTGGTCCAGGCCCAGTCCCTATGAGGGTTCTGTTACGCAGGGGCCCAAACATAGGGAACCTGCTGAATGGTAGACTACACAGCCACCAATTCGCCCTTCCAATGGAACCTCTATCATTGGCCACCACCGTCTCCTCTCCCGAACTGGCTGCTTTTCCTTCCTTTTACTTTTTACTCTCCATCACCCAGAAGGTTAACACAAGGGTTTACACTTTGCTACCAGTTTCCATTCAGTCTAGGAGCTCATTACCACTCTCTTCTCACAGTAAATTAGACTAGTTGTTGTTACTAAATCTCTTTACTTGAATAAAATGGCATAAATGCACAGTTTCTCTCCATGGAATGGCATAAATGCACAGTTTCTCTCCATGGAGATTCCATCTCCATATTACATTTTCCCATTAATAACATGGGCAATCCTACAGATTAACAATTATGACGGTGTTCTTTCTTAAATCCTATACTAGACTTGGACTATGCTGCAGTGCTTAAACCAGGGATCCTCAAACTACGGCCCTCCAGCTGTTCCGAAACTACACATCCCATGAGGCATTGTAAAGCTCTGACATTCACAGACATGACTAGGCATGATGGGAACTGTAGTTCCTGAACAACTGGAGGGCCTTAATTTGAAGACCCCTGGCTTTAACCTTTAGCATTTAGTAGTTTTCAACTGGTGGTAGCATGGCTTCAACAAAACAGTCCCATTCAAGGTCCCACCATGGGGTAGGTGCAATTCTACATCTTCTCGTGTCTAGGTCTTCTCACGCCCATGACCAGAAACAACAACCCTGGCCTCTTGTTTTAATATTATCTTCTAAGAGGAAGCACCACAGATCAAACAGTTGACATACCACAGCATTTTTAGCTCAGAGTCACTGAACATTAACTCTTTAGTAACAAATACAAATGGCATTTTAGAAAACTGCTTACAAGCCGAAATCCAAAATTATTCCATAACTTTAGAAGTCATTCCAAGGTGTTTTAACCTGAAAATAATATTTTATTCAGAAGCATTCATGTCTGGGCTTCATGGGGCCCCAGCCAAAAATATTAAGGGTTTTTAAGGACATACAATGGATGTTTTAGCATGAAGATTGCTGTGATTTTTTATGCATGAATAAAGGTAAAAACCTTTTCACACTATGAGGAGCCTTTCTTCTTTTTTCCTCCTACGCTGAGTTTATACCAACATCCTTGTGGAGCTCGTCCACCCAGACAAAGAAGCAGCAGCATAAGCGTATCAGATTCTTATTGGCGTATGCCATAGGAATCCACACCTTCTGGTAAGTGGGCTACCTTACCTTTGGCACAGAGCGGTGTAACGAAGGGTCACTGGAGTTTACCACGCACGATTTACGATTCACCTAAGAGACTTTTATCTGCACTTTCTTGCACTTTGTGGATTTTATATATATTTTTTGTTTTTTTCACTGAATGGACTATTATAATAGACACAGTATATTTATTTATTGTTACGGCACTTAGCACCTTATATTGTTTGCACGTGCACCAGGCCCGGACTGGGACAAAAAATAGCCCCGGGCATTTTAGGCTGAGCAGCCCATTTTTTTTTAAACAAAATGACCAATGATGAACAACTACCGGTTTCTGTATGTTTTTTAGTTATATTTACCCTGCACACCCATGCAATCCAATTCTGCAAATCGCGCTGCGTTTTGAAAACTGATTGCGGGGTGTCGTTAACCTAACATACACTCCACAATCTGTTTGCATGGACGGGTTGCTATTTAGATGCAGTCCGCATTTAGTGTGAACCTAGGCTAAGAGATAACAGGTAATTTTAGGGTACATTAAAAATATATTACCCAATTTTTGGGTAAAATATAAAAGGTGAGTTTGTGTCAAGTAAATAAAATACCCAACATGTCAAACCTTAAGACTATACATGCCCGAAAATAGCAAC
Organism: Pelophylax lessonae; assembly: GCF_965119305.1. Lineage (NCBI taxonomy): Eukaryota > Metazoa > Chordata > Amphibia > Anura > Ranidae > Pelophylax > Pelophylax lessonae. The sequence goes on along the minus strand of NC_138770.1, from coordinate 635,169,493 downwards.
ACATTTCAGTACCCTATATTTTCTATAGGCAAAGCTATTAAAGATCATAGAGGTCATCAGTTCAGAGTTACCATGAATGATCCTATAATTATTGCTCTCATTCCAGTGTGCAGGGTGATATATTACACGTGTAGTAAAATCAAGGTTTTTGTTCACAGGCGCCCCCAAAATTTGTATGTAGTTTCGTATGGTGGTGGTGGGATAGGGATGACATCAGTAGTAGTGGTGGTGGGATAGGGGTGACATCAGTAGTAGTGGTGGTGGGATAGGGGTGACATCAGTAGTAGTGGTGGTGGGATAGGGGTGACATCAGTAGTAGTGGTGGTGGGATAGGGGTGACATCAGTAGTAGTGGTGGTGGGATAGGGGTGACATCAGTGGCAGTGGTGGTGGGGATAGGGATGACATCAGTGGCAGTGGGAATAGGAATGACATCAGTGGCAGTGGGGATTGGAATGACATCAGTGGCAGTGGTGGGGATAGGGATGACATCAGTGGCAGTGGTGGTAGGGATAGCGTTGACATCAGTGGTGGTTGGGATAGAGATAACATCAGTGGCAGTGTTGAGGATAGGGATGACATCAGTGGGAATGAGGATAGGGTTGACATCAGTGGGAGTAGTGGTAAGGATAGGGATAACATGAGTGGCAGTGGGGGTAAGGATGACAGTGGCAGTGGTGGTGGGGATAAGAATGACAATGTCCACTGCCACTGATGTCATCCTTATCCTCACCACCATTGCCACTGATGTCATCCCTATCCCCACCACCATCGCTACTGATGTTATCCCTATCACCCCCATCACCACTGCCTCATGGGAGGGGTAGAGATCAGACAGAGGGATGGCCGTGGGAGGGATGGGATCAGGCAGAAGGATGGCAGTGGGAGGGATGGGATCAGGCAGAAGGATGGCAGTGGGAGGGATGGGATCAGGCAGAAGGATGGCGGTGGGAGAGATGGGATCAGGCAGAGGGATGGCGGTGGGAGAGATGGGATCAGGCAGAGGGATGGCGGTGGGAGAGATGGGATCAGGCAGAGGGATGGCGGTGGGAGAGATGGGATCAGGCAGAGGGATGATGGTGGGTGGGGGGGATGGAATCAGGCAGAGGGATGACGGTGGGAGGGATGGAATCAGGCAGAGGGATGGCGGTGGGAGGGATGGAGCAGAGCAGAGGGATGGCAGTGGGATGGGATGGAGCAGAGGGATGGCGGTGGGAGGGATGGAGCAGAGCAGAGGGATGGCGGTGGGATGGAGCAGAGCAGAGGGATGGCGGTGGGAGGGATGGAGCAGAGCAGAGGGATGGCGGTGGGAGGGATGGAGCAGAGGGATGGCGGTGGGAGGGATGGAGCAGAGGGATGGCGGTGGGAGGGATGGAGCAGAGGGATGGCGGTGGGAGGGATGGAGCAGAGCAGAGGGATGGCGGTGGGATGGAGCAGAGCAGAGGGATGGCGGTGGGAGGGATGGAGCAGAGCAGAGGAATGGCGGTGGGATGGAGCAGAGGGATGGCGGTGGGATGGAGCAGAGCAGAGGGATGGCGGTGGGATGGAGCAGAGGGATGGCTGTGGGATGGAGCAGAGCAGAGGGATGGTGGTGGGATGGAGCAGAGCAGAGGGATGGCAGTGGGATGGAGCAGAGGGATGGCGGTGGGATGGAGCAGAGCAGAGGGATGGCGGTGGGATGGAGCAGAGGGATGGCGGTGGGATGGAGCAGAGCAGAGGGATGGCGGTGGGATGGAGCAGAGGGATGGCGGTGGGATGGAGCAGAGGGATGGCGGTGGGATGGAGCAGAGCAGAGGGATGGCGGTGGGATGGAGCAGAGCAGAGGGTTGGCGGTGGGAGGGATGGAGCAGAGCAGAGGGATGGCGGTGGGAGGGATGGAGCAGAGGGATGGCGGTGGGAGGGATGGAGCAGAGGGATGGCGGTGGGAGGGATGGAGCAGAGGGATGGCGGTGGGAGGGATGGAGCAGAGGGATGGCGGTGGGAGGGATGGAGCAGAGCAGAGGGATGGCGGTGGGAGGGATGGAGCAGAGCAGAGGAATGGCGGTGGGATGGAGCAGAGGGATGGCGGTGGGATGGAGCAGAGCAGAGGGATGGCGGTGGGATGGAGCAGAGGGATGGCGGTGGGATGGAGCAGAGCAGAGGGATGGTGGTGGGATGGAGCAGAGCAGAGGGATGGCAGTGGGATGGAGCAGAGGGATGGCGGTGGGATGGAGCAGAGCAGAGGGATGGCGGTGGGATGGAGCAGAGGGATGGCGGTGGGATGGAGCAGAGCAGAGGGATGGCGGTGGGATGGAGCAGAGGGATGGCGGTGGGATGGAGCAGAGGGATGGCGGTGGGATGGAGCAGAGCAGAGCAGAGGGATGGCGGTGGGATGGAGCAGAGCAGAGCAGAGGGATGGCGGTGGGATGGAGCAGAGCAGAGCAGAGCAGAGGGATGGCGGTGGGATGGAGCAGAGCAGAGGGATGGCGGTGGGATGGAGCAGAGGGATGGCGGTGGGATGGAGCAGAGGGATGGCGGTGGGATGGAGCAGAGGGATGGCGGTGGGATGGAGCAGAGGGATGGCAGTGGGATGGAGCAGAGGGATGGCGGTGGGATGGAGCGGTGGGATGGAGCAGAGGGATGGCGGTGGGATGGAGCAGAGCAGAGCAGAGGGATGGCGGTGGGATGGAGCAGAGCAGAGGGATGGCGGTGGGATGGAGCAGAGCAGAGGGATGGCGGTGGGATGGAGCAGAGGGATGGCGGTGGGATGGAGCAGAGCAGAGCAGAGCAGAGGGATGGCGGTGGGATGGAGCAGAGCAGAGCAGAGGGATGGCGGTGGGATGGAGCAGAGCAGAGCAGAGGGATGGCGGTGGGATGGAGCAGAGCAGAGGGATGGCGGTGGGATGGAGAGGAGCAGAGCAGAGCAGAGCAGAGGGATGGCGGTGGGATGGAGCAGAGGGATGGCGGTGGGATGGAGCAGAGGGATGGCGGTGGGATGGAGCAGAGCAGAGGGATGGCGGTGGGATGGAGCAGAGGGATGGCGGTGGGATGGAGCAGAGCAGAGGGATGGCGGTGGGATGGAGCAGAGGGATGGCGGTGGGATGGAGCAGAGCAGAGGGATGGCGGTGGGATGGAGCAGAGCAGAGGGATGGCGGTGGGATAGAGCAGAGGGATGGCGGTGGGATGGAGCAGAGGGATGGTGGTGGGATGGAGCAGAGCAGAGGGATGGTGGTGGGATGGAGCAGAGGGATGGCGGTGGGATGGAGTAGAGCAGAGGGATGGAGCAGAGGGATGGCGGTGGGATGGAGCAGAGCAGAGGGATGGCGGTGGGATGGAGCAGAGCAGAGGGATGGCGGTGGGATGGAGTAGAGCAGAGGGATGGCGGTGGGATGGAGTAGAGGGATGGCGGTGGGATGGAGCAGAGCAGAGGGATGGCGGTGGGATGGAGCAGAGGGATGGCGGTGGGATGGAGCAGAGCAGAGGGATGGCAGTGGGATGGAGCAGAGGGATGGTGGTGGGAGGGATGGAGCAGAGCAGAGGGATGGCGGTGGGATGGAGCAGAGCAGAGGGATGGCGGTGGGAGGGATGGAGCAGAGCAGAGGAATGGCGGTGGGATGGAGCAGAGGGATGGCGGTGGGATGGAGCAGAGCAGAGGGATGGCGGTGGGATGGAGCAGAGGGATGGCGGTGGGATGGAGCAGAGCAGAGGGATGGTGGTGGGATGGAGCAGAGCAGAGGGATGGCAGTGGGATGGAGCAGAGGGATGGCGGTGGGATGGAGCAGAGCAGAGGGATGGCGGTGGGATGGAGCAGAGGGATGGCGGTGGGATGGAGCAGAGCAGAGGGATGGCGGTGGGATGGAGCAGAGGGATGGCGGTGGGATGGAGCAGAGGGATGGCGGTGGGATGGAGCAGAGCAGAGCAGAGGGATGGCGGTGGGATGGAGCAGAGCAGAGCAGAGGGATGGCGGTGGGATGGAGCAGAGCAGAGCAGAGGGATGGCGGTGGGATGGAGCAGAGCAGAGGGATGGCGGTGGGATGGAGCAGAGGGATGGCGGTGGGATGGAGCAGAGGGATGGCGGTGGGATGGAGCAGAGGGATGGCGGTGGGATGGAGCAGAGGGATGGCAGTGGGATGGAGCAGAGGGATGGCGGTGGGATGGAGCGGTGGGATGGAGCAGAGGGATGGCGGTGGGATGGAGCAGAGCAGAGCAGAGGGATGGCGGTGGGATGGAGCAGAGCAGAGGGATGGCGGTGGGATGGAGCAGAGCAGAGGGATGGCGGTGGGATGGAGCAGAGGGATGGCGGTGGGATGGAGCAGAGCAGAGCAGAGGGATGGCGGTGGGATGGAGCAGAGCAGAGCAGAGGGATGGCGGTGGGATGGAGCAGAGCAGAGCAGAGGGATGGCGGTGGGATGGAGCAGAGCAGAGGGATGGCGGTGGGATGGAGAGGAGCAGAGCAGAGCAGAGGGATGGCGGTGGGATGGAGCAGAGGGATGGCGGTGGGATGGAGCAGAGCAGAGGGATGGCGGTGGGATGGAGAGGAGCAGAGCAGAGCAGAGGGATGGCGGTGGGATGGAGCAGAGGGATGGCGGTGGGATGGAGCAGAGGGATGGCGGTGGGATGGAGCAGAGCAGAGGGATGGCGGTGGGATGGAGCAGAGGGATGGCGGTGGGATGGAGCAGAGCAGAGGGATGGCGGTGGGATGGAGCAGAGGGATGGCGGTGGGATGGAGCAGAGCAGAGGGATGGCGGTGGGATGGAGCAGAGCAGAGGGATGGCGGTGGGATAGAGCAGAGGGATGGCGGTGGGATGGAGCAGAGGGATGGTGGTGGGATGGAGCAGAGCAGAGGGATGGTGGTGGGATGGAGCAGAGGGATGGCGGTGGGATGGAGTAGAGCAGAGGGATGGAGCAGAGGGATGGCGGTGGGATGGAGCAGAGCAGAGGGATGGCGGTGGGATGGAGCAGAGCAGAGGGATGGCGGTGGGATGGAGTAGAGCAGAGGGATGGCGGTGGGATGGAGTAGAGGGATGGCGGTGGGATGGAGTAGAGGGATGGCGGTGGGATGGAGCAGAGCAGAGGGATGGCGGTGGGATGGAGCAGAGGGATGGCGGTGGGATGGAGCAGAGCAGAGGGATGGCAGTGGGATGGAGCAGAGGGATGGTGGTGGGATGGAGCAGAGCAGAGGGATGGCGGTGGGATGGAGCAGAGGGATGGCGGTGGGATGGAGCAGAGCAGAGGGATGGCGGTGGGATGGAGCAGAGGGATGGCGGTGGGATGGAGCAGAGCAGAGGGATGGCGGTGGGATGGAGCAGAGCAGAGGGATGGCGGTGGGATGGAGCAGAGGGATGGCGGTGGGATGGAGCAGAGCAGAGGGATGGCGGTGGGATGGAGCAGAGGGATGGCGGTGGGATGGAGCAGAGCAGAGTGTCTTGTGAAGTTGTACCATTTCTTCCTTACCTTGCAGTTGCAGGCCTTGGGTTCCGGTGTCTTCGGTGCGGCTCCCGCTTCCTGAATCAAGCAGAAGGGGTCGCCTCTAGCTCCACCCCCTTCACAGCCAGTCCTCCCCCTCCAGTCCTGAGCTGAGCTACGCTTGATGGGTGCGCCTGCGGAGCCGGCCGCAGTGAGCGCAGCCCGGCGGCTGCCAGCCTGCCAGTGCCACTAGTGCCTAGGACTAGGAGTGGGGACAGTGCAGTGAAATACCCGGCCGGCGGCCGGCCAGAAGAATATGCGGTAATGCGGCCGGCCGGCCGGCCAGCTCGGGACGGACTCGGAGAGAGGGACACTGTCTAGGTCCTGGCTGAGACACATAAAATAACATGTGCCCGGAGGTCGGCCCACCGGGCATATGCCCGCTGTGCCCTATGGTCAGTCCGGCCCTGACGTGCACTCATATTGGTCCATTGGTTTTATTGAATATTATATGTTGTCTAATTTATTCACTTAGTTCATATGTTATTTAAGTACCATACACATTCTACAAGTTTACACGTGCACCTTACTTGAAATTTATATTTATATAATTTTTTATAATTCTGATAATTTTTATTCACTACTTAGGGTAGCGCAGTAATTTTTTATCCCCAAAAATATTAAGAGCCCCAATGCATTTATGATCTCTATGTCAAAAATATTGCCCCCAACTGCTACAGAATAATTTGCTTTGATAGCAATTGTATAGACAATTCTAAACCATAAATATATTTATTTCATCTGCTTGTATTTAATAAATGCTATCGCATTGTCCCCATCCAATGCAGCATGCTAGTGGCGTAAATGTAAACTCAACTTTGTGATCCTACAGTCAAGGTCCATGTTTAGGCACTTTGTGTTATAGGGTGACAACACTTTGGGGTAGAGTTACTAAAACTGGAGAGTGCAAAATCTGGTGCAGCTGTGCATAGAAACCAATCAGCTTCTAACTTCTGCTTGTTCAATTAGGCTTTTTCAATAAAACCTGGAAGCTGATTGGTTTCTATGCAGAGCTGCACCAAACTTTGCACTCTCCAGTTTTAGTAAATAAACCCCATTGTCCCTCTCTCCCACATTGTGCTCCTGTGTTGTCACTTTGGGATTGACTTACTAAAAATAGAGAGTGCGAAATCTGGTGAAGCTCTGCATAGAAACCAATCAGCTTCCATTTTTTTTTCCGTCAAAGCTTAATTGAACAATCTGAAGTTAGAAGCTGATTGGCTACAATTTTCAGCTGCTCCAGATTTTACCCTCTTCAGTTTCAGAAAATCAATCTCTTTGTCACATGCTCTCTGAACAGGGACTACAAATTAGCATGAGAAAACTGCACAGGTATGGTCTGCCATGGTCACCAAGAGAAAATTTTGCCCTGAGAAATGATGCAGTTTTTGAAGCTAGAGCATGTAAACTGGAAGTGTCTGTCAACAGACTGCAGCAAATCAACAGTATCAATATGCAACAAGGAAAAAAAAAATAACTGTGGAAACAGTATTTTTTTAGTTTATGACACACGGCACTTTAGCAAGTTAAATATTCCATTTGACCCCATTCACGCTTGTGATTAGGCTATGAGCAGATTTCTGCGGCATTTCTAATCTTGGAATCACAGGTGGCTGTGCACAGCTTGTACAAAGCAATGACAGGTTGACAGGAGCCCCGTCTGTCATCTGCTTTTTGAATGTATCCACAGATCCAGTGCTTACTAGAATCAGGTTGCATCCACTGCTCATCATATGTCCCTAAACCCCCAAACGCCACACTACAGCTGCATTGCACCCGATTTCTGGGCAGTTGCAGTGTGGCCTCTTTCACTTGAATGGGTCATTTTGGCAGGTACTGCGAGGGTATAATTCCTGCCATGGCCTCCAGCCAAAGCATCAAGGCCGTAGCATGTGTACACTTCTCACTTTGCAGCTAAAGTAGGATCAGTGGTAAAAATGTGGCTCAGCTGCATGGTTTTACTGTATCCCCCATACGGGGACAATTGGCTTTGCTCAGCAGGAGATCTGTCAACTGATCCCTGCTGAGCAGAGCAGAGTAGGCAGATGACAGGTCTGTGTCCGCCCAGTCTTTGCGAAGCAGACACGGACCGAGCCCGCTCTGTTCTATGGGCTGTCAAGTGTAAACAGGCCGGCTGTCCGTTTACACTCATCTACCTTCGATCCAATCTGCAGAAGAGGACGGATCCTCTTCCATTTGTTTCAGTGGACTGGTTCGGATTTAAGATAGGCGGATGTACACGGACACAAGTCCGTTTACACCCGCCAGCCTATTAGGTCCACCTGAAAAACTGACAGGTGGACCTGATCAGATTGCCCTTGTGGAAGGGGCCAAACATGCCAAATTAGCTCCTGTGAGCACATTTTTTATGCGTTTCTGGGAATGCTGTGTGGGACCTTAAGGTTTACATCAGGCATGTCTAACCTGCGGCCCGGGGGCCACATGCGGCCCGAAACCCCAGGCAATGCGGCCCACTGCCCCCTGACAATTTTTTTTTTTGCTGGGGAGGAAGGAAGTTGGGTCTGGGGCATGGCCACAGCGGCTTCCAACTAACAGTAGGCAGAGGTTGCCTCGGAGGGGAGGGGGGAGGGGAGGCGAGCATGTGCAGTGTTTCTGACTCCTACCACCATGACCACTTCTTCAAATCACTGAAGCGTTCATGGTGGTTAGAGTGTTCCTTTAATATCTCTCAGAAGAAGTAAATCTCTGTATACTGATTCCATTTCATTTGATCATCCTCTAGTTGTGTTAAATTAGTGCAGGGGGTGAGGCGGCGCGGGAAGGGCGCGGCAGCATTTTATTACTTATATACCTTAACTATAGTATATATTTTATATGCGGCCCGAGACAATTTCTCTACACTCAATGTGGCCCAGAGAAGCCAAAAGGTTGGATACCCATGGTTTACATGCCCTTCAAACCTGCTTTTCTAATTGGATCCTCCTGGAGAAAAACATGGAAAGCTGAATGTAAGATGGCCCAAAAATCACGGGTCCTCCAACATGACCCACACGACCCTCTCCTGACAATTGAAATCAACTGACACCTAAAACAAGCTCTTTACAAGAGTTCATAGAAGTGAAATCACCTGACACTGACTCCTTTCACAAGAGTTCACAGAGAAAAGTTCATGATAAGAGTATTTTATATGGAGTGGGTCATGTTGGAGGGTCTAAAGTCACACATTGGCGCCAATTGCACATCTGCATTTAGCGCAGCCCGAACAAAGCCTCAGAAACACGTACGTCTGTGAGAATTACTTCACTTCAACCACCAGGGAATTGTCTAGAGAGCTGGATTATTCAGAAAACACATCTCCTTTCATCCTCAGATTTAATAATTGCTCATTTACCCACAAATCAAAACAGCAGACGGAACGAGTATAGGTCATATGACCCAGTTGTTGTGTTCTTTCATCTGCTCATTATTACATGTGATAAAGCCAAATAGAACTAATGACATACTAGGCCTGGAGTTTTCAAGTGTATAATTATTAATAAAATTATCTTCCTTGTCTTATTCCCATCCTTGCTTTGCCTTCAAGCAGTGTCTTGAAAACTCCTTGGTTGCAAAATTGCTGAGCTAGCTCATTCCACAGCATGGATATGAGGCCTAGTGTTTCGCAAGAAGCCTTTTCAAAGTATTGTTCTTCAGGTGCAGTTAAGGCTTAGTCTTTGAAGCCCTTTATTATTATCACAAATTAATAAACACAATTATATACTGTACATACAATAAATATATAAATATCTATATATAGGGATGATTTGCTAAAACTGGAGCAGATGGAATCTGACGTAACTCTGCATAGTAACCAGTCAGTCAGCTTCCAACTTCAGCTTGGTCAGTTAAACTTTGAAATGAAAGTTAAAAGCTAATTGGGTCAGCTGCAGTGGCGGCACATCCGGTCCCCTAATCTACATGCATGAAGCCGGACGCCGGACGCCGGACGCATGGATTACAGTGGGTTTTTTTTTTTTTATTGAAGCAGAGCACTGCGCCCCGAGTTCACCCAGTTGTGTGACAATAGCGAATGAATATTCGCTATTGCCGCACTGATTCTCCTCCTGGCCAATCAGGAAGCGGGTCCTGAGACCCGTTTCTCGATTGGCTGAAAGGAAAAGCCATGCTATTGGCCGATGAGCGGAGGCGGCAGAGGGAGGAGACTGAGGGGGAAGCCGCCGCCACCGTCTACCCAGGGTGAGTGAGCCGGGTGACAGGTGGGGGGGGGGGACAGTTTCAGCTGGAGCTGGTGGGGGACAGTGCGGGCTGCAGCTGGTCGGTGACCAGCGCCCGGGGGGGACAGTGCGGACTGGAGCTGGTGTGGTCGGGGGGGAGGGGGGGTATGGTGTGGTCCGTCTGCCGAAACCCCCCCCCCCCCGGCCCATGGAGCACCAACCGCCACTGGTCAGCTCCAGCTCTAGTCTTAGTAAAGTCTCCACACAGTGTGTATACTGTATATTTACACTCATCGGCCACTTTATTAGGTACACCTGTTTAATTGCTTGGTAACACAAATTGCTTTTCAGCCAATCATATGGCAGCAACTCAATACATTTAGGCATCTAGATGTGGTGAAGATGACTTGCTGAATTTCAAACCGAGCATCAGAATGGGGAAGAAAGGGGATTTAAGTGACTTTGAACGTGGTGTGGTTATTGGTACCAGATGGGCTGTTGTGAGTATTTTAAAAACTGTTGATCTACTGGGATTTTCATGCACAACCATCTCTCGGGTTTACAGAGAATGGTCCAAAAAGAGAAAATATCCAGTCAGCTGCAGTTATCTGGAGGAAAATGCCTTGTTGATGTCAGAGGTCAGAGGAGAATGGGCAGATTGGTTCGAGATGATAAAAAGGCAACAGTATCTCAAATACCCAGTCATTACAACTAGGGTATGCAGAATACCATCTCTGAATGCGCAACACATTGAACATTGAAGCAGATGGGCTACAGCAGCAGAAGACCACACTGGGTGCCACTCATCTCAGCTAAGAACAGGAAACTGAGGCTACAATTCACCAAAATTGAACAAAAGAAGATTGGAAAAACATGGCCTTGTCTGATGAGTCTCAATGTTATCTGCGACATTTAGATGGTAGGGTCAGAATTGGCATAAACAAGTTAAACAACATGACAACATGGATCCGTCCTGCTTTGTATCAACCATTCAGGCTAGTGGTGATGGTGTAATGGTGTGGGAGATATTTTCTTGTCGCACTTTGGGCTCCTTAGTACCAAATTAGCATCATTTAAACTCCATGGCCTACCTGAGTATTGTTGCTGACCATGTCTATCCCATTATGACTACAGTGTACCCATCTTCTGATGGCTCCTTCCAGCAGGATAATGCACCATGTCACAAAGCTCAAATCATCTCACCACTGGTTTCTTCACCATCACAATGAGGTCACTGTACTCCAATGGCCTCCACACTCACCAGATCTCAATCCAATAGAGAGCCTTTGGGATGTGGTGGAACAGGGGATTTGCATCATGGATGTGCAGCCAACAAATCTGCAGCAACCGCGGGATGTTATCATTTCACTATGGACCAAAATCTCTAAAGAATGTTCCCAACAATCTATGCCACAAAGAATTAAGGCAGTTCTGAAGGCAAAAGTAGATCCAATCCAGTACTAGCAATGTGTACCCAATAAAGATGGCGGTGAGTGTATTTTGGATAGAACAGGCAGGGGTTAGAGCCTTTGACACGATTTATTGTCTTTACTGTAGAGATTTTTGTCCCACTTTGTGTTAGAATAGGAGTCGATGACTGTCCGAGTCTGTATGTGAATGGGTGTATGCTCTACATTTACCAGCATACAGTTGCATCCTGTCATTAATTTGTACAGGCAGCTCTACGCAAGACTGGTACTCCTAGGCACAAAAAAATACAGACTAGTTTTAGCACGACGAGTCCTGATATTAGAGTGAGGAATGGTTATCATTACAGCTTCAGAATTTTTTTTGTTGCTGTCTACTTCTTTCTGCCCCAGTGACAACCAACCGCACCCTCTGTTTCTTGTACATTTGTGACAGGAACAGGAAGTGAGGGACAATCTGTCTGAGAACAAACAGAAATTAAAATCTGATAGAATTTTTTATTTACAGGTGTTTGGTTGCAACACTTGTGACTATTGGGCACAAAATCATAGCCTTTTCTGCAGTATATGGCTCTCTGCACCCATGTACATCAATGCTTGTAGTAGAGTGAAGAAGGGTTAGACCTTCTGACAATGTTTTTGTTGCTGTCTATGGCTTCCTGTCCCAGTGACAACCACATCCCCCGATTTCTTGTAGGATTGTAACAGGAAAAGGAAACAGTGGCAATAACACACACTCATTACAGATGCAAATAATGGAACTTGTATTGAAAGCAAGGAAAACAGTTCACAACAAGCACGGCGGAAGGAAACCCAGCCTGGAACACATATGGATGATAGCAGCGTGTAGGGGAGCAGGTCCAAGCCGAACTGACAGCGTCTTTCTTGAGGGCTGGAATGCAGCCTGGCCGGTCCGAGCCCAAGTGGAAAGGTTTCCAAGAAGAGTGGCGGACCTCTAAAGCCTAGTACACACGGGACCATTGTCAGGCGACATTCGGCCCGTGTGTACTGGAGTTGGTCCGACAGAAGCTGAAGGGACATGGCCAAAAATGGTCTGACGACCATCTCCCGGTCAGCGCTCTCAGCCAAGAGTGCGGACTGGAGTGTGCTAGTGTCAGAACACAATAGAACAGCAGGGGAAATTGCTATACTAATGTCAGAAAGTTAGTACAGAGGCTTCTGAGCTGTTAGTTTTGTTTCGTTCAGCCCTGTACTAGGCTTAAGCTTTTCCTGCTCATCTGAAAAATTTCCTTACCACTAATACTGTCCCTGACAGATGGGAGACCTGTCCCTACATGACCTGTCCCTACATTATTCACAAGCTAAATGAGCATCAAACCCAGGAGCCAGGGTCTTCAAAAGACTCCGCCTGACCAAAGATGGCCATCATGGTCACATGGGATGTCGGTATCCAACCAGAGCACTGCCCCAGTGACCCAGGAAACCCTATAGGAACCATGTTCCTCCTGACTTCCTCTCCCTCTGCACTGTCGCTGCGGTAGAGCAGTGGAGAAAACAGACTGCGCCTGCCTACACTCAGAAGTGAAAACCTTGCAAAAATAATTGTTCAGGCGACTTCGCGCAACACCTGTGGCTCCTAGGCAAAAAAATATGTTTTTTTAATGGTTTACAGTCCTCTATCAGAGTGAGGAAGGGTTAGAGCTTATGACATTCTTTTTGTTGCTGTCCATGACTTCCTGTCCCAGTGACAACTGTATCCTCCATTTCTTGTATGAGTGTCACAGTTACAGGAAGTGGAGAAGCTTCCCCCTGGGAACAAAATATGAAACCTGACAGAAATTTTTTACAGACAGCCTGTTTTTACAGGCTGTATGTCACATCTTCGACTCCTGGGTGCAAAAATACAGCCATTTTTATGGTATCTGGCCCTCTGCACCCAAGTGCAAAATAAAGGGCTAGAGCTTTTGATAATGTTTTTGTTGCACTGTATGGCTTCCTGTCCCAGTAACAATTGCATCCCCCATTTTTTTGTGTGATTGTCAACAGCGGGAAGTAAAGCCCCGTACACACGCAACGATTATCGGCCGACCGATCGTCCGACTTTTGTCCAGAGTGGTTTTTTGTTGGTTGGAATGTGCCTAGACTGCACACGAATTTTCTTGCCCAACAAAAATCTATTTCAGAAGTGATGTCATGTTAATTTCTTTGTGTTCTTTCTTCTCTGAGCATGCCCAGACTTGCTCATCAGATTTTTCCCTGTCGAAATCTGTACTGACTGCACGAAAATTGGCCGTGTTTTGACGGCCAAAAAAAAATTTTTTCGCTCGAAAAGTCGGAGTCGGTTGTCGAAAGCATCATACTAACAAGCCGAAAATCGGCAGATCGGACGTTGGACAAAAATTCCCTGCCAATTGTCGATGCGTGTGTACGGGGCTTTAGACTGGCCATACAATTTTCTTGCACAATTTTCTGTTAGATTTACCAAAAACCATATAATATGAGGCCAAAACTAAACAACACTTTTAATTGTATCCATTTAGGCAGACCTCAGACCTTTGTATTACATAGTTGAAAGTAAATTTAAAGAAAATTGTACAGAAAATTGTAAGAAAATTGTTTAATGTTTGGCCAGCCTAAAGGAACAATTTCCGCGGGAACAAAAAGAAGTTGCAACTAGACAGAAATTTTTTACAGGCATCTGGGCATGAAAACATCGCTGTTTTTTTTTAGGGTGTACGACCCACTGCGCCTGTGTGCCCAAGCCCAAAGGAACAGGAAAAGAGGAACAATCTCTGTAGTAGGAAACAGAAATTAAAACCTGACAAAAATGACTATTCTTCCCCACTCTATCCATAGCTAAGAAAAATTGTCTGCAGTTAGACTTTGGGTTTTCTGTTATGTTCTGTGGTGCGGTGCAGATTGCATAGCTGGAGGCGCCTCCTATTAAACACCCTTACAATGACTTCTGAACTTCCGTAGACCCACGAGAAGGTGGTAACCCGGCTCATAATCTGCCAAATTTTCTGCCCTAATTTACGGAGTGTGTAATTAAAGGCATCCCCACAGCCTTTCGCTTCTAAATTGTCATCTGCTTTTACTTAAATGTAACAATATTGTTTGTTCAAGGAAAGAGACATTAATTCCATGTATCATGTTTATAGACCCAAGCAAAAAGTGTAAGAAAAATATTTCACGTTAGCTTGTGAAGCAATGTTTGTTCTCACATTGCCTGCAATTCAAGCTTTTTTGATTTGGAAATATAATTAACCAACTATGGTATTTAGCAATCTGTAATTTAACCAGTTCTGGACCGGAAGGATTTGCCTCCTTAATGACCAGGCCATTTTCTGCGATTCGGCACTGTGTTACTTTAAGACCCCATTCACACTACCGTGACTTGTCAGGCGACTGGTCAGCCTGAGAAGTAGCGGTCCATGCAGTGCTAAGGGAAGCGTTCTAATAGGAGCGACTCAAGTCACTCCGACTTAGAAAAAGGTTCCTGTACTACTTCGGGGCGACATCAGAGCGACTTGCATAGACATTCATTATATGAAGTCCGTGCAAGTCGCGCCGAAGTCGCGGTGCACGCGACTTCACAGGTCGCCCCCGAAGTCGTGCCGCGTTAGTGTGAACTGGCACTAACAGAAAATTGCACGATCGTGCAACACTGTACCGAAATAAAATTGAAGTCCTTTTTTTCCCATAATTAGAGCTTTCTATTGTTGGTATTTGATCACCTCTGTGATTTTTATTTTTTGCACTATAAATAAAAACAGAGCAACATTTCTGAAAAAAAAAAGCAACAATATTTTTCACATTCTGCTATATAACACCCCCCCCCCCCCCCCACAAAAAAAATGTAAAAATCTAAAATTTTCATCCTTTTAGGCCAATATGTATTCTGCTACATATTTTTGGTAAAATAAATCACAATAAGCGTATTTTGATTGGTTTGCGCAATGTTATCACGTCTACAAACTAAGGGAAAGATTTATGTAATTTTTATTTATTTATTTTTTACTAGTAATGGCGGCGATCTGCGATTTTTAGCGGGACTGCGACATTGCAGCGGACAGATCGGACCCCTAACTGACATTTTTGACACTTTTGGGGGGACCAGTGACATTACTACAGTAATCAGTGCTATACATATACACTGTTACTGTAATAATGACACTGGCAGGGAAGGGGTTAACCTAGGGGTGATCAAAGGGTTAAGTGTGAGCCTAAGGGAGTGTTTTCTAACTGTATGGGGAATGGGCTTATGAAATAACCACAGAGACCTGTGATCCTATATAGAAGGATCACAGGAGCTCTGTGACCATTTCAGAGACAAGAATGGTCAGCTTTGTTTACAACAGCTGACCGTCCTTCTCTCTCAGCGGGGAGCGATCGCGGGTGCCCGGCGGCAATCACGGCCACCGTGGATCGGCATCCCCGCTGTCTAGTGGTGGTGGGAGCGTGCCGCGGCGGCGCATGCTTGTCCCCCAGCACCACGCACGCGACCGACGTAGGTCTACGTCGTTTCGCGCAACCGAGACAGTCTGCTGCAGTAAATATGCGGCGGGCGGTCGGCAAGTGGATAAAGGGATTTTTTTTTCTGTAAAAGACATCTATGTGTATTTGGCAAATCCTAAAGAATTAGTTCACCTTCACAAAAAAATTTCCTATGCAGGTAAGGGCCGCCTGTAGAAAAAAAACAATGAATTACTGTCTGTGATACTTTTCTTATTTGCACTAGCGTACAATTTTTCGGGACAAACTTTCAGGGTGTACCCTCTTTTTCAAGGTCCAAGCAGTATTAATACACAAAGTTTTAGCACTGTTAACAGAAACAATTGAGTATTGTCTGTGATTGTTTTTTTTTTTTTTTTGCGAATGACAACCCCGATAGACACCCAGCAAAAGAACATTTTATACAAACTCCGGGAGCGAAGGGCTATACACAATAATCAGGCCATCACCATCAAACCAGCCTGTAAAGTGGGAGTAGTTGTGATGCATACAAACAAATACATACAAGAGTGCCAGAGGCAGCTGGCAAATGCTACTTACTGTAAAAACTGAATTATGATCCCACCAAGGATTATACTAAGCAAATAAAAGGCCTCATTAACCACTTCCCGTCCAACCTATAACAGTTTTCCTGCTACAGGGCCGAAGCTGTGTGCTGGATCACGTATATACGCGTGCTCCAACACTTCCAGGTAGGGGGGCGCGCATGCGTGCGGCCGGCAGCTCACTTCTACTGTCAATACACACAGCGGAAGCCCATCAGCGGGGTACTCGATGTCCGCTGACACTCGTCGAACGTTGGACTGACAGACAGAACTGCGATCTGCAAACAAGGATGATCGACAGGGGGGAAGGAATGGGGTTTGTGTCCCTGTAAAGCATAAATTCCATCTCTTCCCCTAGTAAAAACATCTCACACAGTATAGTAAAACACTGGCTAGGCACACAGTTAACTCTTTGAGCACCCCTGATGTTAACCCCTTCCCAGCCAGTGTCATTAATACAGTGACAGTGCATATTTTTAGCATTGATCACTGAACTAGTGTCACTGGTCAACAAAAAGTGTCAGAAGTGTCAGTTAGTGTTAGAAAGTTCGCCACAATGTCCCAATCCTGCTATAAGTCGCTGATCACTGCAATTACCACCAGTAATAAATAAATAAATAAATAAAAGTATCCCATAGTTTGTAGACTCTATAACTTTTGCCCAAACCAATCAATATACACTTATTGGGATTTTTTTTTTTTTACCAAAAATATGTAGCAGAATAAATTTTGGCCTAAATTTATGAGGAATTTTTTTTTTCAATTTTTATTGGATATGTTTTACAGCTGAAAGTAAAAAAATATTGTTTTTTTTTTTTCAAAATGATTTTGTTTATGGTACAAAAAAACAAAACAGCAGAGGTGATCAAATACCACCAAAAGAAAGCTCTATTTGTGGGAATAAAAGGACATACATTTTATTTGGTGCCGCACGACCGCGCAATTGTCATTTAAAGTAACGCGGTGCCATATCGCAAAAAATAGTCTGGTCAGGAAGGGGGGTAAATCTTCTGGAGGTCAAGTGGATAAAATGTATTTATTTATGTTTTTTACCTGCCTCTCTTGAGTAGACATCCAAAAGCCCTGAGACTACTGCTGGGTGCCACTATCTTGATTGTGATTTCAGCAGCCTCAGAGCTTTCGCCCAAATGACACTCTACACTACTGATGGTCAACGTATGAGGTAATGTAGGCCTCAGCTAAGGCCCCTGACATTACCAAAGGGCTGCACATAATGGTCACTATATGTAATACTACAGAAGACTGTCTGTGGACATACCACAGGAGAAGGTCAGAATTTGTGGACATGCTACAGGTGGGCCGAATATCAGCCGGTTTCTACTGAACTGGCCAATGCCGCCTGACATTCGGCCCACATGTAGTAGGCTTAAGGATACAAGGGGAGGGGTAGAGCTGGGCCAGCACAGAAAGTTGGGAGGAGAGGGCTATGACATGCAAGGAAGAAGGAGGCTGTGCTAAGGAATTGATCCTTCTGAAGTCGTTAGGCTAGCGAGTTTGTCAGACGGTGGGCACAATGATTCATGCCTGGTGGGAATGTCCCAATATCCGGGAGTACTGGTTAAAGATACAACAACTTATCAATAAAATTACAGGTCAGATTATTACGGATGACCCCTGGAAATGTCTATTTCATAGAAAAAACAGATCTTTAAAACATTACAGAAATTTGATAGTCCCAAACCTGATTAATTCCGGCGAAGGGGACTATTCCCAAAAAAATGGCTTGAAATAGAAGCCCCTGCTGTAAGGGAATGGTGTGGGAGATAGAATACATATATGATATGGAATACTTGTGTAGTAGAGATGAAGAACAAGTATACTGCTTTTCAAATAAGTGGAGAAAATGGATTGACTTAAAAAAAAACCCAGAGAATACATAGATTTATGGAAAGATTAGGGAAATGACTAAAGAGTGGGACATGCAAATTTATTAAAGCGGAGTTCCACCCAAAAGTGGAACTTCCACTCATTTGCTTCCTTCCCCCCTCTGGTGCCACATTTGGCACCTTTCAGGGGGGAGGGGGGAACGGGTACCTGTTTTTGACAGGTACCCTTCCCCACTTCTGGGAGACAGGGCCGCGGCGCTGTCCCTCTGAAGTTTGGCCCCCTCCTCCTTCCCCCGCTGCCGAGCCAATCCGAATGCGCAACGTGCTTCGTGCATGCGCAGTAGGGACCCGCCCGTGAAGCCACAAAGCTTCACTGCCGGGTTCCCTTACCGGCAATGGCGGCGGCAGCAGCACCTGACAGCCGATGGAAACCACTCTAACTTCAGGCAGACTCCAAGGGACAATCCTCAGTACTCATGACCTGTGTGGCTTTCCTGGGACTGGACCCCTCTGACTCTCTGCAGGTTCTCGGCACACCGGATCCCCTTAGCTCAACTCAGCACTCTGGATCTTCAGGCAGCACCACGAGATCCTCCTCCTCAGACAGGAGGAGAGACAGCCGTTCTCTCCCTCCTGGGACTCTGCTCCCGCCAAAGACATCGTGTCACGTGCCACCCCCAAACTTATACCCACTCCCAGAATCCTTTGCAGCACAATCTGCCTTCTGGGGTAGTTACAAGCCTGGATGTGTCCCCTGATTGGGTTTCCTCCACCGCCCTATGAGAAGCCTCTCACAGGAACCAGTGGGGAGACTCCCCCTTCAGCAGGCACACCTGGAAACCCTGACACCCTGGCTAATAAATCACAGCCCTGCTGTTAGGCAGACACGGCCCACTATACCTTTACCTAGCACCTACCTGTAGGGTGCTACAAAAAAAAGACTAGCGAGTTTAGAGACAGATTGCAAATCAATAAAAAATTGCTTATGGAAAAGAAAAACACTGCAAGGAAGCATGTCAAATACTAGATGTTTTCCAGGTGACTGTGGTGACAGGTTCTCTTTAGCACTGAATAAAGAGGGTTATCCTCAAAGGGGTATCTTTGTTATAGCTGTTTCTACATGTTTGCCATTTTTTACCCTACCACTAACCCTACAGCCCACCTTGAAGGAATGAAGTCGTGCTGAGAACCTCCTTATGTGCCAGTCCTCCAGGGCCACCACCTTGCAGATGATTCCTTGTTGCTAGGAATGGAGCATACTGCAATCTGTGTATTAGAATTATATAGGGGACATAGCTGTCTCTCTGTTTGAAAGGCCCGTTTCCATGTTCACATTCTCTTTATAACGTTCTGTATGCTGAATGTCACTGCATGTCTTCTGCAGCTATAAATGCCCCACTTATTATCCTCCCCTCAGCCATTTAAAAGCCTATATAAAAGATTCTTTTTTTTAAAAGGAGTTTTAACAAGCGGGAGGAGAGATCAGGAAAAGGGCCATATTTTCAATTTAAAACGTGAAATCCCTGAAAAGCCAAAAAGAGTCCCAGTAAAAGTTAAACGCCGGACTCAATGACAGACACTGACAGGCCCTTGCAGGCAAATTGGACAGAATGGCCCCCTTTATATTTATTAGACTATGCTATGTTGGCTGAAGCTGCCAAATCTGATTTATTATTACTCAGTTTTAATGGCCTAAATGTCTACTATGTGGATAAAAAAATGTCTGTTATGGCCAGTTCCTATAAAACACAAATTACTCCCCCAAAAAGGCCACATTTCATGGCTATGTTCTGGATTTTATGCTCCTACCACCAAGCGGAAAAACACCCACCTATTAAAACTTTCCAAAGTAAGCAAATATTGTTTTTTTTAACATCACTGGATATGATAGTGCGCTATCTCATAAGTGCAAAAGTGGCCGGGAGCCAAGAAAAACTTGGTGAGAAGAGCCAGGCTACACAAGCGACGATGATGCTGCAGCTACGATGTTGACAGTCAACTGCAGAAAAAAGCTATTTATACCTCTGAAAGTTGCAGTCACTAAAATTATTTATATGGATTACAGCCAGGATTCTGTATTTGAACTGCAGCTCAGGGCATCCATACAGAGAAGGTAACAGCATTGGACTGTGTAGACGATAAAGTGCATGTGAGGCAAAATTAAAAAAAAAAAAAATTAAATAAATAAATAAAACAATCTATATCCAGTACACATTTTACCAAGTTTTATTTCTTTAAAGTTAGGCCCAGGGTAAGAAAATAGAAGCATGGACACAAGGCCAATATGACTGGGTTAATGAACAGTGTGCCGCCGCTCCAGGTATGTCCTTGGAGCTGTCCTACCTACAACCCCCTACGACCCCTCCCGTCTCCTCCACTTCACCAGTCAGGTCGGTACCCTTCCTTCTTTGCTGCCTTCAAACTTTCCAAAATCTCTACCTCTGTCCTCCACTCCCCCTTTAACCCAAACATGCTGTCCTTCCCTGTCTATTCCTTCTGGATTTTTTCTCCAGGCCTGACTTCACTGGTTAATGAACAATGTGCCGTAACTCCAGGTATGTCTGCTGCTACTATCCTCCACACCTTCCACTTCTAAATACAGATGCAAGCCCAGTTTGTGTGACTGCATACATAGAAAACTCCAAAAATCTGGAATTACAGGGGAGGGAGGGTGGCAAGATTCCCAGATGTCTTCCATCTTACTACCAAAACTTTCTTGGGACTATCCTACCTACAACACCCTATGACCCCTCCTGTCTCATCCACCTCACCAATCAGGTCAGTACCCTTCCTTCTTTGCCTCCTTCAAACTTTCCAAACTCTCTACCTCTGTGCTCCACTATTCTTTTAACCCAATCCTGCTCTCCCTCCCCGTCTATTCCTTCTGGATTTTTCCTCCAGGCCTGACTTGACTGGGTTACTGAACAATTTGCCGCCACTCCAGGTATGTCTTCCACTACTATCCTCTACACCTTCCACTTCTAAATACAGGTGCAAGCCCAGTTTGTGTGACTGCATTCATTGGAAACTCAAAAAATCCAGGATTACAGGGGAGGGAGGATGGGAAGATTCCCTGATGTCTGCCATCTTCCTACGAAAACTTTCTTGGAGCTGTCCTACCTACAATCCCCTACGACCCCTCCCGTCTCCTCCACTTCACCAGTCAGGTCGGTACCCTTCCTTCTTTGCCTCCTTCAAACTTTCCAAAATCTCTACCTCTGTCCTCCACTCCTCTTTTAACCCAACCATGCTGTCTCTCTCTGTCTATTCCTTCTGGATTTTTACTCCAGGCCTGACTTCACTGGTTAATGAACAATGTGCCGTAACTCCAGGTATGTCTGCCGCTACTATCCTCCACACTTTCCACTTCTAAAGACAGATGCAAGCCCAGTTTGTGTGACTGAATACATAGGAAACTCCAAAAATATGTAATTACAGATTCCCCGTTGTCTGCCGTCTTACTACCAAAACTTTCTTGGGACTATCCTACCTACAACGGCCTATGACCCCTCCCACCTCGTCCACCTCACCAATCCGGTCAGTACCCTTCCTTCTTTGCCTCCTTCAAACTTTCCAAACTCTCTACCTCTGTGCTTCACTACTCTTTTAACCCAATCATGCTGTCCCTCCCCGTCTATTCCTTCTGGAATTTTCCTCCAGGCCTGACTTGACTGGGTTACTGAACAATTTGCCGCCACTCCAGGTATGTCTTCCGCTACTATCCTCTACACCTTCCACTTCTAAATACAGGTGCAAGCCCAGTTTGTGTGACTGCATTCATTGGAAACTCAAAAAATCCAGGATTACAGGGGAGGGGGTATGGGAAGATTCCCTGATGTCTGCCATCTTCCTACCAAAACTTTCTTGGGACTATCCTACCTACAACCCCCTACGACCCCTCCCGTCTCCTCCACTTCACCAGTCAGGTCGGTACCCTTCCTTCTTTGCCTCCTTCAAACTTTCCAAAATCTCTACCTCTGTCCTCCACTCCCCTTTTAACCCAATCGTGCTTTCTCTCCCTGTTTATTCCTTCTGGATTTTTTCTCCAGGCCTGACTTGACTGGGTTAATGAACAATGTGCCGTCTGCTGCTACTATCCTCCACACCTTCCACTTCTAAAGACAGATGCAAGCCCAGTTTGTGTGATTGCATACATAGGAAACTCCAAAAATATGTAATTACAGATTCCCCGTTGTCTGCCGTCTTACTACCAAAACTTTCTTGGGACGATCCTACCTACAACGCCCTATGACCCCTCCCACCTTGTCCACCTCACCAATCAGGTCAGTCCCCTTCCTTTTTGCCTCCTTCAAATTTTCCAAACTCTCTACCTCTGTGCTCCACTACTCTTTTAACCCAATCCTGCTCTCCCTCCCCGTCTATTCCTTCTGGATTTTTCCTCCAGGCCTGACTTGACTGGGTTAAAGAACAATGTGCCATAACTCCAGGTATGTCTGCCGCTACTATCCTTCACACCTTCCACTTCTAAATACAGATGCAACCCTAGATAAGTTTATCTTGGTCTCATCAGACCACAGGACATGGGTCCAGTAATCCATATCCTTAGTCTGCTTGTCTTCAGAAAACTGTTTGTGGGCTTTCTTGTGCATCATCTTTAGAAGAGGCTTCCTCCTGGGATGACAGCCATGCAGACCAATTTGATGCAGTGTGCGGCATATGGTCTGAGCACTGACAGGCTAACCCCCCACCCTTTCAACCTCTGCAGCAATGCTGGCAGCACTCATACGTCTATTTCCAAAAGACAACCTCTGGATATGACGCTGAGCACGTGCACTCAACTGCTCAAAAAAATGAAAGAAACACTTTGTATCAGAAATTAGCTTCAAGTCAATAAACTTCTGGGATATTGATCTGGTCAGTTAAGTAGCAGAGGGGGTTGTTAATCTGTTTCAGCTGCTCTGGTGTTAAGGAAATTAAAAACAGGTGCACTAGATGGGCAACAATGAAACAACTTACAAAACAGGAATAGTTTTACAGGTGAAGGCCACTGACATTTTTTTTCCTACTCATCTTTTCTGACTGTTTTTCACTAGTTTTGCATTTGACTAGGGTCAGTGTCACTACTGGTAGCATGAGGCGATACCTGGACCCTATAAAGGTTTCAGTCTCAAGAGCATGGAGGAGATTCCAGGAGACAGACAGCTACTCTAGGAGACCTGGACAAGACCGTAGAAGGTCCTTAACCCATAAGCAGGACCGGTATCTATTCCTTTGTGCAAGGAGGAACAGGATGAGCACTGCCAGAGCCCTACAAAATGACCTTCAGCAGGCCACTGGTGTGAATGTCTCTGACAAAACAATCAGAAACAGACTTCATGAGGGTAGCCTGAGGGCCAGGCGTCCTCTATTGGGCTCTGTGCTCACTTCCCGGCACCGTGGAGCTCAATTGGTTTTTGCCATTAAACACCAGATTTGGCAGGTCCGCCACTGGCACCCTGTGCTTTCCATAGATGAGAGCAGGTTCACCCTGAGCACATGTGACAGACGTTAGGGTCTGGAGAAGCCGCGGAAAATTGTATGCTGCCTGTAACAACGCTCAGCATGACCGGTTTGGTGGTGGGTCAGTGATGGTCTGGGGAGGCATATCCATGGAGAGACGCACAGATCTCTACAGGCTAGACTATGGCACCCTGACTGCCATAAGGTAGCGGGATGAAATCCTTGGACCCATTGTCAGACTCTACATTGGTGCAGTGGGTCCTGGGTTCCAACTGGTGCATGACATTGGCCAGCCGCATGTGACAAGAGTATGCAGCCAGTTCCTGGTGGATGAAGAAGTTGATACTACTGAATGGCCCCCATCCTCGCCTGACCTAAATCCAATCGAACACCTCTGGGACATTGTGTTTCTATCCATCCGTGCAGCAATGTTGCACCTCATTCTGTTCAGGAGCTCAATGATGCCCTGGTACAGATCTGGGAGGAAATACCCCAAGACACCATCCGTCGTTTCATTAGGAGCATGCCCTGATGTTGTCAGACATGCACATACGTGCGGGCCATACAAACTACTGTGTACCATTTTAGGTTGCTGTATTGAAATTTCTGCAAAATGGACTAGCCTGCTGCATAATTTTTTCACTTTGATTTTTGGGGTGTTTTTGAATTCAGCCCTCTGTAGGTTGATCATTTTCATTTCCATCAAACTATGTCACATCCTTTCATTCCTAACACATTACCCAGTCCGTATCAGTATAGATATCCAGCATTATATTTTTCCCCATTGCGATCTGATGTGTTTTCAAAGTGTTTTCAAAGTGTCCCTTTAATTTTTTTGAGCAGTATATATATATATATATATATATACATATATATATATATACATACATACATACAGTATCTCACAAAAGTGAGTACACCCCTCACATTTTTGTAAATATTTTATTATATCTTTTCATGTGAGAACACTGAAGAAATGACACTTTGCTACAATCGTCAATGTAAAGTCGTGAGTGTACAGCTTGTATAACAGTGTAAATTTGCTGTCCTTTCAAAATAACTCAACACACAGCAATTAATGTCTAAACCGCTGGCAACAAAAGTGAGTACACCCCTAAGTGAAAATGTTTAAATTGGGCCCAAAGTGTCAATATTTTGTGTGGCCATCATTATTTTACAGCACTGACTTAACCCTCTTGGGCATGGAGTTCACCAGAGCATCACAGGTTGCCACTGGTGTCCTCTTCCACTCCTCCATGATGACATCACAGAGCTGGTGGATGTTGGAGACCTTGAGCTCCTCCGCCTTCTGTTTGAGGATGCTCCACAAATGCTTAATAGGGTTTAGGTCTGGAGACATGCTTGGCCAGTCCATCACCTTTACCCTCAGCTTCTTTAGCAAGGCAGTCGTCGCCTTGGAGGTGTGTTTGTGGTTGTTATCACGTTGTAATATTGCCCTGCGGCCCAGTCTCCGAAGGGAGGGGATCATGTTCTGCTTCAGAATGTCACAGTACATGTTGGCATTCATGGTTCCCTCAATGAACTGTAGCTCCCCAGTGCCAGCATTACTCATGCAGCCCCAGACCATGACACTCCCACCACTTTTCTTGACTGTAGGCAAGACACACTTGTCTTTGTACTCCTCACCTGGTTGCTGCCACACATACTTGACACCATCTGAACCAAATAAGTTTATCTTGGTCTCATCAGACCACAGGACATGGTTCCAGTAATCCATGTCCTTAGTTTGCTTGTTTTCAGAAAACTGTTTGCGGGCTTTCTTGTGCATCATCTTTAGAAGAGGCTTTCTCCTGGGATGACAGCCATGCAGACCAATTTGATCCAGTGTGCGGTGTATGGTCTGAGCACTGACAGGCTGACCCCCCCACCCTTTCAACCTCTGCAGCAATGCTGGCAGCACTACGTCTATTTCCCAATGACAACCTCTGGATATGACGCTGAGCACGTGCACTCAACTTCTTTGGTTGACCATGGCGAGGCCTGTTAAACCATTGTATGGTCTTGGCCACCATGCTGCAGCTCAGTTTCAGGGTCTTGGCAATCTTCTTATAACCTAGGCCATCTTTATGTAGAGCAACAAGTCTTTTTTTTAGATCCTCAGAGAGTTCTTTGCCATGAGGTGCCATGTTGAACTTCCAGTGACCAGTATGAGAGAGTGAGAGCAATAACACCAAATTTAACACACCTGCTCCCCATTCACACCTAAGACCTTGTAACACTAATCAGTCACATGACACTGGGGAGGGAAAATGGCTAATTGGGCCAAATTTGGACATTTTCACTTAGGGGTGTACTCACTTTTTTTGCCAGCGGTTTAGACATTAATGGCTGTGTGTTGAGTTATTTTGAGGGGACAAAAAATTTACACTGTTATACAAGCTGTACACTCACTACTTTACATTGTAGCAAAGTGTCATTTCTTCAGTGTTGTGACATAAAAAGCTATAATAAAATTTGTGAGATATTGTGTATATATATATATACAGTGGGTACGGAAAGTATTCAGACCCCCTTAAATTTTTCACTCTTTGTTATATTGCAGCCATTTGCTAAAATCATTTAGGTTCATTCTTCTTCCTCATGAATGTACACATAGCACCCCATACTGACAGAAAAACACAGAATTGTTGACATTGTTGCAGATTTATTAAAAAAGAAAAACTGAAATATCACATGGTCCTAAGTATTCAGACCCTTTGCTCAGTATTTAGTAGAAGCCCCCTTTTGATCTAATACAGCCAGGAGTCTTTTTGGGAAAGATGCAACAAGTCTTTCACACCTGGATTTGGGGATCCTCTGCCATTCCTCCTTGCAGATCCTCTCCAGTTCTGTCAGGTTGGATAGTAAACGTTGGTGGACAGCCATTTTTAGGTCTCTCCAGAGATGCTCAATTGGGTTTAAGTCAGGGCTCTGGCTGGGCCATTCAAGAACAGTCACGGAGTTGTTGTGAAGCCACTCCTTCGTTATTTTAGCTGTGTGCTTAGGGTCATTGTCTTGTTGGAAGGTAAACCTTTGGCCCAGTCTGAGGTCCAGAGCACTCTGGAGAAGGTTTTTGTCCAGGATATCCCTGTACTTGGCCGCATTCATCTTCCCCTCGATTGCAACCAGTCGTCCTGTCCCTGCAGCTGAAAAACACCCCCACAGCATGATGCTGCCACCACCATGCTTCACTGTTGGGACTGTATTGGACAGGTGATGAGCAGTGCCTGGTTTTCTCCACACATAACGCTTAGAATTAAGGCCAAAAAGTTCTATTTTGGTCTCATCAGACCAGAGACCTTCAGGTGTTTTTTAGCAAACTCCATGCGGGCTTTCATGTGTCTTACACTGAGGAGAGGCTTCCGTCGGGCCACTCTGCCATAAAGCCCCGACTGGTGGAGGGCTGCAGTGATGGTTGACTTTCTAGAACTTTCTCCCATCTCCTGACTGCATCTCTGGAGCTCAGCCAAAGTGATCTTTGGGTTCTTCTTTACCTCTCTCACCAAGGCTCTTCTCCCCCGATAGCTCAGTTTGGCAGGACGGCCAGCTCTAGGAAGGGTTCTGGTCGTCCCAAACATCTTCCATTTGAGGATTATGGAGGCCACTGTGCTCTTAGGAACCTTAAGTGCAGCAGAAATTTTTTTGTAACCTTGGCCAGATCTGTGCCTTGCCACAATTCTGTCTCTGAGCTCTTCAGGCAGTTCCTTTGAACTCATGATTCTCATTTGCTCTGACATGCATTGTGATCTGGAAGGTCTTTTATAGACAGGTGTGTGGCTTTCCTAATGAAGTCCAATCAGTATAATCAAACACAGCTGGACTCAAATGAAGGTGTAGAACCATCTCAAGGATGATCAGAAGAAATGTAAAGCACCTGAGTTAAATATATGAGTGTCACAGCAAAGGGTCTGAATACTTAGGACCATGTGATATTTCAGTTTTTCTTTTTTAATAAATCTGCAACAATGTCAACAATTCTGTGTTTTTCTGTCAGTATGGGGTGCTATGTGTACATTCACGAGGAAGAAGAATGAACTTAAATGATTTTAGCAAATGGCTGCAATATAACAAAGAGTGAAAAATTTAAGGGGGTCTGAATACTTTCCGTACCCACTGTATATATATATATTTTTTTTTTCTTTTATAACAATCATATCATATTTACCTGCTCTGTGCAAAATCCATGATCCTCTTCTTTTCGGGTCTAATGCTGGCACTCCTAGCCCCTCTCTTCTTCCAAGTGCCCCCAGAGTAAGTAACTTGCTATGCTGCTCTCTCTGTCCATTCAGAAACAGAGCACAGCTTGGCCCCTCCACCACTCTCTCCTCATTGTCTCACTAGCTGGGATTGACAGTAGTGGGAGCCAATGCTGTCTCAGCCAATCAGGAAGGAGAGAGCTGGGACAGCTAAGGCTCTTGTGCACATTGCTGGATTGAGATGGGGCTCAGGTGTGTGTTGGGGGGGGGGGGTCTGGGGGTGGGGGGCTCCTTCACACAAAAGGTTTTTTACCTTTCTGCATAGAATGCAGGAAGGTAAAAAACCTTGAGCCTTTACAACCACTGTAATATGTTATTTATACAATTTGTTAATAAAGGGTTGCTGTGACCATTAAATTCCAATTTGTGTTATGTGTAGTAACTTAGGTATGGATAAATACTGGAGTGGTGGTCGAGCAATATTGGATTGACATGTGCACGGTGAAAACATTTTGTTTTCTCCTAATCGTTATGTTCGAATGATTCGTTTTCAGAGCGATTCGTTATTTAGGGAGAGTTTACAGTATATTCATTGTTCCAAATCAATTCGTATTTTCAGTTCTGTAATTCTTTTTGTTATTTCAAGTGATTGGCTATATTAGTTTTGAAGTGTTAATTTGTTATTTCGGTAGATTACTCACTCGTATATATCGAACATATTCTGAATCTGTGGAACTGATTGACAATTACAGATTTAATTCAAATCACAAAATGCAGTGCAGCCAATCAGGGAGAACTACGCTGAAGAAGTCCCGCCCACGGACGTAACGTGTGCGGAAGGGGGAGGAGATTGTGACGTCACCCGCAGTCCCTGTCAGCAGAGCGTTGCTCTGTTCGTCTTGTATGCTGATATCGCTGTTTTTTCTTCTGAATCAAGTAAGAGGCTGTCTTGTTTTCTCAATAAATGTGGTATTACATGCATAACACGCTATGATCCGCCTTTTGCTTTTTCTGGGGAATATCTTCACCTGAACTTGTGAGAAGGGGATACATGTTAAGGTCCGAGGATCCAGTGTGGAGATTTTACTGTGCTGATTATTAAATAAGGCTGCTTACTCTCAGCCTTCAGGTGAGAGGCTAGAACCACTGGTGGAGGATATTGGCACCTTGTATTTGGATATTGTCAAGCACTGTGCACTTATTCCCTTGGATTCTCTTGCACTTTTTAACCCCTTCCTCCCTTGGTTTTAGGATGTATTACAGCGATTTTTTATGAATGATCTTTCATGAATGATTTTTAGATATTTATTGACCATTTGAGCGCTGCACTTTTTTCTTGTTGGACTATTTAATCAGGGAGAACTACCAGAATGCATCACTCCTGCACAATATAGAATCCCAATAATTTCCTTATTCCCAGCTGACTTTGTTTGTTGGGTGACGCAATTCGGATCACTCATTATGTCGTTACGTTATTTCGGATGCTTCAAATATTAGGGCCCAAACTATCGTGTAATTAGAATGAAACAAATGAATACCAATGAATTAGGTGTTTTCATTATAATTTTGTTTGGATTAGTTAAAAATCATTACTTTTGTGATTCAGAGATTCAGATGGACTCCAGGAGAAAATTGCTACTCATCTGCTTTTACTCAAGATGGCTGTGGCTAGAAATGCTAGGAGGGTGTTTTTCAAAGTGATTTCTCAAAAACAATGCATGGAGACATGGATGGGTTGGTGACTTTGCGTTGAATTTTTTTAAACGAATTAAAGTATTTAAAAAAATTGAATTAAATAGTGTTTTCAGTTTGTAGAGCTCAGATACAGTTAAGGTCTGCTTTAAAAACACAGTCCTGAAAAGTGTATGTAAGAAATGCAGGTTGTGCTAGTGGTGGATTTAGAGAAGGCTCAGGAAAGTATTGCGACTTCTGAGAGATGACAGGGAACAAAAACAGAACAGGCATCTCCGCTTGGTACAACATACTATATATTGATTTGAGTGTATATATTCGAATCCAATATATTTTTATTATGGTTTAAGACAGAAATGCAAATCGATAGTTTCACAGTAGGTACAAGGGAAAAAGCCATCAATTTTAGAATGAAGACTAACAAAAGGCGTCATGATTTATTTATTTTTATTTATTTATTACAGGTACTTATATAGCGTTGTCAATTTATGCAGCACTTCACATATATATTGCACATTCACATCAGTCCCTGCCCTCAAGGAGCCTGCAATCTAAGGCAGGGGTCCCAAAACTATGGCGCTCCAGTTGTTCAGGAACTCCAATTCCCATCATGCCCAGTCATGTCTGTAAATGTCATAGTTTTACAATGCCTCGTGGGATGTGTATTTCCGTAACAGTTGGAGAGCCGTAGTTTGGAGATCCCTAATCTAAGGTCTCAAAGGGCTTACAATCTAAGGTCTTTTTAAGAAGATTGCTCGATTCCCCCATTAGCACAGTCAGTGTTGATGGAGGAATCCCTCCCATGAAGCCATTGTGTTCTCCCAGCAGGGTGGGGGTGGGGGGCAGGCAAGCTGTCCCCGCTGGGAGAACACAGTAATTATTGATAGCAGCTCTAACAACCGCTAGCAATGATCACATTTAAAATCTGACAGGCTTGTTGTACCCAAGTTGAGCCATCGTGGTACTTAACATGGGTACATTCAGCCTGCCCATACATGGTTCGAATCTCGGTCAGTTCCTGCTGATCCAGCTAAGATTCAAACGGACTATGGCCGGCTTTAGTAGTAGAGTAAATCTCATAGATGTAGTGTTGGGTTGACTCTAGGTTCTGTTGTCTATGTAGCACCATAGTGCCATTAACAATTGTGACCATGCTGTATTTAAACATTCCTTGTGCACCCTAAGGTGATCATTGGTCTTGTAAGTGTGGTCTGTGGTGGGATAGAAAAAGAGACTCAATTTGCCTTTGGGATGTTTGTGTGGACTTGCCACTTGAAAATATAAAGATAAATAAAATAAAGAGATAATGTGTGGAAAGTTAAAGAGAAATACAAGTTGGTGTTAAAATGAATAGTAGGGAAGGGGTGGCCTACAGGACAGTTTCAGGCATGCATGCTCCTCATAGGTTACATTTCCAAGGGCTAAATGGTAAACAACATAGGATTAAAGTCCAATCCAATCAGTATAGTGTTTGATGGGGACCCTATTCTTGAAAATGTAGTTACAGTATTGTTTTAGATGTCAAAGAGTTAACAAGGAGCTAGATAATTTTCTGCTTGACTTGAGTGACTGTGGCCTTATCTACATTTTAAGACTCAGTCATGATCCAGTTTGGGGACCAGCATATGAATATTACTCATATGGTAAGTCCGTTACTGCTGTAGCATGGTAATATGTAAAAGATGAGCTGTGGGATAAGATCACAGCTTCCATTTCAATTCCAGAAAACTGAGCAGATTTCAGAGGAAGGTGATCTGCATAACCAAAAATGTCTGCAGTGCATTACAGGAGTTAATTAGCTTGACTGGTTGTGTCTTCAGTCATGAAATATTAAGCTGAACAACTGTGACTTTATAACATCTCAATTCTTGCATATAAATTTAATTGAATCCATGTAAAGTAAGCATGAAATGCCCTGGGATTATTTGCCTTGCATATTAAAATATAGCTCCATATTTTCCCTGCAGCATTTCCAGACTGGCACCAAAAGAGCCCCCTTGTGTCTCCCAGAGCGCTCTCTCTGCCGCTCAGGAAGTCCATTGATAAGGAAACAACGTCCAGTTTATATTAAATGGTATATTAATGTAATAAATGAATGAGAAAGTCTACAGTTCTCTCACAAGTGCCTTCTTCGCCCTGTGTCCTCACAGCAGCCTCCTCTGCTATCAATGATGAACATTATTGTACGATTCGCCTCATATCGCTAACAAAAGGCTCTTTAATTCTCTGCCAGCCATGAGGATAGAGACCTGAATGTTCATGAGGAGGACTTTATCTCTGTTCTATGTTCTAGTGCAATATGTCTGTCTGGCTATCTCAGTATGATGGCCTACTGATTAGCATAATGGCCTTGCAAAACTGGGGTGGGTTCCCACCAGAGACACTATCTACATAAGTTGTTGTGGATTTCCTTTAGAGGTGTCAGTTTGCTACCAAGGCATATTGGTAGGTAATTGGCATTCATTAAAAATGGCCTTGACTCTAGTGGAGAAGATGTGCTTTAAAGTTCTCCAAGGACAGTTACTGATGTGAACATTTCTATGTACTGTATTATACTTGGGTGTTGTATAACTAATGGTTATAATAAACTCTAACACGTATTACTCTAAGATCTCCCCCAGTCTTTCTAATCATGACCTTATGTCACAAGGCACAGATTTATACATTGTGTTTATTCCCTTTTAACACCATGTTCTCTTGACTGATGAGTTGTCTTGCAGATCAAACCAGGGCTCACATAATAACCACTTGCCACACCGCGACCTGCCCGTACCCTGCAGCTAGGCATCATCCTGGTATTTTTTTTCTCAGCCGGTGGAGCATTGCATCTAAAAGCAATCCTAATGGCTAAAAAGCTGCTGGATTGCTTTTACATACGGAGGGGGGGCTCTTCTGATGCCTTCCTGGGCTCTCCCGCCCCACCAGGGGATCCAGGAATGCAACCTTTAATTCTACTGGCTGACCATTGGGGACCGGAACAGCCCTGATTATCTCTATGGTCTATGAAACCGGAAGCGATCAGTATTGTCTCACTTCTGGTTGTAGACACGCCATTACATTATTTTTACATTTTATTTTACATTTTTTTTTTTACATCACATTTTTTTTTTAAAAACACCAATGAGACTCTCTTTATTGCCATGAATATATTGGGAGTCTGCATAGTAGATGCATTTGACTACCTGTAGTATGGCTGGTGATACAATTGTAAAGGCAATATCATATTGATGCGGCCTTTCTTTCTCCTAATTGGTGATATATGATATAGCTAAACCTTACGATGACCTTTGATAATAAATAATAATTAGTTGGGACGTCTCTGGATCCAATGGGCAGATAATGACAGCTGTTGTATGAAGACTTTGTTTACTAGATGTTTACTGTTGGGTATGTATCACCCGTATACATGTGACAATATATGATATATTTTTTTAGTTATGTATAATCCTATGATGAAAGAGCCTTATATGTGAATTTTGGTCATAGAAAAACTTGCCATCAAATAATTTCTTGAAGAAGCGGGCTGTTGCCCCGAGAAACGCACCTGCGTCGAAAGCAATTTATGGTGAGACAATCGCCCACCTAACTGCAGCAGGGTGGATAGATAAGTTTTACTATTTCGGAATAATATTTTTCCTATATAGAGCTATATGTTTAAGTGTTTGTATAGCAAAGTTTCATTTCTATGGTTTTAATGAATACTCTCTTTGTATATTAATAAAACCGCACTATATTTTAAGGTACCTTTAAAGTCCTCTATCTAGTTTGTTAGGAATTCTTGTACACATAGCTTTTCAGGATGTGGTACAGGACAGAAATCAATCCTCAATAGGGTTGATTCAATCACCCTCTCCCAACAAAACTTTTCTCTTGTAGACACACCATTACTGGACAGGACTGATCATAAATTGGGCTTCAGACTAGGGTGGACCTACAGCCAACATTAACATAAATAAAGAGGTACTTTTAACCTGTAATAGGGCAGCCTGTAATAGGGCAACCGATGAGAACAAGAGTTAATTTTTGAGTTTCTAAGAAGAATGGACTTTGGTTATTGGTTGTACAATATTACCGAAAAGATAAGTAAGTACAGCATGGGAAAAAATTATAGAATGAACGACTGACTGCTATGAGAATTTATAGGCTGGCTACGGCTACAATAAATACTTCAAAACAGATTTAGTTTTTGTATAGTTTTGTCTTTTTTATTACAGTCGAAATGTACTGATAACTGGAATGCACTTCACATGATGTCGTTGACCAGACGGATACATCTGCCCTCAATTCTCCAGTGCATTCTGGGAGTGTCCCTTTATCCGTGATGGGATGTTGCCGGGTGGCTTCTCATCATGAATCATTTAATTAACAGAACTAGTAATACGATGGTAATTCATCTATTACAAGGCTTGTTGGTTTGCTCTCTCTCATGGGTTTGTTATACAACGATTACTTTATTCAGAAATATGTCAGCTTAACTGTCTATAGTTCAGCTGTTGTATGATTAGCATTCAATTACAGTAATTGTCACAGTGCGGGGAGAATTCTGCCGAAGGAGAACATTTTGTTGATTGATGTTGGTTAAATGTATTCAGTGCATATGTTTCTATGTCAACAAGTTGCATGTTTATTTTCTTTTTTATTTATTAATGGTGTTTATAAAGCGCTAACAATTTATGCAGCGCTTTACATACTGAACATTCACATCCCTCCCTGGCTTCAAGGAGCTTACAATCTAAGGTCCCAATTTCACATACGCATACTAGCGCCAAAAATAGCCAGGAGCCAGTTTACCTACCAGCAGGTCTTTGGAGTGTGGGAGAAAACTGCAGTACCCGGAGGACATGCATGCAAGCAAAGGGGGAACATACAAACTCCATGCAGATAGCGTCCTCATCAGGATTGTCATTATGCAATGATGTCATACCCACATAGTTAGGTACACCTTCCTTCAGAAGAGTTTAGGTAATGCAATGCATGCACCTTTCCCCTTTTATCCTGTTAACCACTTCAGCCCCGGAGGATTTTACCCCCTTCGTGACCACGCCCTATTTTGCGATTCGGCACTGCGTTATTTTAACGGACAATTGCGCGGTCGTGCGACGCTGTACCCAAACAAAATTTACATTCTTTTTTTCCCCACAAATAGAGTTTTCTTTTGGTGGTATTTGATCACCTGTGCGATTTTTATTTTTTGCGCTATAAACAAAAAAATAGTGACAATTTTGAAAAACAAAAAAATTTTCACATTCTGCTACTGTATATGACATTCTCAAAAAAAAAAAATTAAAAATCAAAATTTGTTAACATTTTAGGCCAATTTGTTTTATGCTACATATTTTTGGTAAAAAAAAATCGCAATAAGCGTATTTTGATTGGTTTGCACAAAAGTTTTTGCGTCTACTAACTACGGGAAAGATTTATGTATTTTTTTTTTTACTAGTAATGGCGGCAATCCGCGATTTATTGAGGGAATGCGACATTGTGGCAGACAGATCGAACCCCTAACTGACATTTTTGACACTTTTGTGGGTACCAGTGACATTACTACAGTAATCAGTGCTAAAAATATGCACTGTTACTGTAATACTGACACAGGGGTTAAATGTGACCCTAGGGGAGTGATTCTAACTGTGGGGGGGGGGGGGGGGCGTGGCTTCTGAGATGACCATAGAGACATGTGATCCTGTATAGCAGGATCGCATGAGCTCTGTGATCATTTCAGGGAGAAGAACGGTTGGCTGTGTTAACAACAGCCAACCATTCTTATCTCTCAGCGGGGAGCGATCGCAGGTGTCAGGCGGCAATCAGAGCTGCCTGACACACGCATCGGCTTCCGCCTTGACGAGCGGGGCCGGGAGCGTGCCAACATCGGCGCGCGCTTGCCCCCTAGACTCCTGAGAGCGAGCGCCGTACATGTACGGCGATTCGCCCAGGAGCGGCTGCCTGCCGCAGTACATCTGCAGCGAGCAGTCGTAAAGGAGTTAAAGACCAAGCAAGTACAGAAAAATATCTGCTGATCTGCCAGAAATACATCCAGCTCCTAAGGCTCCATTCACACCTATGGAGTTGCTTTTGAGTGTTTCTGCTGTGTTTTTTGTGTTTTTTACTGCAATTTTGTTGCGTTTTTGCCGTGATTTGCGTTATTTATACTTTTTTGGGCAATCTTGCTGTTGGGCAAATTAAAAAACCCAATTGCAAATCATGGCAAATCGCGGTAAAAACGCACAACATGCTTTTCTGCATCTTCTCTATTGAAGTCTATTGAACCAAAATAAGCACCTTTTACAAAAGTCCCTGACCCTTTCCAAAAACGCAGAGGCAGAAAAATGCATTGATGTGAATGTGTTCCATGGGAACCCATGTTAAAAATAATGTCCTGCGTTTCTGCAAAAAGCAAAAAAAGCATGAAAAAAATTAATTGGTGTGAATGGAGCCTGTCGTGGGTTGACAACATTTTGGTAGATTGAGTGGTGTCATCCCTGTCCAGTTGTCTTTTTCCACTTCAAATGAAACTACTCGAACCATCCCAGATCTCTTTAATATAAACACTTAAGCCCCGTACACACGATCAGATTATCGAACGATCTGTCGTCCATTTTTTGTGGCATGCTAGTCTGATGTGGAAAGTGAAGAGGTTATTTTCATACGAATTTTCCGGTACGACAGAATTCTACTTCAGAAGTGATGTCATGTGTTGGATTGCTTTGTATGTGTTCTTTTGTCTCTGAGCATGCCTAGTCTTGCTCTTAAGATTTTTTTTCGTCGAAATCTGTACTAATGAGACGAAAATCGGACGTTGTGTTGACGGACGATAAAAATTATATAGCCTGCACATCAGGATTTTTTCGTCCAAAAAGTCGGAGTCGGCTGTCGAAAGAACCATACTAACAATCCGAAAATCAACAGATCAGTCGTCGGACGAAATTTCCCTTCTGATTTTCTTATCGTGTGTACGGGCCTTAAGGCTCGGTTCACATTATAAATCACACATGATCTGCTCTGCATTCCTGTTCAATTCACATTCGATTTAATACGGTGCGATTTGAGCCCATTCACTCTGAATGGGCTCAAATTGCACCGCATCACGCAAAAGACATGCAGCAACCTAAACCCCCCCCCCCCCAAATAGGGTTTCATGATGGTTTTATACCATGCAATCTGGTGCCGGCCAATGCACTGTGCTTGTGACCCCCTGTTTGGGGTGTCGTTAACTTTGTATTGACACCCACAGTGAAATGCAAGGGCAGTACAATTGCAATGCGGTGCAGGAAATGATCACGGATCATTACATGTCCCGCACCGCATTAGTGTGAACCTAGCCGAATTGTTCTGTGTAGTGCCAAAATAAGTGCGAGGAGGGCTATATAGAGTTCTTAAGATAATACAGGGAGTGTGCACAGGACAGCTCTGAATTTCTGACATGATCAATAGATTTTTTTTGCACTTCCTAAACACAAATAACAAACACTATTAGTTGTATCTTTTACAGACTGAAAGGGAGGAAATAATTAAAGTTGAATTTTAGGGTTTACCAGCACTCCAAAGCCAACCTTGCATGAGATGAAGAAGGGCTGTGAGGGTGGCCTGGACAGACTGTAGTTGTCACATCTAAATTTTATTATATGTTACACATATGTATACAGGGGCAGACTGACAACTTTTGGCCCAGGGGGCAAGTACAAACCAGAGGCCCATGGTGCAGCGACTCGGCCCCCCTCCCACTTTCCCTCACCCCCCCTCCCACTCTCCCAATCCTCCTCCTGACCCCCATTCCAAGCTGAAACCTTACTCCAGATACTCTACTTACCGGCTGAATCCGGGTTCCCAACCTGGCCAGCAGGGGGTGGTTGGGGGGAGCTAGGACACCTCAGTCTGGGCTGGCCGGGGCAGAAGAGTCTCCAGTAGGGCATGGAACTGGCCTCTGCTCGGACACAGTTTACACCATCTATGCTGGGGGGGCTGCGCTTTGTCCTTGTCTTCATCCCGCACTCAGTAGGTCAGTGGCGGGGACTTTTTACTTCTCTTCACCAGAAATCCTTTAGGCATATCTGTGGCAGAAGCATTGCAGCCTTTTTACGGGGCATCAGAATGGCCCAGTGGGCAATTGCCCCCCTGCTCCTTGGCCCAGTCCTCCCCTGTATGTATATATAATATATATATATATTTTCGGTCTGTTCTTGGGATGCTTCTGTGATCCAGTGCTTTGCGGTAAAGTATTTGTAAAGTCTAATTTTTTTTGCTCCTAATGCATTCTGTGCATTAAAGTGGAGTTCCGACCAAAAGTGGAAGCTCCGGTTATCTTCTTGCCCCCCCCCCCCCTTCTGGTGCCACCTTTTGGCACCTTTTTTTTTTTGGGGGGGGGGCAGATACCTGTCAAAAACAGATACTTACACTTCCGTGTAAAGACGCTGCGCGACCTACGTCATTTGCGGCCCCCCCGCTGCCTTCTGGGGGAGACACACACAGGTTCCAGAAGACAAGCGAGACCACTCAGGAAGTGCAGCACAACTCGCGCATGCGCAGTAGGAAACAGGCTATGAAGGCTTCACTTCCTGTTTCCCTTAGTAAGGATGCCGGCGCCTGCACCCAAAGCCGATGGATA
Organism: Pelophylax lessonae; assembly: GCF_965119305.1. NCBI lineage: Eukaryota > Metazoa > Chordata > Amphibia > Anura > Ranidae > Pelophylax > Pelophylax lessonae. The sequence goes on along the minus strand of NC_138770.1, from coordinate 635,131,629 downwards.
AATCAGCTTCAGGTGCCAACATGGCAGGATCCCTGGACAGGTAAGTGTCCTTATATTAAAAGTCAGCAGCTACAATATTTGTAGCTGCTGAATTTTAATTATTTTTAATACAGGCTGGAACTCCACTTTAAGGTAAAAAAAAACTCCCTACTATCTCCCTGTCCCTAAACACTTACCTGACTCCTATCACCACCCCAGCGATGCCCGGCTGCAGCCCCACACTTCTCTCTTCCTGGTCTCACAGGAGACACTAAAGACAGCACTGCTAATATCTTAGACTAAAATATTTTCGTTGACTAGTTTAAAGTGGTAATATACTCCGCTTTTTAACTTTTACCTACAGGTAAGTCTATAATAAGGCTTACCTGTAGGTAAAATTAATATCTCCTAAACCTACACGGTTTAGGAGATATTCACCCTGAATGCAGCCGCTGACACCAGCTGCCCATGCACTCTAAAGGTCCGGCGGACCTTCAGAGCTCCTTGCCAGCTCCTTGCCGGAAAGTGCATGCGCGGGAGTGACGTCATCGCGGCTCCGGCCACTCACAGCTTGGAGCCGCTGTACCCAGAAGAGACGCCGAGGGAACATGTCAGCTCCCTTAGCGGTGTCTGGGCGACCCTGTGGGGGCTTCGTTCTAAGATAAGTATTTCATAATGTGCCAGTATGCGATGCATACTAGCACATTATGCCATTGTCCTGCAGGGTTTTTCTTTTTCTCAGGGGATACTACCGCTTTAAAGAACTCCAGGATTTTTTTTATTTTCTCATGCAGCATGGGTTAAAGAGGTTGTAAACTCGTTAAAAAATTTTTTTTTTTTTTTACAACCTGCAAGAGAAAGACATAATGAGCTAGTATGCATCGCATACTAGCTCATTATGAAATACTTACCTTAGAACGAGCCCCCGCTGTGCCGCTCTCTTACCTGTATGACGAGCGACATGTTCAGTCGCCCGTCTTCCAGGATCGCGGCATCCGGCCATCTGATTGGCCAGAGCCGCGGTGACGTCACTCCCGCGCACGCGCGCGGGAGCCGACGGTCACGGCACGGGGCTCTAAAGGAACGGCACGATCAGCCGTTCCTTCAGAGCGCATGCGCCAGTGACGTCACTGGCTGCATTAAAGGTAAATATCTCCTAAACCGTACATGTTTACAGTACCTATAGGTAATCCTTATCATAGGCTTACCTATAGGTACAAGTTACTGAGGAGGGTTTACTTCCTCTTTAACTGCTTGCTTTCATCTAGGAGATTGCAGAAGACCGGCCCCGTATGGGTACGTCACTCGCCTGTCACTTGCATGTGAGCCAATAGCGGGCGAGCGTGCGCCCGCTGAGGCGCGCGCCTGCCCCGGCTCGTTCCCTGGGAAGTCCGTGCGTGTGACCGGCGATGTCCGCCGGTCACTCGCGATCATCCGCCATGAAGGGAGAAAGGCAGGCGGCTGATGTAAACAAGCCGCCTGTCATTCTCCCCTGTGTAGGAATAGTGATCATACGGTTCTACTATGTAGGACCGTAGGACTGTTCCTACACTGTTCCTACACCAGTAGCCATGTCCAATCACAGTTAGAAGCACACCCCTAGAGACACACTTAACCCCTCCTTCCCCAATAAAGTTAACCCCTTCCCTGCCAGTGTCATTTTGCAGTAACAGTGCATATATATAGCACTGATTACTGTAGTAATGTCACTGGTAACCCCAAAAGGGTCAAAAATGTCAGTCAAGGGTCCGATCTGTCCGCCCCAATGTCGCAGTACCGCAAAAAAAAAACGCAGATCGCCGCCATTACGCGTTAAAAAAAAAAAAACACCAAAAATGACAGAAATCTTTCCCTTAGTAAACGCAATAACTTTTGCGAAAACCAATCAAAATACGCTTTTTGCTATTTTTTTTACCAAACATATGTAGCATAAAACAAATTGGCCTAAAATGTTAAAAAATTTTGATTTTTACATTTTTTTTTTTGGGAATTTCATATAAAAAAATGTGAAAAATATTGTTATTTTTGCAAAATTTACACTCTTTTTTTGTTTATAGCACAAAAAGTAAAAATTGCACAGGTGATCAAATACCACCAAAAGAAAGCTCTGTTTGTGGGAAAAAACGGACGTCAAATTCGTTTACGTACAGTGTCGCACGACCGCGCAATTGTCCGTTAAAGTCACGCAGTGCCGAATCGCAAAAAAAAACCCTGGTCGGAATGGGGGTAAAATCTTCTGGGGCTTAAGTGGTTAATAAACACTGACAGGTGTTCTAATACCTCTCAACTCTGTCCAAACCGAAAAAAAAGTTTTGCATTTAGGTATACTTTAATATCACTTTTATGGGCTTGTTACCGCAATGCATGTTAAAGCCGAGTTCCACCCAAAAGTGGAACTTCCACTTCAAGGCCTCCTCCATTGCTTCTGTTTGTGAAATGACGCTTTTGGGGGGGATGGGGTTGGGGGGAGGAGGTACCCGATTTTGATAGGTTCGTGCTCTCACTCCGGTTCCGGTTGCCTTAGGTGATCAGAAGCAGAAGTTCTCCTTCCCAAAGTCTTCTGGGACACATGACAGCTCCTAGTAGACTTTAGGACCAGTCACAGAGCACAGCGCCGCTCGCATATGTGCAGTGGGCACCTGGCTGTCACAGCTGGGTACCCATAGTAGAGATGCTGGCACCGCCAAGGGAGGACACGGGTAGAGCACGGCTGGGGTGAGTGCACCGCTGGATCATGGGGCAGGTGTGTGTTTATTAAGTCAGCAGCTACACCTTTTGTAATGACATCACACATTTTCCCAATGATGTAACACATACTGTATATGCGGCCTCGGGGAAGTGGGCTTTTTTCTGTGGGGTTGTATATATGCGTATCTCCCTTTGTGCTGGGATCGTGCCCTACAGAGTGCTCCCAGCACAAAGACCAGAGTCTCACCGAGAGCCCCGGGCCCCGTACTAACGATCGGGACCTGGTGTTCCGTGAAAAATCCATACCCGTGAGAAAACCATACCCTCGTCACTTCCGGTTCAGCTACGGAGGGTATGGATTTCTCACGGTAGTTAAACTTGCGGCGCTTACATTAAACCGCTTATCTGCAACATAAATCATCTCCGCTCTTCGCCCTGTCACTGCCCTCATCTCCGGTAATAAATATAAAAGCGGATCACGGAGCCGCGATCGCCGTCACATTTACATCTCATACACCCGCCGCCGCTTTTATATTTATTACCGGAGATGAGGGAAGTTACAGCGATAGGAGAGGAGATGATTTATGTTGCAGCCGAAGTGTTTTAATGTACCCGCCGCAAGTATAACATTAGACACAGTGCCGTGAGAATTTCATGCCCACCGAGCATGCGCACTTGTCAAATTCTTTCATGTTTATTTACGTATCCGGGGCTCTGAGCATGCGCACTGCTGCGCTGCTCAGCTGTTTCAGACCGGAAGTGACGACGGTATGGTTTCTCCACGGGGTATGGTTTTTTAACGTTACACCGGATCTCCTGATTTCAGGTCACCTGATCGCTTTGGTAGCTTCTGATTGGCTACCACAGTGATCAGTCACTGTGAAGCCCGCCCATGTGTTTTTCTCTTTCTGTGAGACTCCGTTCACACAGGGGCGACCTGTCAGGCAACCTGGTCGCCTGACAGGTCGCCGTAGGCCGCCTGCCATAGAGTAGCTGTGGACCCGTTCTAATAGGAGCGACACAAGTCGCTCCGACTTAGAAAAAGGGTCCGGAGCTTCTTTGGGGCGACCCGGAGTGACCTGCATTGACTTCAATGATATGAAGTCCGTGCCGGCCGCTCCGAGGTCGCGGTGCGAGCTGCACACCGCGACTTCACAGGTCGCAACCGAAAGTCGGGTCGCCCCAGTGTGAACGGGGTCTGAATGGAGAGGAAAGATACATTATATCTTTCTCTTTCCTTGCAGAGAGGAAAGAAAGTGTTTATAAAAAAAAAAAAAAATAATAATAATAAAAAAAAAATACCTAGATCAAGGTTTAGTGTTTGGGTCAAGTAAGGGTCAAAGGTCAAGGTCAGGGTCAAATGTCAAGGTCAGTATATTTCAGGCAGGATTTTTTTTTTTTTTAATTTAAATTAGCATTAGTGTCAGTGGGTTTTAGGTGGGACAAAAAAAAAATGCGCGCTATTGCTTCTGGGATGTACTACAGGTACAGACAACAACTGACATACACATATGTGGTATCGTTGCAATCGTCAGGAACAAGAGAATTTATTTTGGATCGTTCTTTGGTGGTAGGTCATGGTAGTAACAAGAAACATACAGCTGATTTTAAATGAAATGTTTTTTTTTTTTACTATTTTGATGCACAAAGTAGTTGTGATGATATATGCGGTTTTACTAACACATGTCAAAGCTGTCAAAACATGTCAAAAAAATTAGTTTTACCTTGTGAACAGGTTAATGCACCCCGCCTAAAATGCAGAGGTGTGATTGGGGCTTAACAGCTATGGAACTGGGGGGCTTTATGATTTGCTACACCCCACCTTAGACCATAGCAATCCTTATGGCCTCATCAGAGAATGTGCTTAGGCATTTAGATTTGTTTTACCTTGTGAAGGGGTTAATGCACCCCACCTAAAATGCACAGGTGTAAATGGGGCATAACAGCTATGGAACTGGGGGGCTTTGATATTTGCTACACCCCACCTTAGACCATAGCAATCCTTATGGTCTCATCAGAGTTCTTCTTTACCTGTTAAAGTTTGTGATTTAATCAGAGCTGTAATGTGTGACACAATCTCTCCTTTCTCTTTTATAAATTCGTTAGTTGCAATCTTTTGGCAGACATGTTAATTGGGCAGGGCCGACCTGGAAAAATAGAGCAGCACTCCCTGTCTAATTAGAAGCAGCACAATTATTCCCACAGAGCCGGCTACACTTTCCCAAACAGATGACCCATAATGTAAATGACATGAATAAAGAGTCTCATGATGTGACTTGCTACGCCCTGCGTCACGTGCCGTCTGTGTTCGCCGTACCATGCAGTACAGTCCTTAAGATTCTGTCTGTAATGATGTTTTTCCAGGCTCCATTAGCAGAGCCGAACAATGGGTTTAAAGAGGCTGTGAGAAAATAATAAGACCCTGTACAGTAGCTGGAGAACACCATGGCAGGACCAAGGCAGTGAGCAGAGACATGTACTTCATCTCCTTCTTATACCGATCGTCTCCCTGGACCCCACCTTCTCTGCCAACATTCATTTACATGGCCAAGTTCATTCCAGCTGATTAGGCTGGATTTTATTTTATCTCCCCAGTAAGGGAATTCTCCCAAGACAGGGTTGCCAACTGTTCAGACAATTGTGCATTCGTTAAAAATGTAATTAAAGAGCACCAGTCAAAGCAGGTCTTGGCCAAGATCTTTAATATGTAATGCTGAAGCTGAATTCAAGGCAAACGGCTAAATAAACACATTTGTGGGGGCTGTTTTACAAGCCAAAGGATTTGGACTTATGCTATCCATTCCTGAGATTTATACAGCTCTGCCACACAGCACAGCTCTGGTTTGCAGGGCAGGAGACCTAAGTTTCTGCTGTGGTTCAGTAACACTTCCAGGTCTTGCTCCCTCAGCCTGTGACTGGACAGTGAAAGGAGAAGCAGAAGGCTGATGAACTCATATCTCTGTAATTCTGCTCTTTCCTAATAGCATGCTGCTTACTCTGCAACACAACTGATTGATTATTTGTGCTGGTTTTTCCTCCCCCAGTCTGTGTTCGGGGGATTGTAAGAGATTGGTATCAGGTCAAATACATTCACGGTCAGACACAGGCTACCCCAAGATGGCTGACGGGAGTCCACTGCAGAGGACAAGTCAGTCCTTTGTAGGTTTTCCCCTAGTGGCAGAGGTAAGCAGCAATGATGTGAGGACTGTGTTTACTGCTGGCGGCTAACCAAGAAATTAGTGGTTAATGTCGAATCACCTTACCTTCTGTGCTAACACCCGTATGAGTGATAACAGCATTCGGCAGAGTTGCAGCTGCTGGCAACACCCTCTTAGCTTTGGTTCACACTATGAATAACACATGAACGCGCTGCACATTTCTGTCCAATTCACAATTCACATGCGATTCATGCAGGCAGTGACCTGTATTTGGGGTGTCGTTAACATTGACACCCACTACAGATCACAACTGCAGTGCGTTTTAAACGTGGTGTGGGAAAAGCGCACGGAACGGAGGCTAGAACAGCTAGACATTCCCTTCCGGGACTACCCTCTGCTACAACATTGGCTGCTTCACCAACTGCTGGAAAAACAGCTACTGGTCTTTGCAACCAGCCCAGAAGACTGCAGGTACACAGAGTCCATCGACCATCCAGTCCACCCATCCAGAAGCGGTACCGTCACATTCTCCCAGCTCTGTGCCAGGAGGTCAAGGACCTGCTCCACAACATGTTACAAAGCAGGGTGATTTGGGGAGTTGTAGTCCTTGGGCTGCACCTGTGGTCCTCGTGTGTAAGAAAGGAAGTCTGTGATTCTGTGTGGATTACCGCAAGCTAAATGCATGTACCCACAGGGATGCCTTCCTGTTGCCCCGGGTAGAGGAATGGCTTATGGCACTGGGCCAAGCCAAATACTTTCCCACCCTTGACATGGCGAATGGCTACTGGCAAGTTCCGGTGAGAGATCAAGATCACAAAAAACTGCCTTCATTATACCCCTGGGACTGTTCGGATTTAACCACATGCCCTTTGGACTAAATATTGCTCCCAGCACATTTCAGCGAATAATGGAGAGATGGTTAGGAGACTGTGCTAGTCTACTTGGATGATATCATCATTTTCTCCAAGACCTTGGAGGTCCATGTTAAGCATCTGGACTGGGTGTTTACCTATTTAGCACAGTATGGGTTGAAATTCAAGCCCATCAAATGAGACTTAGACAGAGGATCCAGTATCTGGAACACAATATAGAGGCTGGGTGGGTCTCTCCGCACCCAGCTAAGGTACAAGCTGTGCAGGACTGGCATCCTCCAAAAACCGTCACTGAGCTTCTCCAATGTAGGTGGATCTCGACCGCAGTGTCATTGCAGCTGGAGAGAAATCAAAAGGTTAATGGTTCCTCTATGGCAGTGATGGCAAACCTTGGCACCCCAGATGTTTTGGAACCACATTTCCCATGATGCTCATGCACTCTGCAGTGTAGTTGTGCATCATGGGAAATGTAGTTCCAAAACATCTGGGGTGTCAAGGTTCGCCATCACTGCTCTATGGTTTCCTGGGTCACTCGGGAAACTATCTAATTGGATGCTGATGCCTCATGTAACTCTGGCAGCCATCTTGAGTGAGGCAGAGCCTATTTAAGGCCCTGTCTCCCAGGCTTGCATTTCATGTGTGGGTGTAGAAAAGAGTAGTGTAGGGACAGGTCACCCGTCTGACTGTGACATTGATTAGGGGAAGGGAGAGGTTCCACAGGAGTAAGGAAAGGATAGGGATACACCATGCTTCCTGGAGACCTCTCCATTTGGGCATGGAATGGCCAGGCCGCATCCCCCCCCCCCCAAGACAAATGCTGTCAGCACATTCGAGACCTGCTCTGCTACACATCGCTGTTGAATTCTGTGAGTGTTCCCAGTCGAGTGTTTTCCCGGGGGACTAGTTGTGAATTGTCGAACTTTAACTTTAATACAAATTCTGTTTTCTGCAACTGGACTCCGAGTGTTTACTGCCGTCGCACCATGTTGCACCTCTCCTCAGGCCCACTACAATGCATGGCTGTACAGGAGGCAGCCCACTTTGTGTATAGATGGTGGGTTGAAAACCCTACACTACACACGGCCCCTACAGAGCAGGGCTGGCCCGAGACATAGTGCTGCCTGGGTCCAAGAATGAAATGCTGCCCCCCCCCCACCCATCCAAAAAAAATACATGCATATCCAGCAAAGGGATATTTCCATAAAGCAAAGAGACATCCCCATATAGTAAAGAGACAGCCCAATCCAGCAAAGGGAAATACCCATATATTCAGCAAGAGACATCTCCATAAAGCAAAGAGATATCCCCATATAGTAAAGAGACAGCCCAATCCAGCAAAGAGACATCCCTATATATTCAGCAAAAAGACATGCCCCCTCCAGAAAAGAGACATGCCCAGAGGGAAGCAGGGAGTCTTGGGTCCTCGGGCAGTGTGCCCCTGTTGCTGCCCCTCTTAAAGTGCTGCCTGGGTCCCATGGACCCACTGGGACCCATAGTAGGGCCGGCCCTGCTACAGAGCATCGACAAATTGACAAATAAATGTCTGGGAGATCTAACGCCGCAGAGCCCGTGTATTTCCCTGTGGTTCCAGATCAGGGCTCCAACAGTCTAAGCAAACACCTGGGGCCCACATTAGATGGGAACCCAAGTCACCTGGAGCCTTTTCTGTGGATGGGTATGCTCTTCACAACTAGAAGGGCACTTCTTCCCTGACTGCCACCACTCCCTACCCAACCAGGATTAAACTGTGTACCTTGCTTCCAGGACCCTGTCCACCAGCACTCATGTAGTGTGTCGTGAGTTTCTCTGTTTCATCCGCCTGAGGCCTTACTGTGTACTGGTTCACCATACACACTTTCAGTCAGGTGTCAGGCATCCTTTTGAATAACAGCACTCTAGCCAGAAGCAAAGTCTAATTTTTTTACTTGAATAAAGAGTAAAACGTCCATACCTTTGGCAATATTATTAAGACGCTTCAGGTTTATATCCAAATAACCCATATTTTCCAGTATAGCTTTAAAGTCCTTTATTTTATTTAGGTCGATGCTCGTATTTCAAAGCTTACAGTAGAGAAGCCGATGTGGGGGAACCAATACAGTTTCCCCTAGCCCTCTGCTACATTCTTCCTGTCCAAGGTACAGCACAACTCTTCTCCTCGTAGGTTCCACCCACTATATATATATATATGGAACCTGCCAGAGGGGCAGGGACAATGGGTCACTTCCTGAAGAGGAGGAGCCCTTAGCTAGAAAATAAGTTAACACTGCTAAAGATGCTCAGGTTGCAAATATTGAATGAGCCAGTGGAGAATATCCCAGGACACACAAAGGTTGATTTACTTTATGTTCTTGGCAATTAAGATCACCATTACCGCTGCCTGGAAAAGTCCTGTGATTCATTTGTCTTTATGAAAGCATAAATTAACCCTTATTATTCTCAATAAAAAAAACTGTGTCTTACGGGATAAACAGGTGTTATTTGATAACGATTGGAACCCCTGTCTTGCTTATTTGCAGATGCTGGACAAATAAAGATGGACGTTTGGATCGGCAACATTGAATTCCTGGATGGGCATGCCTACTTCTTTCTTTACCTCTTCTCTACTTTTTTTCTACACTTTTCCATATTGCTTTTTCCATTTTTTTCTAAATTTTTTATTTTTGATTTGATATTCTTCCTCATCTCTCTTTGGGAGAAATTGTATTTTCATTACTTGGAGAGGGGGGGAGGGGGGTTGTTCATATACACCTTTTGCTATCTTTAAAGTCGGACACCCTACTTGTTATACTCTGTCCTCTTTTATTATGGCATCAGTGCTGGCCCGATAGACTATAAGCTGTGTTAATATTCTTGCGATACGGTCGCTTCAAATTTCTGACGGGAGCAGGAAAACACAGCTTGATTTCTACCACTTTTACGTTATGCTATATTTTACTATATTAAGCCTTTGTGGTTATAGTATTATCTCCCCTGATATGCTCTATATGATTGATTGGCGGAGTATAGTTAGAGAATCTGTACCCTCCCCTTTTGTTTTGTTATTATATACCTGTTTTCTTGATATGACTGTCATTTGATATATCAACAGGTTGTGTTTTGTATTCCTCTGTTCTTTGAAAACTTAATAAAAATGGTTGAAAGAGAAAATAAGTTAAACCCTTTTTACATTCCCCCTACTTTAATAATGGCGCATTCTTGGGCCATGTAGAGCAACAGAATTGGTCAACCTGGAAGCATATAATAATTATTACCAATCATGCACATTATAAATTATTAAAAATATGTTGTGCTGCAATTGCTGCAATAAATACATCTCTTCAAATGTGATAATTTAAATGACCTGTATTATGAACAAGCAAAATATACACTTGAATAAATGCAGTAATTAATCACAGAGAAAAAAAATCCAAATGTAACAAAATAACGTTAATTCAAGATCAATCTGTGCAGCCAATAAGCTTTGTGATTATCGAACATTATATATCAAAAAGTCTTTGTGGGAAAGAGGTAAAATCCACTCAAAAGACGCAAAAGCAGACCAACACTGAAAATCCCTTGATATCAAAAAGGTGTATAATGAGAAACGGAGGAAGCTCATATACACTAGCAGCGCTAATTATATTATCTTATGTAAATAATACCTCAAAAATAAGGTTATAAAATTAAACATCAAAACAATTATTCTCTGTATATGATGTCCATGCCAAAGTGAGTATTGTCCGTAAATGTTAGGTGATACAGTTCATATACTGAATGGGTTCCTGGAGTGCAAGCCCATGAACACCCAACGGTGCTTCCTGTTAAGGTGGACCACCGTCACCACACCTCAAAGTAAGTGCCCCCCTAGGTAGTAAAAACTCACCACAGGATGGCAAAAGGGACGCCTTATATGGGATGTATTCCACAATGTGGTAAACGAACTCCAGGTAATACCTCTCCGGATTAGCCAAAATCTGATATATAATTGGGACTTCCGTTCAGCATAGACTGCACCAGACACCACAGGATGGCATAGGGGACGCCTTGTATGGGATGTATTCCACAATGTGGTAAACGAATTCCCGGTAATACCTCTCCGGATTAACCAAAATCTGATATATAATCAGGACTTCCGTTCAGCATAGACTGCACCAGACATCTCAGATCATGTATGGGAAAAGAAAGGGGGAAGACCCATAGTGTAATTCCATAAAACAACGCTTTATTAGAATTCCCAATCCCCCATAAAAGATACACTCACAATGTTCAAAATCAAATAGTAGCATGTAGAAAATATATGGAGCCCGTCGTGTGCCGGTAGACTCACCGCTGCCTATGAAGGAAAGCCAGAGCTCCCGCACACCGACTCTGCGTGACAGCTGATGGATGCGTGCTCACGCCCTTACATGTTTCGTCACACGGACTTCTACGGAGGGCGCGAGCACGCACCATCACGCTCCTCTCAAATACACACACCATCCGGAGGAGGGAAGAGATGTCCTCCAATCACCGACTCTCGCCAGTGACCGCCCATAGAGAGACACGTGGACCAATCACCGGCCCGTGCCCCAGACAGTCCCCTTCACCTTTAACCCGGAAGGTAAACATTCTCACTCTGGAAAGGCAGCGAGACTCGAGCCAATCAGCGGCGTATGACCGGACCAACCCCTTTGGGACCCGCGGACCAATCATTAGCTTAAGCCACGGCTCGGACCGTCACCACCATAACCCGGCAAGAAAATATGCCTAACCATTTTTATTGGATAAGGCTCATAAAAAAACTTATGTATCCTCTCCTCATCGGTACACACAATGCCCGGAAATAGAAATACTTCCTACTTGAATGCAAGTGACCAGATCCCAGGAGATTCATATACATATAACAGAAATTGTACCAGTTGTATTATCTACAAGCGCGGGACTCCTTATATAGGTATTCCCGTGGGTAAAAATTTCCTTTATCAGATTAGCATACACATAGGCAGATCTATGCTCCATGTTATTGTACATGCTACTTTACAAAGTATAAAATCTATTATAGACATATAAATATAAGTAATTAAAAAGCATATAATCAGAAAAACTTTAAAACCAATGTATTGAATAGAAATTGTGTACCCTCTTATTTGAAAGTATACATATTTAAAAATAACACGTCACAGAAAGAAGGCAAAACCATGGCAAATAAATAGATAAACACATGGGAAGGGGAGGATTAATTTCTTTTTTAAACCCCGCCTAGGAAGCAAGTAAATCACAGAAAGGCGCGTAACAATAAATAAACCTCAGACCATCATTATTTTTCATAACTTAAAATTTAAATACGCATCTGCCTACTGCTTTTAGTAGTTGCTTATAAAGCAGTTAATATCTAGCTCTACGTTTAACCCATAAGGGTGCAAAGCGTTGGTAAGGTAGATCCAGTGAGTTTCTCTCTTCGAGAGTTCACGCACTCTGTTAGAGCCCCTCCACACTGGATCAACTTTCTCGATCCCCCAAAATTTAAGATTTGTGGGATCTTTATTGTGGTGTCGTTTATAGTGCATTGAAACGCTGTGATGTTTAAATCCCTTTCTGATGTTGGCAAGATGTTCCGCTATGCGTACACACAGTTTCCTCTTGGTGCGGCCTACATAAATAAAACCGCATGGACATTCCATAGCATAAACAACGTGTGTGGTATGACACGTGATGAGATCTTTAATCTCAAATGTTTGATTGTTGGCCGAAGAGTGAAAGGAGGTGAAGTTGCGTAAGTGTGTCCGTACTTGTCTGCAGGCCTTGCAATGTCGACAAGCATAAAAGCCACTTCTCTCATCCCAAAACATTCTTGGCTTGACTGGGGGATCCAACACTTTTTGGACCACCTGGTCCCCAAAGGTTGGACCCCTCCTGTAGATGAAAGAAGGGGAAGGTGGTAAGACTTTACCCAGGATGCGGTCCATACACAGCACATTCCAATGAGTTCTTACTATATTTTCTATTTGTTTATGTTGTGTGTTGTACTGTGTAATGAAGCTCCACTCATGATTAGTAGTGGAGCTCCTGTTACTAGGCGCCAAACATGCATCCTGGGACAGTTGGGCTACTTCATTGATGTCCCTATCGAGGTGTACGGGGTTATAACCCTTGTCAATAAACCTCTGTTTGATCACTGCGGCTTGGGCCAAAAAATCACTGTCCAATGAACAATTTCTCCTGACTCTCAACAATTGGCCTTTAGGAATATTTTTTAGCCAACTGTTGTGATGACCACTCTGAATGGGCAGATAGCCATTCCTATCTGTGGGCTTGAAGTAAACCTTCGTATGTAAGATGTTATTCATTAACATAACTTCCACATAAAGATAGTGAATGGATATCCGACTCCAATTAAACTCCAAACGAATATTGTTATGATTGGAGTTCAATTCAGATGCAAAACTGTCCAAAGTGCTTTCAGGTCCCGACCATATGAAAAATAGGTCATCTATGTATCTGCGGTACATAATGAGCTCTGATCTTTGTGCTCCATATATGTAATGATCTTCCCATTCCCCCATGAAGAGGTTCGCCAGACTCGGCGCGAATTTCGCGCCCATCGCCACTCCTCTTTTTTGGTTATAAAACATCCCGTTATACCAAAAGTAGTTGTGCGAAAGGCAAAACTCGAGTACATGTTGTAAGAACCTCTTCTGGGGGTCAGGAATATCCGATCTTTTACTAAAAGCCCAATTAAGGGCTAAAAGGGCATCCTCATGTTGAATTATTGTATATAGGGATGCTACATCCGCAGTTACAAGAAATATATCTGAATTGGTGGGCAAAACTACCTGTTTTAAGGACAGCAGGAAATCTTTTGTGTCCTTCAGATATGACCTTAATTGTATAACACTAGTCTGAAGAAAAAAGTCCAAATATTCACCCAGCCTTGAAGATACAGAATTAATGCCATTCACAATTGGCCGAGCTGGGGGATTACTTTGGTCTTTATGGACTTTCGGGAGGGTATATATTGTTGGTATTCTGCTGAAACTGGGCATCAGGTATCTCTTTTCTTTCTTGGTTAATATGTTTTTATCATACCCAAACTCCACCAAGAGATTCAGCTCTCGTCTATACTGAGAGGTTGGATCTCCCCTCAGTAATTCGTATGTTTGGGCGTCTGATAACAATTCCAAGAGTTGTTTGTGGTAAAATTCTTTTGTAAGAATCACCACCCCTCCACCCTTATCAGCAGGTCGAATGACTACGTCTTTCCTTTTCTCTAAGGATTCAAGACCTTCTTGTATATACCGTGGATTTACTCCCTTTTCTGGTTTAATTTTATTCAAGTCTCTAATTAAGAGGTTCTTGAATACCTCTACATATTGATTGGAGGGCTGGGGTGGATTGAACAGGGACTTATTCCTTAGTCCACTGTCAACTGACCTTCCCTGTAGATTTATATTGGTCGGGACCGTATTAACTGTACGATTAGAGTTCAAAAAATACCTCTTAAGATTAATTTTTCTAATGTATTTGTGTACATCCACAAACACATTAAAATTATTAACAGGTTTATGTTTTGCACATTTTAAACCTGCGTTGAGGATGTTAATCTCCTTGTTGTTAAGGGGGATTTGTGCTAGATTGTATATGCCCTTTAATCTATTACCCTCCTTCTTTTTCTGTTGTTGTCGTCTTCCTGCTCGACAACCTCTGATTCGGGAGCGGGCTGAGGGTCTGTCCTCATCGGTGGAATTGGTCTCCACTGCTCCGACTGTGGACCCCTGTTGTACTGAGGGGGACCCCAGTTGGCGGGACGTCCCCTCCATGGTCTCCCCCCTCTCCTCCCACCCCTGCCTCTGCCGCCCCTCCATAAAAAAGGGCGTGGAGGGGGGGGTGGTGGAGCCGGGGACCACGAATCTTCCTGATATGCCAAACTTTCATATCTATTTTGTGTTGGGAACGGAGTAGGGTATTGATTCACCTGTTTATTCCCCTGCTGGGCATACCCGCCTCTATTATTATTAGGAATTCGCTGCCATTGTAGTGCTTGATTATTAACCTCAGCGGATTGGCTGGGTAAATTAGTGGCATTAGCGAATCCACCCGGGTGTGCTTTAGTTTTTTTAGGCAGAACCTTTGGTCTTAACGGTGTAGATCTAGGAGTACCCTGCAGATTAGTTCCAAGAGGCCTCATTGGAGGGACTAGGGCCTGCTGAGCTTCTTCCGCGGGTATCTGCCACGCGTACACATGATTTGATCTGAAATCTTCTGAATCTCTTTTATACTTTTTAACCTTCTTTCTATGAACTTCCCTATCTATCTTTTCAAGTTTTTTCTTAACATCAGTATTAAACTTAACAACTAATTGTGAATCCTTGTCTGGTTCAAGGCTAAGTTGCAACTCGGCTATTTTTTTCTCTAAAATGGTCATTTTATGTTTTTTCCTCTTTAAAACCAACTCTTGGAGTTTAACGCCAACACTATTGAAAAACTCCAGCCACTCCCCCTTTGATGCCTCGTCATCGAGCGCATCTTGGGGGGTGACATCCCATCGTAAACTCCTCATTATGATACGTTCCTTGATATACTGCTCAAAGGTGCAGATATCCCACCAAGTGCGAACCTGCTTTTCTAACAGGTTGCCCAAGGTGGAAAGATCAGACTGTAGGTCATGTGTTGCATCATCTACGATGGTATCTGTAAATATGCTCTCCATATCTAGTTGCCTATTTTTTAAGAAGGATATCACATCCATAGCTGCTAGGTTTAAAATAGATAAATGTAAATAATAGGAGTAAGAATATAAAAACCCACTCAACCCAGCGCTAATATAGTAGAAACTCTAAAAACAAAGCAGCCGCTATAAAAATCAAATGATATCAAAAAGGTGTATAATGAGAAACGGAGGAAGCTCATATACACTAGCAGCGCTAATTATATTATCTTATGTAAATAATACCTCAAAATAAGGTTATAAAATTAAACATCAAAACAATTATTCTCTGTATATGATGTCCATGCCAAAGTGAGTATTGTCCGTAAATGTTAGGTGATACAGTTCATATACTGAATGGGTTCCTGGAGTGCAAGCCCATGAACACCCAACGGTGCTTCCTGTTAAGGTGGACCACCGTCACCACACCTCAAAGTAAGTGCCCCCCTAGGTAGTAAAAACTCACCACAGGATGGCAAAAGGGACGCCTTATATGGGATGTATTCCACAATGTGGTAAACGAACTCCAGGTAATACCTCTCCGGATTAGCCAAAATCTGATATATAATCGGGACTTCCGTTCAGCATAGACTGCACCAGACACCACAGGATGGCATAGGGGACGCCTTATATGGGATGTATTCCACAATGTGGTAAACGAATTCCCGGTAATACCTCTCCGGATTAACCAAAATCTGATATATAATCAGGACTTCCGTTCAGCATAGACTGCACCAGACATCTCAGATCATGTATGGGAAAAGAAAGGGGGAAGACCCATAGTGTAATTCCATAAAACAACGCTTTATTAGAATTCCCAATCCCCCATAAAAGATACACTCACAATGTTCAAAATCAAATAGTAGCATGTAGAAAATATATGGAGCCCGTCGTGTGCCGGTAGACTCACCGCTGCCTATGAAGGAAAGCCAGAGCTCCCGCACACCGACTCTGCGTGACAGCTGATGGGTGCGTGCTCACGCCCTTAACCCTAAGGGGTTGGTCCGGTCATACGCCGCTGATTGGCTCGAGTCTCGCTGCCTTTCCAGAGTGAGAATGTTTACCTTCCGGGTTAAAGGTGAAGGGGACTGTCTGGGGCACGGGCCGGTGATTGGTCCACGTGTCTCTCTATGGGCGGTCACTGGCGAGAGTCGGTGATTGGAGGACATCTCTTCCCTCCTCCGGATGGTGTGTGTATTTGAGAGGAGCGTGACGGTGCGTGCTCGCGCCCTCCGTAGAAGTCCGTGTGACGAAACATGTAAGGGCGTGAGCACGCATCCATCAGCTGTCACGCAGAGTCGGTGTGCGGGAGCTCTGGCTTTCCTTCATAGGCAGCGGTGAGTCTACCGGCACACGACGGGCTCCATATATTTTCTACATGCTACTATTTGATTTTGAACATTGTGAGTGTATCTTATATGGGGGATTGGGAATTCTAATAAAGCGTTGTTTTATGGAATTACACTATGGGTCTTCCCCCTTTCTTTTCCCATACATGATCTGAGATGTCTGGTGCAGTCTATGCTGAACGGAAGTCCTGATTATATATCAGATTTTGGTTAATCCGGAGAGGTATTACCGGGAATTCGTTTACCACATTGTGGAATACATCCCATATAAGGCGTCCCCTATGCCATCCTGTGGTGTCTGGTGCAGTCTATGCTGAACGGAAGTCCCGATTATATATCAGATTTTGGCTAATCCGGAGAGGTATTACCTGGAGTTCGTTTACCACATTGTGGAATACATCCCATATAAGGCGTCCCTTTTGCCATCCTGTGGTGAGTTTTTACTACCTAGGGGGGCACTTACTTTGAGGTGTGGTGACGGTGGTCCACCTTAACAGGAAGCACCGTTGGGTGTTCATGGGCTTGCACTCCAGGAACCCATTCAGTATATGAACTGTATCACCTAACATTTACGGACAATACTCACTTTGGCATGGACATCATATACAGAGAATAATTGTTTTGATGTTTAATTTTATAACCTTATTTTGAGGTATTATTTACATAAGATAATATAATTAGCGCTGCTAGTGTATATGAGCTTCCTCCGTTTCTCATTATACACCTTTTTGATATCATTTGATTTTTATAGCGGCTGCTTTGTTTTTAGAGTTTCTACTATATTAGCGCTGGGTTGAGTGGGTTTTTATATTCTTACTCCTATTATTTACATTTATCTATTTTAAACCTAGCAGCTATGGATGTGATATCCTTCTTAAAAAATAGGCAACTAGATATGGAGAGCATATTTACAGATACCATCGTAGATGATGCAACACATGACCTACAGTCTGATCTTTCCACCTTGGGCAACCTGTTAGAAAAGCAGGTTCGCACTTGGTGGGATATCTGCACCTTTGAGCAGTATATCAAGGAACGTATCATAATGAGGAGTTTACGATGGGATGTCACCCCCCAAGATGCGCTCGATGACGAGGCATCAAAGGGGGAGTGGCTGGAGTTTTTCAATAGTGTTGGCGTTAAACTCCAAGAGTTGGTTTTAAAGAGGAAAAAACATAAAATGACCATTTTAGAGAAAAAAATAGCCGAGTTGCAACTTAGCCTTGAACCAGACAAGGATTCACAATTAGTTGTTAAGTTTAATACTGATGTTAAGAAAAAACTTGAAAAGATAGATAGGGAAGTTCATAGAAACAAGGTTAAAAAGTATAAAAGAGATTCAGAAGATTTCAGATCAAATCATGTGTACGCATGGCAGATACCCGCGGAAGAAGCTCAGCAGGCCCTAGTCCCTCCAATGAGGCCTCTTGGAACTAATCTGCAGGGTACTCCTAGATCTACACCGTTAAGACCAAAGGTTCTGCCTAAAAAAACTAAAGCACACCCGGGTGGATTCGCTAATGCCACTAATTTACCCAGCCAATCCGCTGAGGTTAATAATCAAGCACTACAATGGCAGCGAATTCCTAATAATAATAGAGGCGGGTATGCCCAGCAGGGGAATAAACAGGTGAATCAATACCCTACTCCGTTCCCAACACAAAATAGATATGAAAGTTTGGCATATCAGGAAGATTCGTGGTCCCCGGCTCCACCACCCCCCCCTCCACGCCCTTTTTTATGGAGGGGCGGCAGAGGCAGGGGTGGGAGGAGAGGGGGGAGACCATGGAGGGGACGTCCCGCCAACTGGGGTCCCCCTCAGTACAACAGGGGTCCACAGTCGGAGCAGTGGAGACCAATTCCACCGATGAGGACAGACCCTCAGCCCGCTCCCGAATCAGAGGTTGTCGAGCAGGAAGACGACAACAACAGAAAAAGAAGGAGGGTAATAGATTAAAGGGCATATACAATCTAGCACAAATCCCCCTTAACAACAAGGAGATTAACATCCTCAACGCAGGTTTAAAATGTGCAAAACATAAACCTGTTAATAATTTTAATGTGTTTGTGGATGTACACAAATACATTAGAAAAATTAATCTTAAGAGGTATTTTTTGAACTCTAATCGTACAGTTAATACGGTCCCGACCAATATAAATCTACAGGGAAGGTCAGTTGACAGTGGACTAAGGAATAAGTCCCTGTTCAATCCACCCCAGCCCTCCAATCAATATGTAGAGGTATTCAAGAACCTCTTAATTAGAGACTTGAATAAAATTAAACCAGAAAAGGGAGTAAATCCACGGTATATACAAGAAGGTCTTGAATCCTTAGAGAAAAGGAAAGACGTAGTCATTCGACCTGCTGATAAGGGTGGAGGGGTGGTGATTCTTACAAAAGAATTTTACCACAAACAACTCTTGGAATTGTTATCAGACGCCCAAACATACGAATTACTGAGGGGAGATCCAACCTCTCAGTATAGACGAGAGCTGAATCTCTTGGTGGAGTTTGGGTATGATAAAAACATATTAACCAAGAAAGAAAAGAGATACCTGATGCCCAGTTTCAGCAGAATACCAACAATATATACCCTCCCGAAAGTCCATAAAGACCAAAGTAATCCCCCAGCTCGGCCATTTGTGAATGGCATTAATTCTGTATCTTCAAGGCTGGGTGAATATTTGGACTTTTTTCTTCAGACTAGTGTTATACAATTAAGGTCATATCTGAAGGACACAAAAGATTTCCTGCTGTCCTTAAAACAGGTAGTTTTGCCCACCAATTCAGATATATTTCTTGTAACTGCGGATGTAGCATCCCTATATACAATAATTCAACATGAGGATGCCCTTTTAGCCCTTAATTGGGCTTTTAGTAAAAGATTGGATATTCCTGACCCCCAGAAGAGGTTCTTACAACATGTACTCGAGTTTTGCCTTTCGCACAACTACTTTTGGTATAACGGGATGTTTTATAACCAAAAAAGAGGAGTGGCGATGGGCGCGAAATTCGCGCCGAGTCTGGCGAACCTCTTCATGGGGGAATGGGAAGATCATTACATATATGGAGCACAAAGATCAGAGCTCATTATGTACCGCAGATACATAGATGACCTATTTTTCATATGGTCGGGACCTGAAAGCACTTTGGACAGTTTTGCATCTGAATTGAACTCCAATCATAACAATATTCGTTTGGAGTTTAATTGGAGTCGGATATCCATTCACTATCTTGATGTGGAAGTTATGTTAATGAATAACATCTTACATACGAAGGTTTACTTCAAGCCCACAGATAGGAATGGCTATCTGCCCATTCAGAGTGGTCATCACAACAGTTGGCTAAAAAATATTCCTAAAGGCCAATTGTTGAGAGTCAGGAGAAATTGTTCATTGGACAGTGATTTTTTGGCCCAAGCCGCAGTGATCAAACAGAGGTTTATTGACAAGGGTTATAACCCCGTACACCTCGATAGGGACATCAATGAAGTAGCCCAACTGTCCCAGGATGCATGTTTGGCGCCTAGTAACAGGAGCTCCACTACTAATCATGAGTGGAGCTTCATTACACAGTACAACACACAACATAAACAAATAGAAAATATAGTAAGAACTCATTGGAATGTGCTGTGTATGGACCGCATCCTGGGTAAAGTCTTACCACCTTCCCCTTCTTTCATCTACAGGAGGGGTCCAACCTTTGGGGACCAGGTGGTCCAAAAAGTGTTGGATCCCCCAGTCAAGCCAAGAATGTTTTGGGATGAGAGAAGTGGCTTTTATGCTTGTCGACATTGCAAGGCCTGCAGACAAGTACGGACACACTTACGCAACTTCACCTCCTTTCACTCTTCGGCCAACAATCAAACATTTGAGATTAAAGATCTCATCACGTGTCATACCACACACGTTGTTTATGCTATGGAATGTCCATGCGGTTTTATTTATGTAGGCCGCACCAAGAGGAAACTGTGTGTACGCATAGCGGAACATCTTGCCAACATCAGAAAGGGATTTAAACATCACAGCGTTTCAATGCACTATAAACGACACCACAATAAAGATCCCACAAATCTTAAATTTTGGGGGATCGAGAAAGTTGATCCAGTGTGGAGGGGCTCTAACAGAGTGCGTGAACTCTCGAAGAGAGAAACTCACTGGATCTACCTTACCAACGCTTTGCACCCTTATGGGTTAAACGTAGAGCTAGATATTAACTGCTTTATAAGCAACTACTAAAAGCAGTAGGCAGATGCGTATTTAAATTTTAAGTTATGAAAAATAATGATGGTCTGAGGTTTATTTATTGTTACGCGCCTTTCTGTGATTTACTTGCTTCCTAGGCGGGGTTTAAAAAAGAAATTAATCCTCCCCTTCCCATGTGTTTATCTATTTATTTGCCATGGTTTTGCCTTCTTTCTGTGACGTGTTATTTTTAAATATGTATACTTTCAAATAAGAGGGTACACAATTTCTATTCAATACATTGGTTTTAAAGTTTTTCTGATTATATGCTTTTTAATTACTTATATTTATATGTCTATAATAGATTTTATACTTTGTAAAGTAGCATGTACAATAACATGGAGCATAGATCTGCCTATGTGTATGCTAATCTGATAAAGGAAATTTTTACCCACGGGAATACCTATATAAGGAGTCCCGCGCTTGTAGATAATACAACTGGTACAATTTCTGTTATATGTATATGAATCTCCTGGGATCTGGTCACTTGCATTCAAGTAGGAAGTATTTCTATTTCCGGGCATTGTGTGTACCGATGAGGAGAGGATACATAAGTTTTTTTATGAGCCTTATCCAATAAAAATGGTTAGGCATATTTTCTTGCCGGGTTATGGTGGTGACAGTCCGAGCCGTGGCTTAAGCTAATGATTGGTCCGCGGGTCCCAAAGGGGTTGGTCCGGTCATACGCCGCTGATTGGCTCGAGTCTCGCTGCCTTTCCAGAGTGAGAATGTTTACCTTCCGGGTTAAAGGTGAAGGGGACTGTCTGGGGCACGGGCCGGTGATTGGTCCACGTGTCTCTCTATGGGCGGTCACTGGCGAGAGTCGGTGATTGGAGGACATCTCTTCCCTCCTCCGGATGGTGTGTGTATTTGAGAGGAGCGTGATGGTGCGTGCTCGCGCCCTCCGTAGAAGTCCGTGTGACGAAACATGTAAGGGCGTGAGCACGCATCCATCAGCTGTCACGCAGAGTCGGTGTGCGGGAGCTCTGGCTTTCCTTCATAGGCAGCGGTGAGTCTACCGGCACACGACGGGCTCCATATATTTTCTACATGCTACTATTTGATTTTGAACATTGTGAGTGTATCTTTTATGGGGGATTGGGAATTCTAATAAAGCGTTGTTTTATGGAATTACACTATGGGTCTTCCCCCTTTCTTTTCCCATACATGATCTGAGATGTCTGGTGCAGTCTATGCTGAACGGAAGTCCTGATTATATATCAGATTTTGGTTAATCCGGAGAGGTATTACCGGGAATTCGTTTACCACATTGTGGAATACATCCCATATAAGGCGTCCCCTATGCCATCCTGTGGTGTCTGGTGCAGTCTATGCTGAACGGAAGTCCCGATTATATATCAGATTTTGGCTAATCCGGAGAGGTATTACCTGGAGTTCGTTTACCACATTGTGGAATACATCCCATATAAGGCGTCCCTTTTGCCATCCTGTGGTGAGTTTTTACTACCTAGGGGGGCACTTACTTTGAGGTGTGGTGACGGTGGTCCACCTTAACAGGAAGCACCGTTGGGTGTTCATGGGCTTGCACTCCAGGAACTCATTCAGTATATGAACTGTATCACCTAACATTTACGGACAATACTCACTTTGGCATGGACATCATATACAGAGAATAATTGTTTTGATGTTTAATTTTATAACCTTATTTTTGAGGTATTATTTACATAAGATAATATAATTAGCGCTGCTAGTGTATATGAGCTTCCTCCGTTTCTCATTATACACCTTTTTGATATCATTTGATTTTTATAGCGGCTGCTTTGTTTTTAGAGTTTCTACTATATTAGCGCTGGGTTGAGTGGGTTTTTATATTCTTACTCCTATTATTTACTGAAAATCCCTTACCTTTCAGATGGGCCCTTCTGAATGGGCCAATACAGCCTTTAAATATTAAGCCCATGGTTTCTGCTGGTCATTACAAGTGGATCTGTTCTTGAACCCAATTATTCTCTCTGCTGTTACCCAGTTCAAAAGAGAAGAAACACCTCATAATGTTCACTGTACAAACTCATTTTATATAAAGAGCCACATTTGCACTCATGTGAATAAATGGAGATAACACACATAAAAAGTACCAAGCCGCAGCTTCCCCTCCAGTCCTGATCAACTATATAGGCAGACAGCACCACATGGAGATCAATAGAAGCAAGCAGCCTGCTTGGATATCCACTCTCTGTCCTGGTTTAAAGAGTTCCAGCCTACGCGTTTCATCACCATGACATCATCAGGGGCACATGTACATTAAAAACTGCATAATAATAATAAATAACAGCAGGACACAATAAGCTTGTGATATAGTAACTAAATATCCAACACTCTATTATAAACAAACCAGCATTAGGGGTAGCACAACCAACAATGTAAAGAACATTGTAAAAGAACAATGTAAAATGCAGACACTTTTAATGTAACTGCCCAGTGCGAGGGTGTGGGCGGCAAACATGAAGGTGCAAGTCCTGTTCCCCAGGCCGCACAAGGATAATTTTATTCACAAACATACTGTATGCTGGCCCAGACTAAACTCCAGAAAACAGTATTTTAAGCTGTGCACTATGGTAAAGTTTTAGTGCTCGTTTACACTAGTGGTAGGAGGGTGGGCAATAAAACCACACAAATGAGACACGTTTTTACCTCCTCTCAACCATTCCTCCTTTAGCTGGAAAGGCAGCTGCCATGGTTGTACACAAGCCATGCCTGTAATGCTTTGCTTCATGGCCATGGCAGGAATTATCCCCTGTCAAGTGAATGGAGCTGCATGGCATTTTCCTCACAACCACATACAATGCACACAATTGTGGCACAGTAATTTACCATTTAGGGGGTAAAACAGGCTATCAACGCCTCCTCACTGCTTGTCAAATGCTCTCTGAAGATCGACCTGATTATTCTTCTGAGAACAACACAAGGCTAAACGGGGCTTTACATCCTTTTCTCCCTTTGGATCAATCCTGGTTTCTCAAAGCCTATAGCTAGGGAAGCCCACTTGGGTAAATCACCCACCTTATATATATGCAGCACTGCCCCCATAGGGTTTGCTGAGTATGAAGATCCTTGGGTCTCACTCTGATTATCTTGCAGCCAGATGATTGAGTATTTTTACACAGTCAGGTGCACACTCATCCATTCGTTATCCAATGATCAATCCAGGGGATTTGGTTTTTTGGATTTATTGGTAGAACTTGGATAGGAGAAGGGATTAGTGGGATACTCCAACTTGAACAATGCATAAAAGAGAACAACTCCCACTTGGCCTCACTTAAATGAACCGGAGACCCTCCACTAAACCATACAGAATTTGTATGGTATGGAAGAAAAGTCCTTTGTTCACTCTGGCAGCAGACTCAATGAACACTGACACTTTAGGACACTACTCAGTATTCACTTTAGCTGGCACCCGTCAACTGACTTCACTAGCATGAAGGGATGGCCCTCACCGAACAGGTCCCTAAACGTAGATACGTACTCATCAGAAACGGATCCTTACAGGTATATCTCCTTTTCAGTCAGTTCTGCCGGACATCAGGGTTGCAACTTCTGTAACTCCAGCCCTCAGGTCGACCACCTGAGGCCGCATGGCATCTTGTACAGAGGAAGGGCAGCAGCCCCCTCTCTCCAGGACCTCGCTCTCCAGCCGAAGATCCCCTTCACATGTGCTCTCCTGAAATATAAACAGTCACCCAGTATGCCTTGAGTCACTTTCCTCTGCCACTGGCTAGGGCTGTATCTACATCCATGCTCCCATTTGTCAGATTTCCTCTCACAGTCCATTATGCCCTGTCCTATTGGACCAGTGTGAAACAGGCAGACAAAATGAGCAGCATCTGATCACACTGAGCAGACCCTATCAGTGGATCACTGCTCCCTGATAGGCAGGGAGTACCTAAATTTGCCTCACAGTTCCCTTGATAAGCAGGGAAACCCAAAAACTATGCACTCTCTAGCACCTACCTAGGAGGGTGCTACATATAGATCCTGCGAGAGGGGCAGGGACAATGAGTCCATTGCTGTAGAGGAGAGGCCCTTAGGTAGGAAATAAGTAAACCCAGGGCTGGCCTAAGACACTGTGCTGCCTGGGACCAAGAATGAAATGCTGCCCTACCCCCCCAAAATAAATAAAAAATCATGCTCACCAAAAAGCCCCCACATCCATTATTTTATCTAAATATAAAATGTAGAAAATATTATATATACTGTTACCTTCTTCCATAACTCACCACCAGACAGGTTCACCAAACACCCACTGTCTGTCCTCAGTCCTCCTGTCACTCCTGTGTCTGCCGTGAGCACCGCCCTAGAAGATCCAGCCTTCCCAGCGTGAGATGGAGTGCGCTGATGTCTGACGTAATTGCGCACACCACAATGAGGGACGTTCCCTGAAGGAGACGCTCTGCCTCCTAATACTCATCGGTTTGCACTACAGGCGGCAGTATGAGATGGGGAAATTGCACCCGCAAACTGATGACACAAAAAACTGCAGAAAACAAAAATCTTGGGCGTCAGTTTGCCGCCCTTCTCAAAGTGCCGCCTGGGACCAAGCGAGACCCATGGTAGAGTCGGCCCTGAGTAAACCGCATATTACATTCTGTTTTGCAATATACTTCATAGAATTTCGGTGGAGGACTTTTTTTTCCCTTTGATCCACGTCCACCTCACCTTACACGGACTGCCTTTTCTTTCCCAATCATTTGTCATTTTTGATTTATATTTCATGATTGTTCCATTAAGCAAGGTTCACCAAAGTTTCAGCACTGAGAGTTTTATTACTTAAGTCATTAATTAATGTTGTGCTCTGACGCTTATTGTAACATATATGCTGGCTTCCAAGGTTGGAGAGTTGGTACAAAATGTACCTAGTCCTTGTAGGTAACTGGGCCTGATATGGAACAAGGACTTATCTTTACCAGGCCATCTTTATTGACACATAATAACCTATGCTGTCATATTTGCCATTCATAGCTCTTCTGTTAGGAGGGACATACATGTGAAAAGGTATTGTGGACAGTCCAAATAAGGAAATATTTAGTGGCTTCAGAGTGAAACTATTTCTGTGTTTCACCAATTATTAAAGGTCTGTATTTTAACCTCTGGAAGTATCTAAAAAATTCAGTTATTATTAGATTAGGTGCTTTCCAGTAATCCCCCGCTCCATCGCGGTTCAGTTTTTGCGGTCCCGGTAATTCGCGTTTTTTTTTGTAATGTTATTTTACTATATAAATCATTAAAAATGAAAATATTTTTGTGTTTTCCATAGCTCTTGCTCTGTCTCTCAGTATCTTTTATGTGTTTAAATGAGTTTCTATTGTTTTAAAAGTGTGTTTAAAGACCTTAAAATGCTTCTACACGTACAGTGACCGTAAAATAAACATGCTTACAATGCATTTTAATAGGGTTTTTCTATTTCGCGGAATTTCACTTTTCGCGGCTGGGTCCGGAACGTAACCCCCGCAATGGAGGGGGGTTTACTGTAATGACTGGTTCACACTGCTGTGTCCCAGTAACGTGTACTAATATAACGCGCACTGATCCACTGGGGTCCCATATCCTTTAACCACTTGACCTCCAGGAGATTTACCCCCCCCCCCCCCTTCCTGAGCAGGCCATTTTTTGGTATACGGTACTGCATTACTTTAACTGATAATTGCGCAGTTGTGCGACACAGTACCCAAATAAAATTTATGTTATTTCCCCCCCCCCCACAAATAGAGGTTTTACTTGATCATCTCTGCGTTTTTTATTTTTTTAAGCCGTAAACAAAAAAAGACTCACAATTTAAATAAAAAAAAAAAGTTTTTTCTTTTTGCTATAAAACACATCCAATAAAGAAAATGAAAAAAAAAAAAAAAAAAAAAAAAAAAATTTCTTCATAAATTTAGGCCAATATGTATTCCGCTACATATTTTTGCTAAAAAAAAATCCCAATAAGCATATATTGATTCATTTGCACAAAAGTTATAGCGTCT
The DNA here is from genome assembly GCF_965119305.1 of Pelophylax lessonae. Classification (NCBI taxonomy): domain Eukaryota; kingdom Metazoa; phylum Chordata; class Amphibia; order Anura; family Ranidae; genus Pelophylax; species Pelophylax lessonae. The sequence goes on along the minus strand of NC_138770.1, from coordinate 635,104,695 downwards.
ACAAACTATGGGATATCTTTTTTTTTTTACTAGTAATGGTAATAATGATGATAATTATAATATTGATGATAAGTAATGAGCAGTGACTTATAGTGGGACTACAATATTGCGGCAGACAAATCGGACACTTAAGCCCCGTACACACGTACTGATTGTCGGCCGTAAATATTTGGCCGCCGAACGATCGGCCGATTGTTCGCCAGTCAGTACAGAATTCGGCCGACAAACAGCAGATTAGCAAGACTGGGCATGCTCAGAAAAGAAAAAACACACGGAAAGTTAACCATCAAAGGACACCCGAATAAACTAATAAAAGAGCTCATTCACATGAATAGCAGGACTTACCCCCCCCCCCCCCTTAACAGCAATCGGTGGTGGACCCCTTTTTCAGAGGCAGTTGACAGGCACTCAGGAAGTGATATTGGTGCCTCCGAGTTAGGATTTCCAAACTGCAAAGTGAAGCATTGTAGCTGCAATAATGTAAACCGACCCAAGCGGTCACATAGTAGATGAGCGGTAAAAATGCAGAACAACTTCTCCTTTCTGCTGCCCCCTGGCTGCCAATGTGAACTGCACTGCCACATACGCCAATACTCCCCAATGCACAGCAGTGCCCTGCCGTGTGTTCCATGTGTTGGAAAAGGGTCAGGTATGGCGTTGTTTTTGATGGGAAACCTTGGCATTCAATGGGCTGCCTTAAAGCGGAGTTCCGGGCACAAAATCGACCTAATCGATTTTGTGCCCATCCGCTAGATCTTCTTCACCTGTAAAGGAATCGGATAGTTAGGTATATATTTTTTTTTTTACTCACCTTGTAATTTTAGAAAGAATATACTCACCTATTCTTCACTTCCTCCCTCAGTGCCGCGGCTCCGCCGTCACTTCCTCCTTTGCGATGATTCCTGGGAGCTGAACGTCATCGCTCCCAGGAATCAATGCGACGGCACCAGCCACGCTCGTCACTTCCGGTGCGACGCCGCATTCCCTGCTAAACAGCTTCTGTGCGGCGCCGCACCGGAAGTGACGAGAGGGGCCGGTGCATGCACATTCTGGGAGAAGAAGACACGGAAGAGGACACAGAAGAGGATCGCGCCGGCTTCAGCTGCCCACAACAGAGATGGCAACGCTGGAGAAGAAATTTTATAAGTGAGTATTTCTTCTTGCAGGTAAGAGCGAACCGGGACAGATCAGAGGCTAGCCATTGTGGAATGTACTAGCCCTGACTGTCCCGGGGGTATGTTCATTGAAAAATGGTTTCTGTGCCCGGAACTCCGCTTTAAAGCAGTATTAAATCAAAAAGGTATTATATTGCAGCTTACTAATCATTAGATGTGGCAGCTGCATCAGTTTTCTTTTCTTTGGCTTTTTTCCTGGTGATTTGGCCAGTATAACACACCTTCTGTGTTAACCACTTGCCGACCGCCTGCCACAGTTTTACATAGTACTACGTTGGTCGCGGGGGGGGGGCGTGCTTGCCCCGTGCTCCCGCCCCCACAAGGCAGCTGAGATGCCGATGCACGGGGCAAGCAGCTTCGATTGCCGCCAGCCACCCGCGATCGCTCCCTGCTGAGAAAGAAGAACGGTCAGATGTTGTAAACACAGCCAACCGTTCTTCTCTCTGAAATGATCATAGAGCCCCTGTGATCCTTCTAAATAGGAACACAGGTCTCAATTGTCATTTCACAAGCCCAACCCCCCATACACTTAGTAAACACTCCCCTAGGCTCACACTTAACCCTTTGATCACTCACTAGGTTAGCCCCTTCCCTGCCAGTGTCATTATTACAGTAACATTGCATATTTTTAGCACTGATTACTGTAGTAATGTCACTGGTCCCCCCAAAAGTGTCAAAAAGGTCAGTCAGGGGTCCAATCTGTCCGCTGCAATGTCCCAGTCCCACTAAAATTCGCTGATCGCCGCCATTACTAGTAAAAATAAATAAAAAAAAAAAAAATTACGTAAATCTTCCCCCTAGTTTGTAGACGCGATAACTTTTGTGCAAACCAATCAAAATATGCTTTTTGCGATTTTTATTTACCAAAAATATGTATATAAAATGTATGCAGAATACAAATTGGCTTGAAAGGATGAAAGAGTTTTCTTCCAGGCCATTTTTTTGGAAATGTTATTAGCAGAAAGTAAAAAATATTGTTTTTCTTTTTTTTTTTTTTCAGAATTGTCGCCCTTTTTTTGTTTATAGCACAAAAAATAAAAACCGCAGAGGTGATCAAATACAACCAAAAGAAAGCTCTATTTGTGGGAAAAAAATGACATTAATTTTATTTGGGTACAGCGTCACATGACCGCGTTATAGTAACGCTGTGCAGAATCGAAAAAAATGGCCTGGTCATTAAGGGGGCAAATCCTTCCAGTCTAGAACTGGTCAATGAGACACAACTCTGGAGGAATGAGAACAGGAGGCACAGCAGGCAGCTCCATTGCCAGTCTGGGGGGGAGGGGAGTGTTAAATGTATTAGCAGATTTAGAACCACTAACAAATTGAAACCAAACTCTAGCTCACACTTTAGGTTTTTGTTGTAGCCCACTACAGCCAACATTTTTTTTTCCCTTTTAGGATAAAGGTTTTGCATGAATAAATAGAAGCTGATCATTTGTATAACCCCTGCCAATGTTCAGTGGTTTGTCTAATCTATGTAAACTGATACATTCTGCAGGAGAGCTTTTGAAAAAACAACAGAATTGCTGACTGGTTCACTAGATGGAAATATAAGAAAGAAAGCCTGAAAAAGAAACAAATACACCCATCAAATCTAAGAGTTGGTAGGCTGCAATTTAATAAATGTTTGCTTTGGGGTTTAATACTGCTTTTAATGCATTGCACATCAGTGCATGATGTAACGCTCCAGAACATTGTGAACCCGGCCTCGGTGATTGTGCATTAGTCATTACTAATCAGTTTTCATCATGTGTCCATGTTTTTATTCTTCTACATTGTGCATTCAAAAATAAATAGCAAAATACATCAGGACTGCTCTTTGTTTTGCCCGGAGTCCCGTAAATGGACGCATTTTTCTTGTCTTTGCTGTTTCACCATCTTTACTTCCATGTGACCTGAAGGACAGTCATGTGTAGCATACTTAAAGTGAGTGTTAAGTCTTGTTTAAAAAATAAATAAATAACATACATGTTATACTTCCCTCCTCTGTGCAGTGCTTTTGCACAGAGCGGCCCAGATCCTCTTCTTTGATGCTCCTGGCCCCCCCTCCTCTTGAGTGCCCTCACAGCAAGCAACTTGCTGTGGGGGCATCCGAGCCAAGTCACAGCTCCCTGTGTCCATTCAGACATGCGGCCCAGACCCCACCCCCTCTCTCTATCCTGATTGGCTGACTGATGTTGACTGACAGCAGCGGGAGCCAATCGCGCTATGCTGCTGTCTCAGCCAATGAGGAGGGGAGTCCCGGGCAGCTGAGACACTCCTGCAACATCGCTGGATAGAGATGGGGCTCAAGCAAGTATTAGGGGGGCTGAGGGGGACTGATATGCACGGAAGGTTTTTTTTTTTATATCTTAATGCATAGAATGCATTAAGATAAAAAAAACCTTCTGCCTTTAAAGTGGATGTAAACCTTATTCATGAAATTTGACCTGGGCACATATATCTGTAGTGCTTTCTTATCTCTCTCCAAAGCCCTAAGTCCTGTGTCTTTCTGTTGCTCCGCTCTTCTTTTATCAGTATGATAACTTCCGACAAGTTCTTTGACAACTGAGCAGGGTGGGTTTGGCAGAACATGTCAAAGATTAATTATGATGTGGTTACATAGTTAGTGAGGTTCAAAAAAAGACACCAGTCCATCCAGTTCAGTTGTGTATGTGTTTACTGTATGTCAATAGTACATTGTATACCCCTGTATGTTGTGGTCGTTAAGGTGCCCATCTAATAGTTTTTTTGAAGCTATTGATGCTCCCTGCTGATACCACTGCTTTTGGAAAGAATTCCACATCCTTACCGGTCTGACGGTAAAGAACCCTTTACACAGTTTAAGGTTAAACCGATTCTCTTCCAATTTTAGCGAATGGATACGAGTCCTTTTATATTCCCTTTTACTGAAAAGTTTGTTCCCTAAGCTAGGGTCACCAGTACAGTATTTGTACATTGATATCATATCCCCCCTCAATCGCCTCTTCTCCAGAGAGAATAGGTTCAGTGCTTGTAGTCTTTCCTCATAGCTGAGATCCTCCATTCCCTTTATTAGTTTTGTTGGCCTTCTCTGGACTCTCTCCAGTTCCAGCACATCCTTCCTGAGGACCGGTGCCCAGAACTGGACAGCAAACTCGAGACCAGAGTCTTATAGAGTGGGAGAATTATCGTTTTATCTCTGGATTGAATCACCTTTTTTCATATATCCCAGTATTCTGTTGACTTTGCTTACAGCAGCTTGGCAATGCATGCTATTGCACATCATCTACTAGGACCCCCAGGTCCTTTTCCATGTTAGATTCCTTCAATGGCTCTCCTCCTAGTAACTTACGTTCGTATTTCTGGCACCCAAATACATTACCTTACATTTTTCAACATTAAACCTCATTTGCCATTTGTAAGATTTCCACATCCTGCATAGAAATGATTGCCCTGCTTAATTTAGTATCATCCGCAAATACAGGGATTGTGCTGTTTATCCCATCCTCAAGGTATGAATAAATTAAACAGGATTGGTCCCAGGACAGATCCTTGGGGGATCCCACCTTCCACACCAGACCATTCCGAGTACTTACCATTAATCACCACCCTTTGGACCAGTGGCGTATTTAGGTTTTGTGCTGCCCTAGGCCTGACTAAACTTGTGCACCCCCTAATTTAAATATGACCCACCCCTTCCTATAAAGCCCACACCCCTTCCTGTTTAGGACCCACCCTGTCATCTGTAAACCACAGACCATAACCACAGTCTATCAGTGCCCATCAGCATAGCTTCATCAGTTCATACATTCAGCCTCATCAGTGCAGCCTTATCAGTGCCGCCACTTTACTGCCCAGTCATTGCAGCATATCAGTGTGGCCTCATCAGTGGCCACCAGTGCAGCCTTATCAGTGCCCATTAGTACAGCCTTATGTCACGGGTTTGATAAGATTACTCTTTTAAGATATTTGGACTTGTGTTTGCTGCCACTAATTGTAATTATAGGATTATTTCACTTATTTGTATAATAAATAGGAAGTCCATAGTCATTATACAAATAATTAAATATTTTTTTGCTGCCCCCCCCCTGCAAAGTGCCGCCCTAGGCCTGGGCCTTGTTGGCCTAGGCCAGGATACAGCACTGCTTTGGACTCGCCCCAGCAGCCAGCTTTAAATCCAGGTACTCACTCGATGGTCCATACCTACGTACCTTAGTTTGTACAGTAAATGTTTGTGGGGAACATTGTCAAATGCCTGTGCAAAGTCCAGATACACCACATCCACAGGCTTTCCTTTATCTAGATGGCAGCTCACTTCTTCATAGAGGGTTTATAGATTGGTCTGGTTAAGGTTGGTTTCATGTTATTGTGGCACTCACCTCCCAGAGGGGCCACTGAGAATATGTCCAGGTTTCCTCTGTTAGTAAAGAGGCTGCCAGTCGCACGCATACCGACAATAATGGCTCCGTCTAGGAGTTTACTGTCCTTCAGACTTTAATGGGGCCAGACTGTGGCCATTAAGAGTAAAAATTGTCCTGCTATTAGTGGGAGTAAACAACGCATCTTTGGTATAAAGAAGGAGAATAGCGCCCTGCCATTGGTGTCAGTGGGAGGAACAGTGCCCCATCATTGGTGTCAGTGAAATAAATGGTGCCCTATCGTTGGTGTCAATGGGAGAAATAGTGCCCCATCATTGGTGTCAGTGTAAGAAATGGTGCCCCATCTTTGGTGTCAGTGAAAGAAATGGTGCCCCATCGTTGGTGTCAGTGGGAGAAATGGTACAAGTTCTGCACTGCTACACCATTTCCAGCAAACTATGCAATGAAAATCAGGGATATTTAGTTCACACATATAGCAATACATGTTTAAGCTGATCAACTGCATCAAAGTAATCCCTCCTATGGCCAGTCCTATACTGCTTTGCCAATGCAAATGCTACGGTGGACACCATGCCAACCTGGGGCATAGAGACCCAAGGGTCACTGATTCACGTTACAATAAAGAAAAGCTATACCTGTGCTTCAATTCTAATAGCTTGTATATGTATTTAAACTATCAGGTGCTAAAAGGGATGTGACCACGTATTAACAAAGTGGGAGGAATAGTGCTCCATCATTGGTATCAGTGGGAGAAATGGTGCCCCATCATTGGTGTCAGTGGGAGAAATAGTGCCCCATCATTGGTGTCAGTGGAAGGAATAGTGTCCCATGGTTGGTGTCAGTGGGAGAAATAGTGCCCCATCATTGGTGTCAGTGGAAGGAATAGTGCCCCATCATTGGTGTCAGTGGGAGAAATAGTGCCCCATTATTGCTGTCAGTGAGAGGAATAGTGCTTTGTTTATGGTGTCAGTGGGAGGAGTCGTGCTCCATCATTGGTGTCAGTGGGAGGAATAGTGCCCCATTGTTGGTGTCAGTAGCAGGAATTATGCCCCATTGTTGGTATCATTGAGGAGGAATGTTGTCCTAAGGACCGATTAAAGGCAAGCAGAGGGCTGCATTTGGTCCCCGGGCCTGCAGTTTGGAGGCCACTAGTCTAGGGGATGTCTTTTTACTATTTATTGCTGAAGAACTTGAACGGGAGAGGGGTTTAGGGACACAGGATATTGCAAAATGATAATAGCAATTAATTGGAGAACAAACTCCTTAGTATAGAAATTCTTACAGGAGCAGGCATACACTACAGTCCCAAATCAGGTCTTACTCACAGTGTCCTAGGAGTTGTCTGTGGCATCCAAAAGGAGATCCTCAGTGAGGGAGGTAAAAGATCCTTCTCCAGACCAGAACCTCAGGACAGTACTCCTCAACAAAACCCATTAGCAATCCCCTCCAGGCCCTCAGTCTAGCTCTTGCTGAGGCTCAGACTACAATTTCTTGTCTAAGTAGTTATCTCCCAGGGGCAGCAGCCCCAGGAGAACTGGAAAACTTCTTGCAGAGGATAGAACACGCTGAAAAGGCCTTAAAAAATGTATCACCTCCCCAGCCACCTTCTTGATGCCTCCTTTCAGGGATTGGCTGAGGCATGATAAATGTTCATACTTGTCATTTGAATCTCCCTGCCCTATATGCTGGAAGCTTCTTCCAGAAGCAGGTTGGAGAAATCAAACGCCCATCTAGGAAATCCTAAACAATCAATTACTGCTCCACTGTCGGCACTGAAGCCAAAAACGTAACCTAGCAACCTAACAAGAAGAAGGCGGTAAATCAGTTTGGCTTGATGCTGGAGCAATGCTGGCCATACTCACTGCCTGATGCTTGAGAACAGCTGATTTGATCATTACTTGAAGTAATAAGGTATTGAGCAATAATCAAATATGGATTATGAAGAAGATATCGAGGAGAGCAGTCCACAGGTGAAAATTATGGTGAAGCATGCACAAGATATAAACATTCAGTGCTCTTCAATGTGCTGGTAATCCTCCACCCAGTCTCATTAGCCTCTCACCTCACACTTAGCCCCTGTGTCACCAGACGGGCTAGTAAGACAAACTTTCTCCAAGGATATCACCAATATAGATCAAATCAGTATTCCTCTTCATCAGAAGATAAGGCTCACAGGTAACAGATCACAGGTCCATAAAGCGGGTCACAGGTCCATAGGAAAACAAAGGTCCGGACATAGTGCATTACCGCAATAAATTACTTTATTGAACATAGCATAAAATCATAAAAATTACCTTGTAAAGCACTATACAAGTGCATGTGATGAGCAGATTGTATTACACACAGCGGTCTCGACCGCAATGGATGGCGGGTGACGTCACCGGCCCCTCCACCTTCGCACTTCCTCAGCCTCAGGAAGTCCCGTGCAGTGGGACGTAACGCGTGCGAAGGGGGAGGGGCCGGTGACGTCACCCGCCATCCATTGCGGTCGAGACCGCTGTGTGTAATACAATCTGCTCATCACATGCACTTGTATAGTGCTTTACAAGGTAATTTTTATGATTTTATGCTATGTTCAATAAAGTAATTTATTGCGGTAATGCACTATGTCCGGACCTTTGTTTTCCTATGGACCTGTGACCCGCTTTATGGACCTGTGATCTGTTACCTGTGAGCCTTATCTTCTGATGAAGAGGAATACTGATTTGATCTATATTGGTGATATCCTTGGAGAAAGTTTGTCTTACTAGCCCGTCTGGTGACACAGGGGCTAAGTGTGAGGTGAGAGGCTAATGAGACTGGGTGGAGGATTACCAGCACATTGAAGAGCACTGAATGTTTATATCTTGTGCATGCTTCACCATAATTTTCACCTGTGGACTGCTCTCCTCGATATCTTCTTCATAATCCATATTTGATAGCGCTGCACTTTTTGTTATATATTTGTTATTGGGACTTTTGGTTTATTGATCCTTTAGTGCATAGCAGCTTTCTATTATATTATTTTATACAGTTGCGCTGAATTTTTATCTATTATTATTGAGCAATAATAACTGTGAAAACACTAATGCTGGTTGTCATCCAGCATTTGAAAAAAGTTTTTAGAGGGAAGCTGTTCCAGCAATTTACAGCCCTCGGTTCATTAAAGCTAAACTCCAGGAAACTAGCTGAATACACAGAAAAAAATACACATATGGGAGCTGTTTTACCAGGTTCCTGCCCCCATCCTGTGATAGGACAGCAAGGGAACAGAAGATTGATGAATTAATTCCTCTGTTCTTTCCTTCGGTCACATGTTCATGCTGCATTCATGATTGGCCCCAGGTCATATCCATCCCTCTCCCAGTCTGAGTTCTGCTGTACAGGGTATTAAAAGAGGCTGACACCAAGTCAAATTCAGGTATTTACATTAGCAAAAACTAAATTTAACAGAGTACATTACTGCATTCATTCATTGATCAAACCTAAATATAATTTACAACAATTGGGAGCCACATCCCTATGTATAGTCTATCGCCTTGAAAAACATTGTAAAGACAGGCCCGAAGCAAAAAAAATAAGGCAGGGCCTCATGATAGGAGAGACAGGGACACTGTCAGCTCAAGGGGTTAACTAACTGGGACCATTTTAGTTCTTTTTTTACACTTACAGCACTGCGATACACCTAAACGTCTCTTTGTGCTGCTTTTCCCTCTCCCAGTCTGAGCTCTGCTGTACATGAGACTAGAAGTGGCTAATACCAAGTCCAATTCAGTTACTTACACTGCCTGTTTTTAGAAATCAGTGGCATGTTAATTCAGGGGGAGGCAAGCTCGGCACACCAGCTGTTGAAACTACAAATTCTATAAAGCAGCAGGGCAGTAGCTGAAGGCGCAGCATAAGCTTTTATTCGCCTTTGGCAAAAAGTAACAGTGCATATGTATAGCACTGATTACTGTAGTAATGTCACTGGTACCCCCAAAAGTGTACAAAATGTCAGTCAAGGGTCCGATCGGTCCGCCGCAATGTCCCAGTCCCGCAAAAAAAAAATTGCAGATCGCCGCCATTACTCGTTAAAAAAAAAACACCAAAAGTGACAAAAATCTTTCCCTTAGTTAGTAAACGCAATAACTTTTGCGCAAACCAATCAAAATGCGCTTATTGCGATTTCTTTTACCAAACATATGTAGCAGAAAACAAATTGGCCTAAAATGTTAAAAAATTTAGATTTTTAGATTTTTTGGGGGGAATTATATATAAAAAATGTGAAAAATATTGTTATTTTTTCAGAATTGTCTCTCTTTTTTTGTTTATAGCGCAAAAAGTAAAAATCGCACAGGTGATCAAATACCACCAAAAGAAAGCTCTATTTGTGGGAAAAAAAATTGTCTGTTAAAGTCATGCAGTGCCGAATCGCAAAATAGGGCCCGGTCAGGAAGGGGGTAAAATCTTCCGGGACTTAAGTGGTTAAGGGTGCCTTCAAAAATCTTAAGACCTATTAGAAGAGCAGGTAGCTATATCAGGCTGTTTATGTTCTGTTATGTTTTTTCTAAGAAGAATGTTATATTGTGTAATGAAGAGATTTGTCATTTATGGTTGTTTAATAAAGGGGCTGCTATGGCCGGTTAAACCCAAAAATAAAGATGTATTGGTGTGAAGTTATTTTATGTCAGAAAAATTGGTGAAGTGAAATGGCGGTGGTTGGGTAGGTCATGGCAGCCGTAACATTGGGCAATACCCCAGTCATGCCTTTGCCTGCCTCTGGAAGTTATGCCAGTGGCTGCCAATCTTGCAATGCCCCATGGGACTTGTAGTTCCACAATAGCTGGACTGCCAAGGTTGACTACCCCTGTATTAATTATTACAGAGCTGCATTCATTTGTGTCTATTATACCTGCCTGGTGTTTAGCTGTAAATAGACAGAATTACAATTATTGACAGTTGGATGACATGGAGGCAATAATGGGTGGAGTTGGGAATCACTGGCTTGAAGAATTACAGGCCTATTATTAAGAGGTTCCCTGAACCAACAGGTTGGATGTTACACAATAGTGTGGCAATAGGTAAAAATAAATCCCGGGCAGTTAGGATGTATCCCTACCATTTATGTAACCGTTAGCATTTAGAGTTTGACCGTAAAACTTTAAACTGCATCTCCAGGCTGAACAGAAAAATAAAATCATGACATTTAGCCCTAGAAAGCACGTAGTCATCTTGTGATCTTTAAACAAGGTTTTTTTTTTCTTTTTGCAAACAGTTTGGGGTTTGTTTATTGAGGGAAGAAGTGAAAGTTCACGTTAAAATACACTTGATAACATTATTTCACAGAGTTCATCAATCCACAAAGCAGCTGTTGTCCTAAAATATGGGCCGGAAAATCCATGGGCCTTTCCTATTCTTCTTCGCTGAATAAAGATCTATTGCAGGCAAAGATGAAACCAATCCAGGAACAACTAACGATTTCCAGGAAACTTCGCTGCTGTGTTAAAATCAGTAAGTCCCTTCAGTGTCCCTTCAGTGTACCTTACAGCGGGCCTTGCAGCTAAATGCAATATTACTACCAGCACCCCTTATTTAAAAAAATCCATTAAAAATTAAAGCATTGAGAAAATAAAATATTACATACATATTATTTTATTACAGGCACCTGTATAGGCGGTCAATTTACGCAGTGCTTTACATATATTGACATCAGTCCCTGCCCTCAAGGAGCTTACAGTCTAAGATCCCTAACTCACATTCATGCATACACATACTAGGGACAATTTTAGACTGGAGCCAATAAACCTACCAGCATGTCTTTGGAGTGTGGGAAGAAACCTACACAGACACAGGGAGAACATGCAGACTCTAGGCAGGGAGTGCCGTGGTTTGGTTTCAAGCTGACGACCCTAGTGCTGCTAGGTAGAAGTGTTAGGTGGGTCAGAACCCTAGTGGTCCGCAGTTTTCTTTGCTGCACACTGGCAGCAGATTTTTTATCCACGAAGGGGGTTACTGGGACAAAAGGGCTATGATGCAAAGACTGTTTACAATGTGATAGACTAGCAGTCTCCAAACTGTGGCCCATGGGCCAGATGCGGCCCTTTGCTTGCTTTTATCCAGCCCTTGGTGCACTGTTCCTCAAACTGATATCAACAGTGGGGCACTATTCCTTCCACTGATAACAATGTTGTGGCACTATTCCTTCCACTGATACCAATGTTGCGGCACTATTCCCTCCACTGATACCAATGATGTGGCACTATTTCTTTCACTGATACCAATGTTGCGGCACTATTCCTTTCATTGATACCAATGATGTGGCACTATTTCTTTCACTGATACCAATGTTGCGGCACTATTCCTTCCACTAATACCAATATTGCGGCACTATTCCTTCCACTGATACCAATAATGTGGCACTATTTTGTTTCACTGATACCAATAATGTGGCACAATTTCTTTCACTGATACCAATGATGGGGCACTTTTCCCTCGATTGAATCCAATGATGAGCCACTTTTCCTTCCACTAGCACCAATAATGGGGCACTATTCCTTCCACTGAAACCAATGATGGGGCACTATTTCCGCCACTGAAACCAATGATGCAGCACTATTCCTTCCACTGATAGCAATGATGTGGCACTAGTCCTTCCACTGATACCAATGATGGGGCACTAGTCCTTCCACTGATACCAATGATGGGGCACTATTCCCTCGATTGAATCCAATGATGAGCCACTTTTCCTTCCACTAGCACCAATAATGGGGCACTATTGCTTTCACTGATACCAATGATGGGGCACTATTCCTCCCACTGATACCAATGTTGCGGCACTATTCCCTCCACTGATACCAATAAAGTGGCACTATTCCTTCCACTAATACCAATGTTGCGGCACTATTCCTTTCATTGATACCAATAATGTGGTACTATTTCTTTCACCCAAACCAATAATGGGGCACTATTCCTTCCACTAATACCAATGTTGCGGCACTATTCCTTTCATTGATACCAATAATGTGGTACTATTTCTTTCACCCAAACCAATAATGGGGCACTATTCCTTCCACTAATACCAATATTGCGGCACTATTCCTTCCACTGATACCAATAATGTGGCACTACTTCTTTCACTGATACCAATGATGGGGCACTATTCCCTCAATTGAATCCAATGATGAGCCACTTTTCCTTCCACTAGCACCAATAATGGGGCACTATTCCTTCCACTGAAACCAATGATGGGGCACTATTTCCACCACTGAAACCAATGATGCAGCACTATTCCTTCCACTGATAGCAATGATGTGGCACTAGTCCTTCCACTGATAGCAATGATGTGGCACTAGTCCTTCCACTGATAGCAATGATGTGGCACTAGTCCTTCCACTGATACCAATGATGGGGCACTAGTCCTTCCACTGATATCAATGATGGGGCACTTATCCTTCTACTGAAACCAATGACGAGGCACTATTTCTTCCACTAACACCAATAAACAGACGCTTTTCCTTCCACTAACACCAATGATGGCGTTTTTCCTTCGACTAAAACCAATGATGAGGCACTATTCCTTCCACTAAAATTGATAATGGGGCACTATTCTTCCTCCTACTGACTACAGGTGCTTTGTAATGAGACATTGTCTACTCCTACTGATTCTGGAGAATTTTCTACTTCCACTAGCCACAGTCTGGACCTCCTAAAGCCTAAAGTACAGTAAACTGGCCCTTTGTTTAGAACGTTCAGAGACCCCTGCAATAAACAATAGAGTAGTTGGCTCCAGACAGAGCTTGTGGCAGATTGCATACAAGAGAGTAGTCAAGTCCCACAGGTATTGGCAGGGTGAAGCAAGAGAATAGTCAAGTCCAGGCAGGAGTACAGGCAGATGGCAGGAAAGAGTAGTCAGGTCAATCCATATTGGTAACAAACAGGTAACTAGCAGGTAAGTACACTATTATAGCTCTTTGGGTAGCTGGGGATAAGACACTGCACCATTCACTTCAAAGGCAGGAGCTAAAAGGCCCTTCTAGTCAGAGAACAGTAGGTAAGCAAACACATGTGTATTCCAAGGCTTATTTTTTTTCTCGAGAATAGTGTTTATGTAAGGAAAACACGGAGTTTGCAATTTTCCACTTTTGTTCTGCACAAGCTAAGCTTTCATGTCCTGTATTCTGCTAAGCTTTCGTGTCCACCCCAAGGTGCTCAGAAGAATGCACTTTTGACTGTTGGCCAGTATAATGGCCCCTATTAGTTGGTGCTCAATGTATTGGCCCATTCTAGTTGGTGGTGGTTATGAGTCATAAGAGTCATTGGTGTCAGTAGGTTATTTATCTTGGAAAGCTCCTAGTCCCATTGTGTTGGCTCTTGCCACCGAGTCCTGACTATGACAAGTGATCTCAACACTAGAACTTTTCAGCCCTCTTGGGCAGGGGATTCATCTGCCTTGATGGTGCCTTGATGTGCCCTGTCTGTGCCAACAACAGAGGATGGGCAAATCACTCAGGGTTGGGGTGCACATGATGTGATGTATCGGTACACCATTACACAGGACTTCTGCTTTTGATGTTGGCAGCAGAATGAGCAGCAGAGGATAGGGGAACTGAATATGTGCCACATGGGGTGAAGAGTTATGCCCCATACACACGCGTCGATAATTGGGTGTGAATTTTCGGCCAACGTCCGATCGGCCGTTTTTCGGCTTGTTAGTATGATGCTTCCGACAACCGACTCCGAATTTTCAGCCGAAAAAAATCTGGTGTACAGGCTATAAAATGTTTGTTGGCCGTCACCACAACGGCCGATTTTCCATCAGTCAGTACAGATTTCGGCAGACAAAAATCTGATGAGCAAGAATGGGAGTGCTCAGAGATGAAAAAACACACGGAAAGTAAACCATCACATGACATCACTTCTGAAGTAGATTTTTGTTGGCCGAGAAAATTTGTGTGCAGTCTAGAGCACATTTCAACCAAAACAACAACACTGGACAAAAGTCGGCTGATCGGTTAGCCGATAATCGTTGCGTGTGTACGAGGCATTAGATGAACCGGTTGCAACAATGAATAGAGAGAACATTTTTATAAATAGTGAAATAGTAAATATGTGAAGGAAAGCATCTACAGGCTTTTTTTTTTTGTTAATTTATGAACCAAAGAACCTCCCTCTGTGCCTGAGGACATGGCATCAAATCAATGCCAAACATTGTGTGCCGAGGCCTGACTTGGAATGGACGTCAACAATAAATGCTACTTATGTAACTTTTTAAAAGTCTTTAAAGTTCAAATGTTGCTGTGCTGGTTGTTTGCGACTTATGGCGTATGGTCATGCAGCTCTTTATGGTAACCGCTGACATGTACTTGGGTCACCAAGGTGTTGATAATTCAGAATTTTTCCACATAATAAGATTTTTCAGAGCAACCCATTGTTAGGTCCCTCTGTTTCCAGCACACACAAGAAGTCTTATATATGATGAGGGTCGCCCAACAGAGCGCCTGTTGTACTATTTTGACAAAGGTCATGTCTCTGTTTCCTGGCTGCCCCCCTATCTTGCTCTGTCTGTTAATACATGTGTGGGATTGAGATTTCATGATTGAGAGTATGTCCGCAGTTAAATATAGAGGTCAATGAGTTGTGCTTAGACCCATAGAGGTCAATGCATGACCCAGTGACCTCTTTGTGTTCACAATGGGACCACATTAAGGAACTGAGCATGATAATGTGGTCTTGCTTATGGAAACTGAAAGGCAATGGAAAATACCAAGTTAAAATTGGCTGTTTTTTCCCCCCATATGTCTTAGTTTGGCCAGGTCAGGTCTGCTTTTTCATCACTGGAAATCAGTTACTTGGAAATGTTATTTTTCTGAGAGCTCACACAATGAGGTAAAGGAAAAAGGTTAAACTGAACTTGCCACGCTACCAATAAACCTAAACTCCAAGACAAAAAATTAAATAAATGGCAATTTGTGCAGCTATGTATTCATTAAAAATCAGTAAGAGTATTTTTTAAACAACTAATATAGGAACCTGAATTTTTCTTAGTATCAGCCTTTCGCAGTCCACTGTATAACAGATGTACAAGATGCCAGGGACGGCTCCTGGATAGGAGGTATGTGTCCCCTTTGTTTGGTTTGTGGTCCTTTTAACCAGTTCTGGACCGGAAGGATTTGCCCCCCTTAAAGCGGTTGTAAACCCTATATAAAAAAAAAAAAAAAAAAAAACCTGCAAGACAAAGGCATAATGAGCTAGTATGCATCGCATACTAGCCCATTATGTTTAACTTAAAAACGAAGCCCCGACACGGACCCCCGGACATCGATGCGGGCGCTGCCATGATCCCTCGTCGTCTCTTCCGGGTTCGGCGGCTCCGGCGCGCTGATTGGCCGGAAGAGACGGCTCCAGCGCGCTGATTGGCCGGAGCCGCGATGACGTCACTCCCGCGCATGCGCGCGGGAGTGATTTTTCCGGCAAGCTCCCGGCAAGTTAATTGAAGGTCCCCCCGGACCTTCAGAGCGCATGCGCCACTCGCGCGAGCGGCTGCATGCACTGTAAATATCTCCTAAACCGTGCCGGTTTAGGAGATATTATTTGTACCTACAGGTAAGCCTTATTATAGGCTTACCTGTAGGTAAAAGTGTCAAAAAGCGGGATACAACCGCTTTAATGACCAGGCCATTTTTTGTGACTCGGCACAGCGTTAGTTTAACGAAAAATTGCGCGGTCATACGACACCATACCAAAATAAAATTGATGTCCCTTTTTCTTCCCACAAATAGAGCTTTCTTCTGTTGGTATTTGATCACCTGTGCGATTTTTATTTTTTGTGCTATAAACAAAAAAAGAGCGACGATTCTGAAAAACAAAAACTATATTTTTAACTTTCTGCTATATAACATTCCTAAAAAAAAAATTTAAAAATCAAAAATTTTCACCTTTTTAGGTCAATTTGTATTCTGCTACATCGTATTATGATTGGTTTGCGCAAAAGTTATCGCGTCTACAAACTAGGGGAAAGATTTATGTCATTTTTATTTATTATGTTTTACTAGTAATGGTGGCGATCTGTGATTTTTAGCGGGACTGCGACATTGCGGCGAGCAGATCGGACCCCCAACTGACATTTTTGACACTTTTGGGGGGACCAGTGACATTACTACAGTAATCAGTGGTAAAAATATGCACTGTTACTGTAATAATGACACTGGCAGGGAAGGGGTTAACCTAGGGGTGATGAAAGGGTTAAGTGTGAGCCCAGAGGAGTGTTTTCTAACTGTATGGACTTGTGAAATGATCATAGAGACCTGTGATCCTATATAGAAGGATCACAGGCGCTCTGTGGTCATTTCAGAGAGAAGAATGGTCGGCTGTGTTTACAACAGCTGACCGTTCTCTCTCAGCGGGGAGCGATCGTGGGTGCCCGTTGGCATTCGCGGCTGCCAGTCCTGTGGATCGGCATCTCTGCTGCACGCTCCCCCACCAGCACCACTCCAGCGACCGATGTACCCCCTACGTCGTTTTGCGCAGCTGAGCCGCCTGCTGTAGTAAAACTGCGGCGGGCGGTCGGCAAGTGGTTAAGAGGGACGAAAAGAAGCAGTTGGATGCACTCAGAGATACAAAATAATATTCTTCCTTTATTAAAATAGCCAGCAGAAACAGGTTCTATTTTGACATTTAATGATTGGGTTTACATGTAAGGGAAAAAATTGTCTCATGACTAGTAAAAGAATCCGTACACAATAATGAGCATGTTATCAATTTTCTTTTTTTTTTTTCAGAACTGGTCCAATGAAGCCTAGCTATGCCTATATATGTGTACTTAGCAGGTATTATTTTGGATTGCAGCCTTTTTATGTGCATGAACCTTGCTTGTTTTTCACTAAATTTGTCCTTTCTGACAGCTCATCATTGGCTTGCAGCACGTCCATCCTTGCTAAATCAGCAGCAAAGCTATTCATACAGAGCAAAGGGCACCATTTCAACATAGACCTATCAAGGCTGGTCCTTGCATGTTTATTTGGATTTCATGCTTATCTGGCTATTACCCAAACCCTCAGTCAGGATTTAAAAATTATTGTGCATCAGAAAATGAAGTTTTTACCTCCTACAAACAATGGACAATGTTAGGAAAATGTACCTTTCCTATTTACATTTCGAGAACTGAATTGGTCCACCCACTCCATAGTCACCTGTCAGTAAATGCATTGTTCATTTTATGCAGAGATCACTGCAGATAGGAAAAGCAAGTCTAGGGAGAATCTGCCCTACTGGTCAGGTGATGCCCTAAATCAGGGGTCTTCAAACTTTCTAAAAAAAGGGCCAGTTTACTGTCCTGTAGACATTAGGGGGGCTTGACTGTGGCCATTGGGAGTAGGTAATGCCCACCCCCCCCCCCCAATCAAAGTAAATAGTATCCCATAATTTGTATTGGGGGAGGAATGGTGCCCCATCATTGGTGTCAATGGGAGGAATAGTACCCCATGACTGGTATTAGTGGAAGGTATGCTACCCCATCTTTGGTGTCAATGGGAGGAATAGTACTCCATCATTGGTATTAGTGGGATGTATAGTGCCTCATCATTGGTATTAGTGGGATGTATAGTGCCTCATCATTGGTATTAGTGGGAGGTATAGTGCCTCATCATTGGCATTAGTGGGAGGTATAGTGCCTCATCATTGGTATTAGTGGGAGGTATGGTGCCCCATCATTGGTGTCAATAGGAGGAATAGTATCCCATCACTGGTATTAGTGAGAGGAATGGTACACCATCAGTTTTGTCAATAGGAGTAATAGTACCCCATTACTGGTATTGGTGGGAGGAATGATGCCCCATCACTGGTATTGGTGGGAAAAGTGGTGCCCCATCAGTGGTGTCAATGGGAGGAATGGTACTCCATCATTGGTATTAGTGGGATGTATAGTGCCTCATCATTGGTATTAGTGGGATGTATAGTGCCTCATCATTGGTATTAGTGGGAGGTATAGTGCCTCATCATTGGTATTAGTGGGAGGTATGGTGCCCCATCATTGGTGTCAATAGGAGGAATAGTATCCCATCACTGGTATTAGTGAGAGGAATGGTACACCATCAGTTTTGTCAATAGGAGTAATAGTACCCCATTACTGGTATTGGTGGGAGGAATGATGCCCCATCACTGGTATTGGTGGGAAAAGTGGTGCCCCATCAGTGGTGTCAATGGGAGGAATGGTACCCCATCACTGGTATTGGTGGAAGGAATGGTGCCCCATCAGTGGTTTTGGTGGGTGGAATGGTGCCCCATTCTTGGTGTCAGTGGGAGGAATTATGCCTGCCCCATTCTTGGTTGTTAGTGGAAGAAATGGTGCCTCATTGTTGGTGTCAGTGGGATGAACAGTGCCTCATATTGGTAAGAGGAATAGTGGCACAAGGGCTGGATAAAGGCAAGCGAAGGGCTGCAGTTTGAAGACCACTGCCGTAATTTAATGTTAACTTCCTTTAAGTCTGTGGAAGAAGATGCACAATCAGCTGCATGGACCTCTGGCTAGGTTTAAAGTGGAGCAAAGGGCACAAAAGGCTTTACAATTAATAGACTGTGGGACAGAAAGGATCTTGGGAATTTATGAATGCAGGACCATAAGGAGGACTTGTGGAGGACATGGTATGGTGGCAGCACAACACATTAAAAGAGGAAAGGAACATTGTATTCAGAAGAGTAAAAAACTAGGTATATTGATTAGTTTTACACACCTCACTCATTTGGCTTGCAGCAAGCTAGACTTTCACCTCTTGAAAACCCCATGTTGAATTATTAATTCCCTTGCTTCACTTCACTAGAGAATTAGAATTTTGTATTAAAGGAGAAATTTGGGGTTATAAAATACACAAACAGACTCACCTCTATGCTGCAGTTCCAGAGTGATGCTGCAGCTGTCCTTCTAAGACTGAGAACTATCATATGACCGCTGATTGCTCAGTTCTTGGTCTTCTCAGAATGGATAGCAGTGATGGTCATTCATCTCACTCCACTCTGCTCCTCCAGTGCTCACTGGAGCACACGCTGAGAGCCAGAGTGAGCTGTCAGTCAGGCATCTGAGTGGATCCTGACAATATGGTCGGGATCCTTCAAGAGCCTGGAGGGCCTCTGTGACATCAACTGACAGCAGCCAATAGCCTGCTATAATTCAAATCTGGATCACAGGAGAGTAAAAACTATGTGTACTCCTGTGACCCACAAGACAAGTATTTCCAAAAAAAACATACTTCTTGTTTAACAAACAGTAATTTAGCACCATAATCTGTAAAATTTAAGAGGTGATGGTTGGTTGTCTATAAATCTACACTGCGAAAGATATTTCTTCTAACAGAGTGCCACAAGCAGACCTCCACCCTTAAATAAAATGTAAAGTACTTTAATGCAACTTTCAGTATTTTAATCCTGACAAGGGTACAAGGAAATGACTCCACATCAAAATATTTGAAAGAACAGCAATATTAATAATGTATAGAAACACTTTGGTGTTTTTTTTTTTCAAGCTTAATTTCTAAGCTGATCAAGAACTTGCAAGGAGGGCAGGAGGAGTAAGGGGGTCCTTGGAACCCAAAGTAATCCTAAGCTAGGTGTTTAACCAGCCTTGCACACCTTTTTTTTTAAACATGGAGGAACCCTTGGAGTAACTTTCTGGTTTCAGGGAACCTCTACCAATTGTTACTTTATCTACAACTCATGGTACATGAGTGTGATGCCCACTGGAAAGCAAGCTGCTTACAGTTGTGGTTGTTGAAAAGAATCCCTCCTTACAGAAAGCTTTAAAGATCTTTGTTGTCAGTGGTTATTTAACTGAGACAGAAATTGCTTATTGCTCAAGGAACCCCTGGCAACCTCTGGAGGAATCCTGGTTGAGAAAGGGTTAGGTCATCATAAAACAGTGGGGTTGATTTACTAAAAATAGAGAGTGGAAAATCTGGTGCAGCCGTTCATGGTAGCCAATCAGCTTCTAACTTTAGTTTGTTCAATTAAGGTTTGACGTCCAAGTTATGGCTTTCGGTAGCTGGCCGAGCTAATTTGGTGAAAATGATTTTAATGCCCCAACTTTTGTATTCTCTCCATAATACCCCGGTAGTTATCCCTTTGAAACTATTCAGTTTGGTGAACTCCATCTTCCGCTCCTTGCTGCGAGCGCCTGATATATCAGCATAGAGGTGTACCGCTAATATATGAAAATATTTGGGGTGGGTGGTTGGCGCAGCCGGGCCTGGCCCCCGTAGATCTAATCATGGAATGCTTGTTGCAATAGTACATGTTTTTGTTGTGGGGGTGGGAGGGCAATGTATGTTGTGCCATGGGACCTTGGCCGGGCAACTGGATGTAATCTGCTGGAGATGTGCTCATCTGGGAATGCTGTACATATTCTACTTGATTGTTTATTCTCTCTTTGTAAGAGAGCTTATTTTGTGAAGCCTGTGAACCTTTGTTTTGTTCAATAAACTTTGTTTCTGATTTTAAAAAAATTAAGCTTTGACAAATGAAAATTGGAAGCTGGTTGGTTTCTATGCAGAGCTGCATCTGATTTTGCACTTTCCAGTTTTAGCAAATCAACCCCACTATACCCAAACTATGAGCCATAAAACCCTGGCCAGTGTTCCACCATGTTTTAACGTACCCCTGAGCAGTACATACCTTTAACATTAGCATAAAATAAATACTATTCTTTGGCGGATCATGTTTCACATACAGTTTTCTGGACCTCTAGTGTGAAGCATTTTGAAATCCTAATCCAGGACGGCTGGACTCAGATGTAGTGTAATGTATCTGGCTGGGAAGGATGACACTTGACAAGTCTGCAAAGCTCTGGCACTGAATGGCATGACACAGCATTAAGTGACAATTAAGCCTCCCATGAAAAGGAATTGCAGCCGTAGAGGTCAAATGGCCAACACACTGACACTGAGAGAGAAAAAGTCACCATGGTGTATTTGTAATGCAATGGCCTTTGGCAATTTCATTTTTTCTGTTTCAGATGTCAAACAGCATGCCCAGTTGTCTCTATCAATATGTGTATTTTTGCTCAGTTTTGCAGAGGAATAATAGACTGTTTTGCCTATTGTATAGACAGTCTATAGAGGCCTGACAGTGGCTGAGCTACAACCTTCTGTGTTATTTTCATTGTCAGCTTTCATGCTTGGGGATATAGTTAAAGGACAACTCCACAAAAGCCCAGCAAGTGGTGGTGTGTGGGAAGGAGACTGTGGCATGTAAATTGCACTCACCTCTAGGCTTTGTCTTTTTATCGCCTGGTTAAAGTTTTTTTCAACTTGATCTCCAGGAACCATCGTCTACATTTCGAAAACAAAGATTCGGATTCAGTGGTTTTCCTGGGAATTGCCAACATCCCTAATATAAGACCAAAGAAACAAATCCCCTATAGGGTGGGACTTTAAATGGCAATGACCAGGACTTGAGCAGTGTGAGTATCAATATTTATTACATGGATATACAAGTTTCAAAGTCGTACAGAAAAGCAAAACATAATATTATACAAGAAACAAAAAACATTAAAAACATGTGGCCAGAGAAATACGTCACAGAAACTAGGAATGGCTGAGATGTCCTGCAAGAGACCAGACGCGTTTTGGTCGATCACCTTTCTCAGTGGTCCAAAAAAGGAAAGTCTCAGACATATAGGGACATCCTAGACAGGACGAAAAAAAGAGAGGAAACTGCCACAAGAAGATAAAAACGGAACAGGAAGACAACCTGTAATTCGTGATTTCGGAGGACTGCTAATCACCCACTCTCCCGACCATATGTCCTGCCATAGGGAAAATATACCTCCATATCGAGTTCAAAAGGTTGAATGGTGGTTAAAGGACAGGGTGGAAGCGAGAAAAAGCCGCACCTATCCCGAGGACTCCCTCGAGGATCCCAGATGATCAGCCAACAATGGGAAGCGTGATCAGAATGATCTCCGTCTATGTATCTCTGTGAAGGTAAGTAGTGTTCGGATATCAGGGAATAGATAGTCCCAATATATGGGCTCTCTGAGTATGGGGAACGATTGAGGACCCTAGTATCCCTACATCTCCATCTTCTAGGATATGGAAACTGGGGAGCCCTTTGCTCACCATTGCCAAGATCCACCAACTGTTGAATTACTTGTAAGGAGTTATCCTTATATTATATCCATACTCACTTGTTTTTTTCTGTTTTGGATAGAGTATGGAACGGTTAGAAATCTTGTCAGGTTTTAATTTCCATCTATGTCCCTGCTTGGATAATTCACCCACTTTATTTGTTCTTCATGTAGGCAGGTTGAAAATAGTTAGTTAGGAGCTGTCCCGGAAGGGAAGATAGGAGTTAATGCTTTCCCAGTTCTTTGGTCTTTTGACAGGTTTTTCTCTGGGTCCAACCCACTGATTCTGTGTTATATAAGAAAGGGACAGTGGAGAGAGTTGGAGGTTGGGGAAGATCCAAAGGGGTACAGGGTCCATAATAGGCCAGAGAGAAAGAGAGATCCAGTACCCATAGGGGAGTGAAACAGAGAACAACACCCATGAGGAGCAGAAGAATGTTACTCATTACCACCTGGATGTAAAGACATCAGAACTTGGGGTTCACCCAGAAGACACCAGCTGCCAGGATGCCTCTGATAGACTCTGTTATCACATGTGAAGGTATGCCGAGGCAGCACACAGCCTGTAGATCGGTTAAGGGATTTAGGGAAGAATTATGTCTCTGTTGGACACTGTAATACCTTTTTCGCACATTTTTTAAGTAAAGTTTATTCCCACCCAGTCTGAAGTTATTCAAAGGGGTGTAATGCAAGTAATCAGCACCACCTCATGGTTCAGGTCACTAAATGCTTGGGGTATGAAGACAACTTTTTAAGAGTTAAAGTGATTTTATACGATTCCCTTGTAAAACAACCCATTCAGTTTAAAATAGAAATGAAAGGCAAAACATGTGTCTATAGCTATAACAAAACATGATAAATACCCTTTTTTTTATAAGTGATCCCTTTCTCTCTGTTCTCAGCTGCAAAAGAGCTGGGGGGAGGAGAAGTAGCAGCATACTGAGCTTCCCAGTGAATGGCTGTGCAGCGGGGGGGGGGGGGGTGTTAGAACAAGTCTGATCATTGGAGGAAAGCTCACTGAGTTTCCAGTATAGTTAAAGAACTACAGTGCAGCGCTAAATAAAACAAATATTGTAGAAAGAAAATACATAGAGAGAAAAACACATAAGATACCAAATAGTGACAAAATGTGCTTCTGAATAGGTCTTGACTTAGGTGCAGATCCTCCACCACAGGTAACACTATAAGCTCATCTCACTAAAAGACCGCTGATTAAACAGATGGGTCAGACCGACATTTTCCCTTTGGGGTGTGTAATGGAAGAGGATAGAATCTAATGTTGTAAATAAACATCCACTGTGCCAGGAAGCAATCCAAGGACCGAACAAACTTTTAAAAACAGCCAACCTATACTTTCCTCACTGGTGACCTGGACCAGAGATCCTAGGTGCGTGTGACATGCAAATAAAACATATATTGTGCTCTCTGCTTGGACAAACTCCTTTTATTGAAAATATAATCTCACTTACAAGTAAGGCACTGCAACCCAGTGCTCGGTGGAACAGCATAAAATACAAACGAATCAAGGGATGACTGTGGGTGACGTCACATGACTCCTCTCCTACTCAGTACGCGTTACGCCCCAGGAGCGGGACTTCATCAGTGGATCAGCACTGCACTGTTGTTTTATTTGGATTTTTGCTGGGATTTGATATGTTGACCCTGAGTGTACAGCTGCTCTAAAGTATTTTGAGGTTGGTTTTGCGCTGATTGCCCTTTGTGTATAGCTAGAGCACTGACCACAGTGTGCTCTCCTGTTTAGTGTGGTCAGTTTTTAATAGGAAAGAAGAAGGACTGGCAGGAACACTAGGGGTTTCACATAAAGGAAGCAATACAAAGAGGACAGGATACTTTCTCATACAAGCACATGGTACAGCAGACACATATCAGGTATATGAAATGTTGATGTAACAAATGCTTTAACACAGTGTCGAGTACAAACAAGTAGTTACCTTAGGTAATTGAAGTTGACCAAGCAGCCTGTCGCTAAGCATGTCCCTGAGATAGGCGGGATAACCTCTTGCTGCGGGAGTTGTTGTTGGCACTTTCTCCATGAGCGGTTGGTCCAGCATAGCAATGGGAAAAGACTTGAGCCAGAGAGGTTCCCAGCCTGTGCCCAGGTATGGAAGAGTTAAGTGAAGTGCATGCATGGAGTCCGCGCTATGTGCACAGCGGGATCCCATACCATTACTGGGAGTGAGGTAGAGGTAATATGCTGGATAGATGAATGTGGACAGGGCTCAGTGTGTTCTTCCTAAATGTAAATTACAGAGAAGGTGTACATTGTCAGAGTTAATTTGAGAACAGTATCGATATAAGTGTACATGGTGTTTGTTTATCTCTAAAAGCAGAGACCCGCCTTAAGGACGAGTATTCTTCTATGGCAGCCTCAGCCTTGTCCTGGGGCATTGATGAAAACGGCACAAGAGTAAAAGTACTACATGTCTAATAAAGTTAACCTGTCGCAGGTGCCTAGCGTAGCCCAGAAGAACCAACCCTGGGGTCAGCCTCTTACGTGACCCTTGCTTGGCGCCCAACAAGGAGGGGAAACATGGAGGATGTGACAACACTCCTGACCTGCCTACATGCAGACCATTGTCATTGGGACAAAAAGTGTTGAGAATTCCAACATTTTAAAGTTGTCACTGTCAGGAGGTAAAGGGAGATCTCTGGTGGGGGCATTTGTGCTCAGGACGACTGTCCAAGAGGGAATTTACCTTCATTTGGAGAGATTTCATTGCTATCTGTGGCACAGGTTGTCCCCTAATGGGATATAGACAACAATAAAAACAAAAATCTGTTCCAACAATGCCCTACTGTACACAAAATGTCCATTGATATCTCAAATTTAATTAGATGCAAGTCAAATCACCCACCAGTTTCTTCCCTCGGGTAGGCACAAGGTAAGTACAAGATCCCTACACCCAAGTTTTGGGAAACATCTATCTGCTTTAAAAGGTATATTTACCCAAATTGAATATATTGCAGCATATGGGTCCTTAGATATGGTTGCGGAATTTAGATTTTTTATTTTATTCATTAATTATTTTAGAATTGGATTTAGAATTAGATTTCTTTTTTTTTATGCTTTTTTCCTTTATTTTACCTGATGATTCTGCCAACAACAAACTGCCTATCCTAGGGTGACAACCCTCACTCACTTTACTTTTATCTTTGTAGGAGCAGTGTTGCCACGCTGGGATGGAAGATGTGTTAAGACTACAGACCTCCTCCACATCTCCCCATTCCTATAACATGAGGAATGGGGGATTGGACTTATTGGATTTATGGCTCTTATTGGCTTGATATAACAAATTGCTATATTTACTAGCTGAAAAGGGAGTGAATAAGAGAAGTTTGTTTTTAGGGTTTATATACACTTTACCTATGCTGTGAGGCTTGCTGAACAAGGCAGGGCAATAATAATGTGCTATGGCCCATAGCAAGCAATCAGATCTCACTTTACTGTTGTCTAGTCACTAAATGAAAAGTTCTGATTGGTTGCACTCATGGAACTGAACACACGGCTCTTTGCGCTACATAAAAAGCTAGCATATCAAATATGACAGGAGTACACACTGGAACAAATGCTCTGTAATAACCTTCTAAACCAGATTAATTACTTCAAGTTATAACAGGAAATGTTTATCAATGAGGATTCCCACCACGCCTTTTTTGCCTTTTTCAATTTTGCAGATGCTGAACGAGTTTATTGGGAAATGACATTTCCAAGAAGAGAGGGATGTCCTGCCAATGGGAAACTTATCCTGGACCAAGCAACCATATTTTCTCTACGGGGACATCTGCGTGGTTTATTTATTGTGATGCTTTGGCTTATTGGCTTATCAAATAGTTGTGAAATTTGGCTAGGTTTATTTTTAATATGTCGAGATGGAATGGATTGTACATTATTACCCTAAAGAGAAAACCACTGCAGTTCATGAACTGCTGTCTCCATAAGCCACATTTTTTAAAGTTTCAACCTAGAACAGAAAAAAATATACTTTTGTAATGATGCTTTGGAACCACATTTTTTGGTGGTGTAGGGAGAGTTTTGCTATGTTTTTGTTAAAAAAGAGTGAGTTTTTGTTTCATAACACACATGTAGGTTGTTATATGGAACATAACCAACATATGCTGCTAAAGTCTAGGAAACTCTAGAAGAGACTGATCTGCTAACACCATCAAAATTGTGTCTGTGAATTTATTAAAAAGGAAAAACAAAAATATCACATATACTTAAGTATTCAGACCCCTGATTCAGTACTTTGTTGAAACACCTTTGGTAGCATTTACAGCCTTGAGTACACCTGGTTTGTGGGAATTTCTGTCATTCTTTTTTTCCAATTCTCCCAAGCTCAGTCAGGTTGGATGGGCATGCTATTTTAAGAACTTTCCAGAGATGTTCAATAGGGTCCAAGACAGGGCCTTGGCAGGGCCACTCTTGGACATTCACAGAGTTGTTCCCAAGTGACCCCTGTGTTGTCTTGGCTGTGTGCTTAGGATCACTGTCATGTCATGTTTGTAGGTGAACCTTCAGCCCAGTCTGATGTCTTGAATGATGTTGAAGAGGTTTTTATTGAGGATATCTCTATATTTTGATATATTCAGCTGTCCCTCAACCCTGAGCAGTCTCACAGTCCCTGCTGCTGAAAAACACCCCCACAGCATTATTCTGCCACCACCATGCTTCATTGTTGGGACGGTATTGGTCAGGTGATGAGCAGTGCCTGGTTTCCTCCAGACGTAACATTTAGAATTGAAGCCAAACAGTTTAGTCTTGGTTTTATCATACCAGAGAATCTTGTTCCACACAGTGAGAGTCCTTTAGGAACTTTTTTTTTTGCAAATCCAAGCAGTCTTTTATGTGTTTTGCACTGGGGAGAGGCTTCTGTAGCCGCTCTGCCAAAAAAGCCCAGATCGGTGGTGGGCTTCAGCGATAGTTGTCCTTCTGGAACTCCCATCTCTACACAGGATCTCTGGAGCTCTGTCAGAGTGACCATCAGGTTCTTGGTCACCTCTCTTACCAAGGTCCTTCTCCCACGACTGCTCAATTTGGCCGGGCGACCAGCTCTTGGAAGAGGCCTTCCAAATGTGTTCCATTTGAGAATTATGGAGGCTACTCTGCTCTTGGGAACCTTCAGTGCAGCAGAAGTTTTTTGTAGCCTTCCCCAGATCTGTGATTTGCAATAATCCTGTCTCTGACATCTGCTGGCAGTTCATTTGACCTTGTGGCTTTTGCTTTGATACATTGTCAGCTGTGAAGACTTTAAGAGTCGGTTCACACTAGCGCGATTTGTCAGCCTGACAAGTCGTGCTCCCTCGCGGTCCATTGACCGCTACAGGACCCGTTCTAATAGGAGCGACACAAGTCGCTCCAACTTAGAAAAAGGGTCCTATACTACTTCGGGCGACCTCGGAGCGACTTGCATAGACTTCCATTATGTGAAGTCCCTGCAAGTCGCTCCGAAGCCGTGGTGCATGGTAATGCACAAGTCGCCCCCGAAGTAGTACAGAGTCGTGTCGCCCCAGTGTGAACTGACTCTTACAGAGAGGTGTGTGCTTTTCCAAATCAACTCCAATCAATTTACGTAATTTACCACAGGTGGACACCAATCAAGGTGTAAGAACATCTCAGTAACGATCAAGAGAAATGGGAGGCACCTGAGCTAAATTTCAAGTGTTGTTGCAAAGGGTCTGAATACTTATGACAATGTGATATTTCAGTTTTTCCTTTTTCATACATTTGCAAACATTTCTAAAATGTTGTTTCCACTTTGTCATTGGAATTGTAAGAAAAAAAATGACATTAAAGAACTATAGTATCAGGTTGCAAAATAACAAAACTGAAAAAGTGAATTAAGTAAGCAGTGTTATTAATTACATTCAATCCCTCTTAATTGACAAGTCTTGATGTGTCCCTTTATGTTTCTTCCTCTGTACCAAGGAGGATGTAAAGCACTGGACTCAGGAGGCACCTGGCCTATGTCAGGAATGGTGATAATGGTGTTGCACAGGGCAAATTGACTACCTAGAACAATAAAGACCATCTATTGGGCCCACAGAACCTTGAACCTTGGCCCATAGAAAAATGGAAGCTAACTCAAAAAAATTAACCAGAATGAGAGTTTAGGAATTGTATCCTCCATAACTTCACAATTTCCTGTCCGTCGGGGCAAATTTCTTTTTATTGTACCCTGAACCCGAATATTATTTAAGGAGCTATGGGAGTCTATACTTAGGTTCTGAAGTCATAAATCACCCAGGTATCAGATTAAACTTTTTGGAGACCAGTGAAGAAGATAAGTGAATTAAGATTTCCTGTGAAACTTTGGTGTCAAATAATTGACAAGTCTTGATGTGTACATTTACGTTTTTGGTTGTAACATGACAAAATTTGGAAAATTTCAAGGGGTATAAATACTTTTTCAAGGCACTGTACGTGTCTATAAAGATAAAGAGGCAATACAGACTAGCCCAAAGTTTTGGTAATATATGTGTTATTCAACTAAAAAAAGATTGTTAGCTGTGTACATGTTATACTGATTTCCAACACATAAAAATGTGCCACAATAACATAAAAGGAGAAATAGTGAAAATATATTTGAAGTGGATTCCGTGACTTGTATTCATGTTTTACAAAGGGATGTTCGAAAGACTGCAGACAGCAGTTGTATTGCTTATGGACTAAAGTGCCTATCAGTGGGTATACCTGAATCATTAGACACTCTGATTAACCGCTGATTAGTCAGATCTGCGTAGGACGACACAATTCAGAAATCGTGAACATCATTATTTTTTGCAGGCTTTAAACATTTTCATGTATGGATTAAGGCTAATTATGGAAAACAAAACAAAAACAGTTGAAGTATCTTGCTACTTAAATGGCTTGCTCATCACTAGTACCTGAACCAACCCTCAAATCTTCTTTGAATTGTGCTTGGAAAAGAACAGTGTTTGCTAGGTTTCCAGCCTTAAAGCGGAGTTCCGGGCACTGAAAACAATTTTCACTGAACATACCCCCGGGACAGTCAGGGCTAGTACATTCCACAATGGCTAGCCTCTGATCTGTCCCGGTTCGCACTTACCTGCAAGATGAAATACTCACTTATAAAATTTCTTCCACAGCGTTTCCATCTCTCTTGTGGGCAGCTGAAGCCGGCGCGGTCCTCTTCTGCGTCTTCTTACGCGTCCTCTTCTCCCAGAATGTGCCTGCACCAGCCCCTCTCGTCACTTTCCCGGTACGGCGCCGCATTCCTCCACAGCTTCTGGGCATGCCCAGAAGCTGTTTAGCAGGGAATGCGGCGTCGCCCCGGAAGTGACGAGCGGGGCCGGTGCCGTCGCATTGATTCCTGGGAGCGATGACGTTCAGCTACCAGGAATCATCGCAGCGCAGGAAGTGACGGCGGAGCCGCGGCGCTGAGGGAGGAAGTACCCTGAGGTGAGTATTTTCGATCTTCAATTACAAGGTGAGTAAAAAAAAAAAAAAAAGAACCTAACTATCCAATTCCTTTTCAGGTGATGGAGAACTAGCTGACGGGCACAAAAAAAAAAAGATAGATTTTGTGCCCGGAACTCCGCTTTAAGAACCTGTGTAAAACATTTGTTATAGAATTTACAATTAAATGATAAAAAAGACCCATTTTCTCTTTATTTGGGGGGTAAAAGCACTATTTAGATATATAGTTATATTAGATATTATTATAACTCTAATATAGTATAGTTATATTAGATATAACAAGTTATAGCAGCCCCACTCATGCTTATGTCCAACACCATCTTTAAGAGGGAGGTTGCAACTTCGCAGTAGTATTATACCTAAGACACCTACAGAAGATGACAACATGGTAACTTGACATCCAGAATTCCTCAGGACTAGGGTTGAGCGGACACCTAGATGTCCGTGTTCGACGGGTTCGGCCGAACTTTAAAAAAAAGTCCGGGTCCGTGTCCCGGACTTTTACCGAACTTTTCCCGGACACCGAACCCCATTGAAGTCAATGGGGACCCGAACTTTAAGGCACTAAAATGGCTCTAAAACACCAAAGGAAAGGGCTAGAGTGCTGCAAATGGCAGCAAAACGTAATTAAGAGCATGGCAAGTGCTCTGCAAACAAATGTGGATAGGGAAATAACTTAAAACAACAAAAAAAAACAGAAAAATAAAACAATGTTCTTCTTCATCTCTGAAGGACGAGGCCCATATGGAGTAGGAGGGAGGTTGAGGTGGTGGTGGATGTGGCGGTGACATAGGCGTGCGCACAGGGTGTGCTGGGTGTGCCTGGGCACACCCTAATCACCTAGGGCACATAGCATTGCCAGTGAGGAGATGGGAAAGATCTCCCTGGGACCTGCTCTGCTCTATTTCTCCTTGCCTACAGGTACATGGCCCCGATACATTACTCTCCCTGCTGGCAAACACATGCATGTGTATTTCAACTTTGGGGTGCACACCTTAATGCAATAGGCTGCGCACACCTATGGGCGGTGTAGGTGGAAGCGGCGGTGGAGGAGGACCAGGGCCGGATTAACAGCATCATGGGCTTGGTGCTGAGGATTTTGAAGGGCCTTAAGGGCCGTGCCTTGCCATGCACCCAGAGGAGGAAGGGTGCAGCCATGCATGCCTAATTCAACATGGGATGCTGTCTCTGAAGCCCATAAACACATCCATGCATCGCCAACTGTCCCTCCTTGTCCGGCCTTCACGCTGTGTGGGGAGGTTCTGAGGGTGCTGCCTGGGGAAGCGAGCATAGAAGCCAGACTTCTGTGTTTACAAGTGACAGAAGAGCGGTAACAGTGAATATGGCCAACCCGGGGCCTATATAAAAGGTAGGGGCCTGGAGCTGCAGCTCCAATAGCCCCTACATTAATCTGGCCCTGAGGAGGAGGACGAGGTAGCCAACACTGCTTCTTTTCAAAAATTTTAAATGAGGGTACACCCCAAAAGAGTGAGAAAGAGCAAAAATGGAACAATGGGTGGGTAAGGTCGGTATCCATTGCTATTCTGCATAAGGTACGGAAAAGTCCCGTGGGATCCATGCCTGGTTCATTTTAATGAACGTGAGCTTGTCCACATTGTCTCTGGACAGGCGGCTGCGCTTGTCTGTTATAACGCCCCCAGCCGTGCTAAATACCCGTTCAGATAATACACTGGCTGCAGGGCACGCCAGCACCTCCAAGGCGTAAAGGGCAAGCTCAGGCCATGTGCCCAATTTGGAGACCCAGAAGTTGAAGGGGGCAGACCCGTCATTCACTACATGTAGGCGTGTGCACACATACTGCTCCACCATGTTGGTAAAATGCTGCCTCCTGCTAAGACGTTCCATCTGAGCTGCTGGTGCTGCTGTTTGTTGTGGCGTGCTGACAAAGCTTTTCCACATTTCGGCCATGCTAACCCTGCCTTCTGAGGTGCTGGCGGTGCCCTGGTTGCGTTGGCGACCTCCTCCTCCTCCTCCTCTGCCTTGTGCTTCCACTGTGGCCCCGCTGTCAGATGGGAATGCCAGCAGCATGGCGTCTACCAGCGTGCGCTTGTACTCGCGCATCTTGCGATCGCGCTCCAGTGAGTGAATTAAGGACGGTACGTTGTCCTTGTAACGGGGATCCAGCAGCGTGGCCACCCAGTAATCAGCACAAGTTAGAATGTGGGCAACTCGGCGGTCGTTGTGGAGACACTGCAGCATGTAATCGCTCATGTGTGCCAGGCTGCCCAGAGGCAACGAAAGGCTGTCCTCTGTGGGAGGTGTATCGTCCGTGTCCTCTGTATCCCCCCAGCCACGCACCAGTGATGGCCATGAGCTGGCCTGGGTGCCACCCTGCTGTGAACATGGTTCCATCTCCTCCTCCAGCTCCTCCTCCTCCTCATCCTCCTCATCCTCCAGAACTGTGCCCCTGCTGGACAATTGCGTCCCTGGCGTTTGCGTGTGCAGGAACCCACCCTCGGAGCCCCTTGCGAATGACTGCCCTGAAAGCCTTGGAAATGTTACCTCTTCATCCTCCTCCTCCTCCTCATCCTGTGCCACATCCTCTTCCATCATCGCCCGAATTGTTTTTTCAAGGAGGCATAGAAGTGGGATAGTTAAGCTGAGAACGGCGTCATTGCCACTGGCCATGTTGGTGGAGTACTCAAAACAGCGCAACAAGGCACACAGGTCTCGCATGGAGGCCCAGTTAAATTAAATAGCGGAATAGAAAATATGATCCAAAAAAAGTGTATGTATATCACACGTACACAACCACACTGGGCCCCAATTACTATTGTTTGTACCCCTAAAAGGCTAGATGAGGAGTAGGGGGAGTATGGAACAGGCAGCACCCTCAAACCTTCAGAAGTATGAGATGAACCCCAACAACTTGGAAAGGTGGATCTCTCTCACACGTACCAACACAGACTATCCCCCAATTTAACTGATCCCCAAAGGTTTTTGATTAAATAGCGGAATAGAAAATATGATCCAAAAAAAGTGTATGTATATCACACGTACACAACCACACTAGGCCCCAATTACTATTGTTTGTACCCCTAAAAGGCTAGATGAGGAGTAGGGGGGGTATGGAACAGGCAGCACCCTCAAACCTTCAGAAGTATGAGATGAACCCCAACAACTTGGAAAGGTGGATCTCTCTCACACGTACCAACACAGACTATCCCCCAATTTAACTGATCCCCAAAGGTTTTTGATTAAATAGCGGAATAGAAAATATGATCCAAAAAAAGTGTATGTATATCACACGTACACAACCACACTAGGCCCCAATTACTATTGTTTGTACCCCTAAAAGGCTAGATGAGGAGTAGGGGGAGTATGGAACAGGCAGCACCCTCAAATCTTCAGAAGTATGAGATTGTGTTCACTGTACCCCACAAAGATTGAGTTCACTGCACCCCACAATGATTGTGTTCACTGCACCCCACAAAGATTGTGTTCACTGCACCTCACAAAGATTGTGTTCACTGTACCCCCCAAAGATTGTGTTCACTGCACCCCACAAAGATTCTGTTCACTGTACCCCACAAAGATTGTGTTCACTGCACCCTAAAAGGATGTTGTTCACTGCACCCCACAAAGATTGTGTTCACTGCACCCTAAAAGGATGTTGTTCACTGCACCCCAAAAAGATTGTGTTCACTGTACCCCCCCAAAGATTGTGTTCACTGCACCCCACAAAGATTGTGTTCACTGCACCCCAAAAAGATTGTGTTCACTGTACCCCCCAAAGATTGTGTTCACTGCACCCCAAAAAGATTGTGTTCACTGTACCCCCCAAAGATTGTGTTCACTGCACCCCAAAAAGATTGTGTTCACTGTACCCCCCAAAGATTGTGTTCACTGTACCCCACAAAGATTGTGTTCACTGCACCCCAAAAAGATTGTGTTCACTGTACCCCCCCAAAGATTGTGTTCACTGCACCCCACAAAGATTCTGTTCACTGCACCCCACAAAGGATTTTGTTCACTGCACCCCAAAAAGATTGTGTTCACTGCACCCCAAAAAGGATTTTGATCACTGCACCCCAAAAAGGATGTTGTTCACTGCACCCCAAAAATGATTTTGTTCACTCCACCCCAAAAAGATTGTGTTCACTGCACCCCACAAAAATTGTGTTCACTGCACCCCAAAAAGATTGTGTTCACTGTACCCCCCAAAGATTGTGTTCACTGCACCCCACAAAGATTCTGTTCACTGTACCCCACAAAGATTGTGTTCACTGCACCCCAAAAAGATTGTGTTCACTGCACCCCAAAAAGGATGTTGTTCACTGCACCCCAAAAAGGATGTTGTTCACTCCACCCCAAAAAGATTGTGTTCACTGCACCCCACAAAGATTGTGTTCACTGCACCCCAAAAATGATTTTGTTCACTGCACCCCAAAAAGGATTTTGTTCACTGCACCCCAAAAAGGATGTTGTTCACTCCACCCCAAAAAGATTGTGTTCACTGCACCCCAAAAAGATTGTGTTCACTGCACCCCAAAAAGATTGTGTTCACTGCACCCCACAAAGGATTTTGTTCACTGCACCCCAAAAAGATTGTGTTCACTGCACCCCAAAAAGGATGTTGTTCACTGCACCCCAAAAAGGATTTTGTTCACTGCACCCCAAAAAGATTGTGTTCACTGCACCCCACAAAGGATTTTGTTCACTGCACCCCACAAAGATTGTGTTCACTGCACACCAAAAAGGATTGTGTTCACTGCACCCCAAAAAGATTTTGTTCACTGCACCCCAAAAAGATTGTGTTCACTGCAGCCCAAAAAGATTGTGTTCACTGCAGCCCAAAAAGATTGTGTTCACTGCAGCCCAAAAAGATTGTGTTCACTGCAGCTCACACACAGAAAAATGGATGTGGATCACTGACACCTGCCTATCTCCAATCCCACACCACACAGCAATATCGATTGTAGTTTGTAGAACACAGTTTCCCTAAAATTCAGCAGACTCTGTCCCTAACAGGATTGAGAAGAGATCGTAGATCAGGATTGAGTGCAGATTCACCCCACCCCCCACACAGCAATATCGATTGTAGTTTGTAGAAGACACTGACCCTATAATTCAGCAGACTCTATCCCTAAAATGCCTACAACTCGCCCTGCCTAAACACTCCGACCTGTCCCTCAATTCTATCCGGACACAAATGGTTTTTTCCTGCCTATCTTTCCCTAATCAGCAGCCAGCACATTGATGTGTGCTCTGTCCCTTAGCTAAGCAGCAGAATGACGCTGCTGCGGCGGCTGCCTCGAACTTATAAAGACTTGGTCACATGCTTCAGACGGCCAATCACAGCTACTAAGACATTTGCAGGCATGGCTGGGATGGCTTAAGGCACACCAGTTAAACGATTGTTGATTGGCTGTTGAAAGCCCGCCATGAAAAGAGCGCCAAAGCATGCAAAACCCGGAAATAAAACGACCGAACACGGATTTTTACCCGAACATACAGTAAAGTGTCCGTGTCCGTGTTCGGGTAAAAAAAATCCAATTATTCGGTACGAACACGAATAATACAGTCCGTGTTCGCTCAACACTACTCAGGACCCCTAAATCCTGGACACTTTTTTGTGGAACTAACAACCAGTCCTTAGATCAGTCATTCCGGACAAGGGTTCCTCCAGAGGTTGCTACGGGATCCTTGAGCAGTGGTTTACTGACCTGCAAAATTCTGGCTCCAATGCTACTTGGCAGAACCAGCAGCGTGGCGTGATCTTTTTAGCTGTCAGTAAGGGTGGCATTCTGGCCATCCCTGTAAGGGGGTATTCTTCCCCATCGACCATCAAAGTAAGGGACCTTCTTCCCACTGAGACACTGAATTAATTTACCAGAGGTTTCCTTGGACCTTAAAATTATTTCAAAGGTTTCCCTTGGGTAAAGAGGTGGAGAAAGGCCGCCTCAGATGCTTTTCTTTGGGTACCCCTTACCCTTAAATTGTGATGGAAAATCAGAGAGGGAAACCTTCAGCAGAATTATGGGAGCTATACCTATTTTTATTTTTTCTTTATTAGGCAATGTGTTTAGTAGGAGAATTTAGCAGACACAGGGACAAAATATCAACCTTTCCCCTCACCTTCTTAAAATGCTCAGCATATCTTTCTGTCACAGTCTTGCTTTTCACAGTAGAATGATGAGCCCCTTTGGGCTGGTCCATTAGACCAGCATTTTGCATACCAGTAAAAGTAAGTCCCTAAAGTGGAACTCCAGCCAAATTTTTCTTTTCAACATATGGAGAGAGAATGGTTAGAACAACAGTTGGTTTTTTTTTTTGTGTCCCTATTGGAGAGATTCCCTTTAAATTTCTTTTTTTGGTGATCAATGTTCCTGGGATAGAAAATGAAGTGGAATCTAATGTCCACAATTGTCAAAGAGCAGGAGTAGATAGGGAACATTCCATTGGAAAAAACTGGTAATGATGGGGTTTCTTCTCACTTTTGGGAGACTTTCTTTCTGTCTACAGGACAGTTAGGCCGGGTTCACACATATGCTGCCATGGGTTGGTGCCTGGGGTCTGGTGCGTTTCTGTTCACCAGTTCAGGTGCGAATCAGGTCTGAATTTGTGCATGAAATCACACCTGAATCACACCGAAAGTCACACAGGACCCTTTTTGAATGCAGACTGCAGCCACCCTGGACCTGTGTGAACTGGCTCCTGTCATGCGAATTGGATGAGGGGAAACCTGCATCCAATTCACATATGTGTGAACCCAGCCTAAGTGGAGTAATTTCTTCTATGTAATATGCTAATGGACATATCTAATATACGTAATTATATTCCTATGCTCCTGGTGTTGTAACTCTCTGAGGAGACTTATATACCCAGCTTGGGAATGTATTGATCCTTACATGGTTACACCTATTATCTGATCTATTATTATCTTCAGATCATTTGGACCCTACACATTTGCCTTTTGGGGTGACTACGGGCTGTCCATGTCCGCCTGGGGGACTTGGTTTGTCTCTGGCACATTCGCTTGTCCTATCTGCTGACCGGCAGCCTACCAGGTGGGATTATCCATGCTTATTTTTGGTCCCTGTGTCTATACAGATTATTGTGATTTCTTTACATATTGATTATGCTATTTACTATGTAATGGGCACAGTGGGTGTATTATAGGGTGATGTTCACCCTTACTCCATATGTGCAATAAAGTTGTTTTAATAATGTCATGTAATGTTTGGCATACACTTGTCTTGTAATTAATTGTTATCTATTTGTTCTGCAGCCATCCTCCTGATCAAATGTCTATACCCCTACACCCCTGAAGAAGCGGCTTGTACCACAAAACATGTAGGGTAGTGGGTTGTGGTACACCTAGTGAATTACCTGATTGGTACTGGATTTATCTGGCCCAGCGGTACTTCTCGGTGACTCCATCTTTGAGAGATGAGGATATGCTTATGTTAATTCTCCAATTCCTATCTTTGTATGATGTGTTCCCTTGTCCTTGTATGTATTTTGTTATGATATTTTTGTATATTAAAGAAATGCTTTTAATAGAATCTTTTTGTACCAGTGTGATACTATAAATATTGGTCCTAAGAGGGTACCTTTAAAGTCCCGACACATGCCCCACTGTTTTCCAATCTTATTCTTGATAAAATTGGGATGTGGTACCTTTAATCACCAACATTCAGTTTTGTGAGCTTTTTTTCGATTTGATAAATGGAGTAATTGTCCTAAGTGGGGACCTTGGCAATGGAAAAACAGAGGCTCTAACTCTTTTCAATTTTGGAAAAAATGCATGGGTGGAGTTTTATTATAAATGTGAGTATGATCATTTGTGCAGGCAAGATGCAACCCTCCCTCACAGCATATTGGCACATTACGGCAAATGTGCACTCTTGTCTGAGCTCTGCCACCTCTGCCATTTTCTCTTGGTCCTCCTCCAGCTGGGTGTCCTCTCTCTTTGGCCACTGGGTGACCACCGATGAACTCCTGAGCATGTCTATCATCCCTGCACACAGCTTCCTTTCTGTTGTCGGCAGTGTGCAAAGGGAAATAAAGGTCTTCAAAAAAAACTCTACCTACAAGAATTTATTTTAAAGTTCAGATCTTCTTCAACATATGTGAAAGCATACTGGTTGCACAAAATGTTCTGATTGTTTAACCCCCCGAAAAGTGTCAGACGCAATGTCTGCAGGCTACTGTTGGATAAGAGATTGTCTGGTCACCTAATTCAGCTGTTTGTTACTGTCACCTCTCAGTTGGCTTTTTAACATTTACATTTTTAATAACACCTTTTTGATTCAGATGTTTACAAAAACACCTAATTTTCAATCTCTTTCATTTCATGAAGAGAATCCACACTCATGCTCAAAATCAATATTATGATTTCATTACCAGGCACATCGTTAAACACCCGGTCTGCCCTGGGGAGGTGTCTGGAGTGTGATGTATTGTAATTAAACGCACGCTCTTCATCAATTTGACTGCTACTAGCTAAAAAGAAATTTACCTAGAAAAATATTTGCCAGTGATTAATTAAAGTGTACGTACAAGATCAGACACCTTGTGAGACTAACCTGTGTATACATGTTACCAAGCCTGACTATAAACTTCTCCTTATTGCACAATCCCTGGCTACCAGTTGAGGGAAGGATAATTTTGGGACGGACTTAAGCCTCCTTGGCTAAAAGTATTTCAATACAATTGCTAAAGTGGTACTAATTGCTAGTCTTTTTTTCCCCTAATCCATACCTTTTTCTGCTCCCTTGTTCCCAAAAACTTACCTGTGGTCCATGTTCATTGCCTTCCTTTGAAAATGGCACTGTAATTGACAGTAAAATGTTAGATTTTCTTATCTTTATGCTAGTTTCCGGGACAGAGACTCAGAAATACCTTCAAACAACAGCATGAGTAGAGAATTACCATTCTCAAAGGAATGGTCAGCAATGGCAGCCCCCCAACTTTTCTCATGACAGTGTTAAGGCTCGTAGACTTTATAAGAAGACTCTATAAGAAAGGAAGGAATTTTTGTCAAAAGAACTTTCATACGATTTTAGTTTAGTGTGTACACAACTTTCCTCAGCCGATTCCGACCTTCTGAATTAAAGTTTTTTCCCCCTCTTAATTTTAAGGCCGAGCCACTGGCAGTGCTATTCCTGCCATTAGGAACCGTGATAAAGCTTACATCCCAGCAGTCACGACTTGACTGACAAGACTTTAAGGCCCTTGAAGGGATGTGGATCGAAAAAAGGTGAATGTAGCCCAACCTTTCTCAACACGGGTTCCTTGAAAACCATGGAACTCTAGGGTTTGTCCAGAGGTTGCTAGGGGTTCCTTGAGCATTGAGCAACTTTTGTCTTTTCAAAAAACTACTGACATCAATGATCTTTTAAGATCACTCTATGTACACAAGTATGCCACAGCCCCAGGGGATGTTCAGAGCTGGCATTCAAAGATGGGCATCATTCTCGCCATTGGGGTATTTTTAAGCAGAATTACACTGTTTCTGAGCACCACAAACCAAAAGCTCTATTTAATTCATTTTTTAAAATTTAAAGCATACATCTATGTCTCCATGCTTTATTTTGCTGAGAAATTGCTTACAAAAACACCCTCTTAGCATTTCTGGCTGTGGCCATCTTGATTAAGGGCAGATGATTTATGTAGCATTTACTTCCTGGAATCCATCTGCCCTTCGCTCAGGCATGAAGGCAGGAGAGTGTGCTTAACTGGCAAAACCCCTACTTCCCTGCTGAAGACTCATAGGATGTATCATTTACCTAGGCATAAACTAGGAAGAAACTAAAGAATTGTAAAAAAAAAAACAGTTTAAAACAAGTAAATATGATTTACAGTACTTTCCTATCTATTTACAAATGCTAGCAGCATAAGGATTTAAAATAGTATATGTTAATTGAGAGAGTGAAGTTCCACTTTAACAATCCAGAGAGTAATCAGTATTTCTAAAGTGAACCCAAGTAATAGATTTTGGGTGGATATTTTTTGGAAATTATTTTAGCTCAGCCTTGAAAAGTAAAGTGCATATTCTAAATGGATACTATACACTGACCAAGTCATTTGTCCGATGTACTGAAGTAAGGCCAGTGTAAAATTCATTTTTTTTCAAATATTTTTATTTACAATCTGCAATTCACAAGCCTCAAACAGAAACAGAAAGGGTTAGAATTTACAAAGCTTGTATCTAACCCACTAAGGATGTTTCCTTTTACTGCATTGATATTATGTCTTTGTATCTAATATCATGCAGTTTTAATCACATTAACATTTATGTAAAAAGGTAACTATTACCAAATTTATCAATTATAGTGGAAGCATGTATGAGTAATTTGCATTTACCTGATAATATAACCAATTAATCTGTATAGATAGAAGGTCTATTATGAAATACAGAAAGAGAAAATAAAAAAAAAAAAAAAAAAGAACGAAAACGGAAAAAAAATAAAATAAAGTAAAATCCTTTATATTAGTAATACAGTAAACCCCCATCCATTGCGGGGGACTCTTCCCCTCTGTCTACACACACCCCCCTTCCCCCCTATACCCCATTATATCTCTCTTCTTCACTCCCTCCCTCTCTATTTTTGTTCTTCTGGTATTTTTTATATTTAAAAGAAATAGTCCTTAGTGATCCTTATTCATAATGGCCTTTATACTAGGAGATTCTCTCGATGAGGAGATTAGAGCAGCCTTTAACAAAGATCCAAATATTGAGGAGAGCTCTTTTCAGGGAACATAAACGTTTAACAATATGCTCCCTCAACAGAAAATGAGATATCCTCTCCCTGGAGTCCTATATCAGCCAGGGGATTATCCCCAGGGGACTCAGGGAGAGGGTAATCCCTGCAGCCCATCTCCACACCGAGAGATTCCTGGAAAAATGGAAGGCTCAATGCATCTTGCATGGCATTGAATTTATGAAATTAATAGTGGAAGAAGAGAAGCTTCAAAAGAGAAACTAGAACCCCTTCTAGTTTAATAAATTTAATGACCAGTTAAGGAAGGAAATAGAAAAGTCTCAAAAAACCCTCAGGAATACAAAACAGTCAAAATTCCAAAGAGACCCGAGTGATTGGTCTAAAGGGGAGATCTTTGATCTAAGCAGGAGGAACAGGAGAAATCACTCCAGACATAGAAATAATTCTAACAGGGCTAGATCAAATCCACATTTCAGCCAATCTGGTAGCGAAGATGACGATGATAGGTCAGTCCGTTTTTTAGGACAGGACTCCACGGAGGAGGAGGAATCCCCCCCCCCCCGAAGGGAATCCTCAAAACAAACACCACAAAAGGAAAAAGGGGCGCAAGAGGAGGAGGAAGCGTAGACACTGGCCTCCAGAGAGAAGTAAGGACACGCTCGAGGAAGGCTCAGAGGTAACAGAACTAAATGCAGATAATGCACTACCCAATACTGAAATTAATTATACCAATTGTAAAGTTGTAAATCTATCTGACTTTAAACTCAATGACTCCCATATATCCCTTCTACAAAAGGGATTATCCTTCTCACCCACTTCCAAAATGGATCACTTCGAAGTGTACAAAGACCTATGTTTGTTCCTTCAAAACTTATATCTCGCCTCACTACATCTCAACAAACAAAATGTGGGGGAGGCCACTTTGGAGTCTTTGGAACCCTGCGACAAAGAGGCACTTGAGATCCATGAATCACTTTTTGAAGAGGGGACGGAGGATACCCAAGATGGAGAAATACTGCCTAGTTTATCTTGTAGAAAATGTAAACTACAAATTAGATCCACAGTCATGCCCAAATTCGTGAGCAATAAATGGCTTAACACTTTTTTAATGCTGGTTGAAGAAGACCTTGCAAAAATAAATTGGTGTCCCCCAAATTCAGACAATCTCTCCCGTGCCGAGAGGTCTGCTCTAGATGAACTAAAGACAGCTGAGGGAATGGTTATTAAAAGAAGTGATAAAGGGGGAAATGTTGTGCTCCTGTCTGAGACTAGCTACGAGGCAGAAATTTCTCGGCTACTCTCAGACAGCAGTACATATAAAAAGCTTGACTACAACCCCTTCCCGCACCTGGCAGCAGAGATACATATCAAACTAGCCCTGGCATTGGAGCCCAACTTGATCACTAAAAGAGAAAAAACCTACTTGGAAACCTATGACTTTAATCTACCCACTTTCTATATCCTCCCTAAATTACACATGGATTTATTTAATCCCCCAGGCCGTCCGATTGTGTCGGCAGTAGGAGGACCATTGGAGAAATTGGGTAAATACCTTGATTCGTTTATCAAGGATTTGGTGATCGACTTGCCCTCCTATGTCAGGGACACAGGTGATGTTCTCCATAAAATTAGTGACTTGGTTGTCCCAGATGGCATCGACGTAGAATCGCTGTACACATCGATACCAAATGAATGGGGAATACTGGCCGTACATCACTTTCTGGAAGAGAAGTATCCTCAATTTGGAGTACAAAACGAATTTCTTATTGAAATTCTTGAATTTGCCCTAACAAACAATTCTTTCCAATTCCTTGGAAATAATTTCCAACAGATACGTGGCACTGCAATGGGAGCCCCATGGGCCCCCTCTTATGCGTGTCTTCATCTAGGGCTTTGGGAAGAAGAGACCATCTATGCTTCCTTGATGTACCTCAGCCATGCCAAAACATGGCTGAGGTACATTGATGACATACTGGTACTCTGGACAGGTTCTATGTGTGATCTAGATAAATTTATCTCAGAACTTAATATAAATTCCAGAAATATTAGACTCATATATACGGCAGATACTTCCCAAATTTATTTTTTAGATCTCAACATTAAAATAGATCAAGGACGATTGTCCACTTCTACTTTCAGAAAGGAGACTGCGGCCAATACCCTCCTACGGGCCG
Source organism: Pelophylax lessonae (assembly GCF_965119305.1). Lineage (NCBI taxonomy): Eukaryota > Metazoa > Chordata > Amphibia > Anura > Ranidae > Pelophylax > Pelophylax lessonae. The sequence continues at coordinate 635,061,782 of NC_138770.1, read as the reverse complement.
ATAGCCACCATCCTGAGCCTCTTAAACGTGGTATCCCTATTGGACAGTTCATTCGGGTCAAGAGGAATTGCTCTGACCCCAAGGAATACCAACGGGAGGCAACCAAGCTATATATGAGATTCAGAGAGAAGGGATATTCCCATAGAGTACTCAGGCAGGCCAAGAGACTGGCAGGTAAACGTACACGTCAAGAGATTCTTTGCCCTAAAAATACATCCAAAATTGTATCTAAAAACTTCCCCAGACTGATTACTAAATTCGGTGGCCAATGGCAGAATGTTAAAAACATCTTTGAGAACCATTGGCATATCTTGTTAAGGGCTAATAAGATCGGAGATATCGTTGGACCTCGACCACTTATGGTGGCTAAAAGAGCCAACAATCTGAGTGACCATTTGGTTCACTCAGAGTTTAAAAAGAAAGCTAAACATACATGGCTAACGGACCTTCCCCCACTCAAAGGGATGTTCCCTTGCGGCCATTGTGGCATCTGTAGATTCGTCGAGAAAACTAACACTTTTACTAATGCAGATGGATCTAAAGTTTATTCTATACAACGATTTATAAATTGTGGGACGTCAAGAGTTCTCTACTCAATTGAATGTGCCTGTAAGAAGCTCTATGTGGGCAAAACAAAGAGGCAGCTCCGAATTAGAATAGGCGAACACTTAAAGAGCATACGTCTCAAGGAAGAAACACCCCTAGCGCTCCATTTTCAGGAGAAACACGACAACAATATAAAGGGTTTAAAGGTCAAGGGCTTTTTTGCCCTTGACCTTCCATCTAGACGTGGTGATTTTGATAGAGTTCTTCTGCAGAGGGAAAAGGCATGGATATTTAGACTTGGTACTTTGGTCCCAAATGGTCTCAATACCGAATTGAGCCTGCGGATATTTTTAGAACAATAATAAATACTCTTATCGTGCCATACCCCTTTATCCCTCTGTAGGGAACTACAAACTATTTATGTATACATTATCTGTATTTACTCAAAATGTAAGTGTACAAATTATAGCTATACTTATAGGCCCAGTGAGGGTTCTATCTAAGAGGAATCTACTTTATGTCAAATGTTGACCCAGTCCTCTGACTCGAATCAACTATACTCTATGTTTAAACCAAAAAGGCCTCCATGTAATAACTATGTCGCAATATAGATATAGTGGTGCTTTACATCAATTATACATTCCTGAGACATTGTTCTAATAGCTCTCTGAAGGATGGGTATTTCCCCCCAGATTTAGGGATGTGTTCTATCTGCACTGGTAGATATATCTATTTGAATGGTTTTTGACTAGGTGTTAACAATAATATCAGATTTCACAGTAATGTGACCCAAGATTAATTACCTCTAGACATTTATACTAATACTTATGCCTAGGTAAGGTGTATTATCATTCCCTATTTATTATAACTTTTTTAGGCTCTGTGCTTCTCTTAAAGCTTTAATGTCACCTATAGATTTTCCTACATATGTACCCCTCTGGGATATACATTTGTAGATATCCCTGATGCGACCTAACCTTGCTTCAATATATCGGGTCAAATATAAACTACTAATCTTATTTGTATATATGGATCTATTTCAAAACCTTATATACCTATGCTTCAGTAATTAAAGGTCTAGCTCCCGAATACTCGGATGTCTAAATAGTTATATGGCCCTACATCCTAAGTCTGTTAATACAACAGGGGAATCACCGTGATTACCACTAAAATACCTTACCCTACATAGGAGAGTGTGCTATACCATGAGTCTATATGTAATCATGCTCCCAAGTTACCTCTTTGTTTCCTTTCCTCATACTCTTTACACTCTCTTACCCCCTACCTATACACCTTTTAAACCTCCGGAAAATATATATATATATATGTATGTCTATATTTTTTGAAAAGTATGCAGATGTCTAGAGTATATCTTCAATGTGAAGCCTCCCGTTGTCCACTAGAGGTCCCCCTGCCTGTGACTGCATGCCTGCCGGAAGCTATTGACTTCATGACCAATGAGTGCCCGGCCTCCGGTATATAGGAATTGACGTGCACCACGCTGTTTACGTCCTGAAGAAGCGTGCTGCGTCACGCAAAACGCGTTGACGTCACACGCGGCCATACCTCACTACCCTGGCTCCGACCTCCACGCCACCGCAACTACTACTGATCGGGACTGCCGAAGTTCTATGGATACTTCCACTCCACCCTAATCCACGGCATCCTCCCGTTCCTCTGATGGGCACCTCGGCACCTTGATACCCCTGATTGGACCGGACTGCCCGGAAATTTATCGATATTTTTCACCTGACACGTGAGTCTTGAATCAGAGGTCCCTGACTGTCCTCGGCTCATTTATACATCTACCGACACCAAAATGTAGTGATGTCGCGAACCTAAAATTCGCCGTTCGCGAACGGCGAACGCGAACATCGGCAAATGTTCGCGAACCGGCGAACCGGGCGAACCACCATAGACTTCAATAGGCAGGCGAATTTTAAAACACACAGGGACTCTTTCTGGCCACAATAGTGATGGAAAAGTTGTTTCAAGGGGACTAACACCTGGACTGTGGCATGCCGGAGAGGGATCACGCAAAAAAAAGTTCTTAAAAATTATAATTTTTTGATAGAGAGCCAATTATTGGAAAAATTAAAAAAAAATAAAAATAAAAAATTTCTTTGGATTTAGCATCTGAGGGGTCTAAAAAGTGTACCTGTGAAGTTTCAGCTCTGTAGCATGTCCAGAACCCCTAAAAAACAGCATTTGTCTTATATTTTCAGGAATATGGCTTCTCTGCGGCTGGCTTTTTCTCTTGCAGGCATTTATCGGGCATTTTTTTAGGCAGGCATGTCATTTTTTGTATTTAGTGTCTGGGGGGTCTAAAAAGTGTACCTGTCAATTTTCAGCTCTGTAGCATGTCCAGAACCCCTAAAAAACAGCATTTTTCTTATATTTTCAGGAATATGGCTTCTCTGCGGCTGGCTTTTTCTCTTGCAGGCATTTAGCGGGCATTTTTTTAGGCAGGCATGTCATTTTTTGTATTTAGTGTCTGGGGGGTCTAAAAAGTGTACCTGTCAAGTTTCAGCTCTGTAGCATGTCCAGAACCCCTAAAAAACAGCATTTTTCTTATATTTTCAGGAATATGGCTTCTCTGCGACTGGCTTTTTCTCTTGCAGGCATTTATCAGGCATTTTTTTAGGCAGGCATGTCATTTTTTGTATTTAGTGTCTGGGGGGTCTAAAAAGTGTACCTGTCAATTTTCAGCTCTGTAGCATGTCCAGAACTCCTAAAAAACAGCATTTTTCTTATATTTTCAGGAATACGGCTTCTCTGCGGCTGTCTTTTTCTCTTGCAGGCATTTAGCGGGCATTTTTTTAGGCAGGCATGTCATTTTTTGTATTTAGTGTCTGGGGGGTCTAAAAAGTGTACCTGTCAAGTTTCAGCTCTGTAGCATGTCCAGAACCCCTAAAAAACAGCATTTTTCTTATATTTTCAGTAATACGGCTTCTCTGCGGCTGGCTTTTTCTCTTGCAGGCATTTATCGGGCATTTTTTTAGGCAGGCATGTCATTTTTTGTATTTAGTGTCTGGGGGGTCTAAAAAGTGTACCTGTCAAGTTTCAGCTCTGTAGCATGTCCAGAACCCCTAAAAAACAGCATTTTTCTTATATTTTCAGGAATATGGCTTCTCTGCGGCTGGCTTTTTCTCTTGCAGGCATTTAGCGGGCATTTTTTTAGGCAGGCATGTCATTTTTTGTATTTAGTGTCTGGGGGGTCTAAAAAGTGTACCTGTCAAGTTTCAGCTCTGTAGCATGTCCAGAACCCCTAAAAAACAGCATTTTTCTTATATTTTCAGGAATACGGCTTCTCTGCGGCTGGCTTTTTCTCTTGCAGGCATTTATCGGGCATTTTTTTAGGCAGGCATGTCATTTTTTGTATTTAGTGTCTGGGGGGTCTAAAAAGTGTACCTGTCAATTTTCAGCTCTGTAGCATGTCCAGAACCCCTAAAAAACAGCATTTTTCTTATATTTTCAGGAATACGGCTTCTCTGCGGCTGGCTTTTTCTCTTGCAGGCATTTAGCGGGCATTTTTTTAGGCAGGCATGTCATTTTTTGTATTTAGTGTCTGGGGGGTCTAAAAAGTGTACCTGTCAAGTTTCAGCTCTGTAGCATGTCCAGAACCCCTAAAAAACAGCATTTTTCTTATATTTTCAGTAATACGGCTTCTCTGCGGCTGGCTTTTTCTCTTGCAGGCATTTATCGGGCATTTTTTTAGGCAGGCATGTCATTTTTTGTATTTAGTGTCTGGGGGGTCTAAAAAGTGTACCTGTCAAGTTTCAGCTCTGTAGCATGTCCAGAACCCCTAAAAAACAGCATTTTTCTTATATTTTCAGGAATACGGCTTCTCTGCGGCTGTCTTTTTCTCTTGCAGGCATTTATCGGGCATTTTTTTAGGCAGGCATGTCATTTTTTGTATTTAGTGTCTGGGGGGTCTAAAAAGTGTACCTGTCAAGTTTCAGCTCTGTAGCATGTCCAGAACCCCTAAAAAACAGCATTTTTCTTATATTTTCAGGAATACGGCTTCTCTGCGGCTGTCTTTTTCTCTTGCAGGCATTTATCGGGCATTTTTTTAGGCAGGCATGTCATTTTTTGTATTTAGTGTCTGGGGGGTCTAAAAAGTGTACCTGTCAAGTTTCAGCTCTGTAGCATGTCCAGAACCCCTAAAAAACAGCATTTTTCTTATATTTTCAGGAATACGGCTTCTCTGCGGCTGTCTTTTTCTCTTGCAGGCATTTATCGGGCATTTTTTTAGGCAGGCATGTCATTTTTTGTATTTAGTGTCTGGGGGGTCTAAAAAGTGTACCTGTCAAGTTTCAGCTCTGTAGCATGTCCACAACCCAAAAAAAACAGCATTTTTCTTATGATTTTTAGTAGAAAACTAATGCAGTGTCTTTCCAGCTGTCTTTTTTTCTTTCTGGCAAGCTGAAATATGATATGCCAAGGCAAACATGCCTATCAGTTGAGCTATGACACAGACAACACTGCACACATGGGGAAATATGTAAAACAAAAAACAGGAAAAGGAAATTAGGTGACGGTCACAAAACATGATATTGTGATTGGCCAAATAAAAAGTCACCTCGCGATGAGGTCGCGCCAAAGTCGCGCTAAGTCGCGCCAAAGTCGCACTGGAAGCGACGCTACTTTAGTGGTAGCGGCAGTGTAAACCAGCACTAAAACATCCAGTGTGTGAATACGATCAGGTATGATGTTTTATCGGTCAAGTAGTGTAAGGGTTACGCCCGTCGCCCGCTTCACAGTGACAGACCAAACTCTGACAGACCAAACTCCCCGTTTAACAGTCAGTCAGTCCATTTGCACAACCGCAAACTCCCAATTTGCACAAGGTTGGATACCAAGCTAGCCATGTCCCGTTCCTTGTCCTCACTGACATCATTGAAGGTCTCTTCCTCCACCCAGCCACATACAACACCAAGGGTCCCCGAAAGGTGAGAACAAGCCCCCTGGGACGCCTGCTGTGGCTGGTATTCCACCTCCTCAAAGCCACCTTCCTCCTCTGACTTCTCTTCTTCAGACTCCTCTCTCTGCGTTGCCACAGGTCCAGCAATTGACAACGACAAGGCTGCTTCTGGTGGTGATGAGGACCACAACTCTTCCTCTTCATGCTCATCTACAGCCTGATCCAGTACTCTTCGCAGGGCACGCTCCAGAAAAAACGCATATGGGATGAGGTCGATGATGTTGCCTTGGGTTCGACTGACCACCAGGGTTGTCATCTCCGCAAAAGGACGCATGAGCCTACAGCCATTGTTCATGAGCATTCAGTAACGCGGCCAAAAAATACCCAGCTCCGCAGAAAGAATGAAAGAAAATGAATGTTTTTTTTTATGAAAAATTATCCTGCGGATCGCTTTTGGTCTGTACACAATGAAGCAACGACCTTATCATCTGGGGTGTGCCAACACAATCCTAGAGGTGATCGCTTCATTGTGATACGCAAGCCTCTTCACCACGACAAGGTAACGATCACGAAGGGGAATTGACACATGTATGTGCCTTTTTTTTTGTTTTTTGTTTTTTTGCAGCCACAGTGTAGCACCAGAGGCCAGAAAAATTAGGCATGTACACATGCATGAAAAAGTAGGTATTGTTGCAGCCGCTGCTGTAGCAGCGGCCTGAAAAATTGAGGTTTTAAGGCAGAAAGTGCACTAAAACATTGCTGCTTGAACCGTAGTTGGTGGCGGAGACGTCACGTAAGTCATCCGGCATGCAGAGAATGATTATATACAGCAGCGTGTGGACCATTTTTAGGCCAAGGCATCTCAGTCATCACCAGGCCTTTTTTAGTCAAATGCATCCCCCACTGTCAGTCCCTTCGGGATCCATGCCTCATTCATCTTAATAAACGTGAGGTAATCAAGACTTTTTTGACCTAGGCGACTTCTCTTCTCAGTGACAATACCTCCTGCTGCGCTGAAGGTCCTTTCTGACAGCACACTTGAAGCGGGGCAGGCCAGAAGTTCAATGGCAAACTGGGATAGCTCAGGCCACAGGTCAAGCCTGCACACCCAGTAGTCAAGGGGTTCATCGCTCCTCAGAGTGTCGATATCTGCAGTTAAGGCAAGGTAGTCTGCTACCTGTCGGTCGAGTCGTTCTCTGAGGGTGGACCCCGAAGGGCTGTGGCGATGCATAGGACTAAAAAAGCTCCGCATGTCCTCCATCAACAAGACGTCTGTAAAGCGTCCTGTCCTTGCCGGCGTGGTTGTGGTGGTAGGAGGAGGATTACTTTCACCTCTTCCCCTGTTGGATTCCCGTTGTGCTGTGACATCACCCTTATACGCTGTGTAGAGCATAGTTTTTAACTTATTTTGTAGCTGCTGCATCCTTTGCGACTGCCGGTAATTGGGTAACATGTCACAGACTTTCTGCTTATACCGGGGGTCTAGTAGCGTGGCCACCCAGTACAGGTCGTTCTCCTTCAGCCTTTTTATACGAGGGTCTCTCAACAGGCATGACAGCATGAAAGACCCCATTTGCACAAGGTTGGATGCCGAGCTACTCATGTCCAATTCCTCGTCCTCACTGATGTCATTGAAGGTGTGTTCTTCCCCCCAGCCACGTACAACACCACGGGTACCAGATAGGTGACAACGAGCACCCTGGGATGCCTGCTGTGGTTGGTGTTCCTCCTCCTCAAAGCCACATTCCTCCTCTGACTCCTCTTCCTCACACTCCTCTTCCAGTGTTGCCGCAGGTCCAGCAATCGATGGTAAGGCTGTTTCTGGTGGTGGTGATGGTGACCACAACTCTTCCTCTTCCTCTTCACGCTCATCTACGGCCTGATCCAGCACTCTTCGCAGGGCACGCTCCAGGAAAAAAACATATGGGATGATGTCGCTGATGGTGCCTTCAGTGCGACTCACTAGGTTTGTCACCTCCTCAAAAGGACGCATGAGCCTACAGGCATTGCGCATGAGCGTCCAGTAGCGTGGCAAAAAAATACCCAGCTCCGCAGAGGCTGTCCTAGCACCCCGGTCATACAAATACTCGTTGACCGCTTTTTCTTGTTGGAGCAGGCGGTCGAACATTAGCAGTGTTGAATTCCAACGTGTCAGGCTGTCGCAAATCAAGCGCCTCACTGGCATGTTGTTTCGCCGCTGAATATCTGCAAAGTGCGCCATGGCCGTGTAGGAACGCCTGAAATGGCCACACACCTTCCTGGCCTGCTTGAGGACGTCCTGTAAGCCTGGGTACTTCTGCACAAAACGTTGCACAATCAGATTCAACACATGTGCCATGCACGGCACATGTGTCAACTTGCCCAAATTCAATGCCGCCAACAAATTGCTCCCGTTGTCACACACCACTTTGCCGATCTCCAGTTGGTGCGGGGTCAGCCACTGATCCACCTGTGCATTCAGGGCGGACAGTAGTGCTGGTCCGGTGTGACTCTCTGCTTTCAGGCAAGTCAACCCCAAGACAGCGTGACACTGTCGTATCCGGCATGTGGAATAGCCCCTGGGGAGCTGGGGGGGTGCAGTTGGTGTGGAGCAAGACGCAACAGCAGAAGAGGACTCAGCCGAGGAGGTTAGCAAAGAGGATGGAGTAGGAGGAGTAGAGGAGGTGGCAGCAGGCCTGCCTGCAAGTCGTGGCGGTGTCACCAACTCCTCTGCAGCAGAGCCACGCATTCCATGCTTGGCAGCCGCCAGCAGGTTTACCCAATGCGCAGTGTACGTTATATACCTGCCCTGACCGTGCTTTGCAGACCAGCTATCAGTGGTCAGATGGACCCTTGCCCCAACACTGTGTGCCAGACGTGACATGATTTCCTTTTCCACAATAGAGTACAGGTTGGGGATTGCCTTTTGTGAAAAATAATTTCGGCCGGGTACCTTCCACTGCGGTGTCCCAATAGCGACAAATTTTTTGAAGGCCTCAGACTCCACCAGCTTGTATGGTAAAAGCTGGCGGGCTAAGAGTTCCGACAAGCCAGCTGTCAGACGCCGGGCAAGGGGGTGACTCTGCGAGATTGGCTTTTTGCGCTCAAACATTTCCTTCACAGACACCTGACTGTGGGCAGGTGACGAGCAGGAACTGCTGAAGGTGAGAGGCGGAGGGGCGGGTTGTTGATAGGGGGCATGGAGGACAGCAGTGGTTGACGTGGCTGAAGATGCTGGACCAGGAGGAGGATGGTGGCTTTCAGTTTGTGTGCTGCTTTTACTCATGTGTTGATCCCATAGGTGTTTGTGATGTGAGATCATGTGCCTTCGCAAAGCAGTTGTACCTAGGTGGGTGTTGGACTTCCCACGACTCAGTTTCTTTTGGCACAGGTTACAAATGGCATCGCTGATATCAGAGGCAGACACAAAAAAAATGCCACACTGCTGAGCTTTGCAAGGACGGCATTCTGGTGGTGGCAACAGCTTGCGTTGATTGGCGTGCTGTCTGGCTGACCCCGGGTGCCGAATCTACATGCTGTCTGACTGCGCCACTAGCTCCTTGCGATGACCTCCTCCCCCTGCTTCCAACTCGTCTCCTCCTCCTCTCTGTCTCCCCATCTGAACTTTCCCCCTCTTCTTCTGCTCTTCGAGCAGGCACCCAGGTGACATCCACAGACACATCGTCATCATCAGCCGCTTCACTTGACAACTCAGCAAAGGCAGCAGCAGCAGGTACAACATCATCATCATCACAATGTACGTCCATGTGTATAATGCTGCCTGACTGAGACATATCCCCGTTATCTACATCCTCTGGCACTAATAGTTGCGCATCACTTATTTCTTCAAACTGATGTGAAAATAACTCCTCTGACGGATCAAGTGAAGCGGCTGTGGTGCTAGTGTTGGTGGTGGTGCCGGCGGGCTGGCGAGTGGTAAATTGAGAGGTGCCCGAAGCTGAGCTGGAGGAGGATGGTGCATTAAGGTTCCGAGCGGAAGCTGTAGACGATTGGGTGTCCTGTGTAAGCCAGTCAACTATGGCCTCAGAATTTTTTGAGTTCAGGGTCTGTGGTGGCCTCTGAACACTGGGCATTATTCTAGGGCCTAAGGAAATCACAGCACCACGACCACGACGGCACTTGCGGGGTGGCCTGCCTCTGCCTGTCATTTTTTTTTTAATGTGTTGTTACTGTTGTACTATGAGTGCAAGCTGCTGTGCCACCTTATATATCAGTGGTGGGTGGGCAGTGGCACAGTACACTCTCTGTGGACCTGACAGCAGTCACTGGCACCCAGGCAACTGCAATTTAAAAAATATATATATTTTTTTTTACTTTGCAAGCTGCTGTGCCACCTTATATATCAGTGGTGGGTGGGCAGTGGCACAGTACACTCTCTGTGGACCTGACAGCAGTCACTGGCACCCAGGCAACTGCAATTTAAAAAATATATATATTTTTTTTTACTTTGCAAGCTGCTGTGCCACCTTATATATCAGTGGTGGGTGGGCAGTGGCACAGTACACTCTCTGTGGACCTGACAGCAGTCACTGGCACCCAGACAACTGCAATTTAAAAAATATATATATATTTTTTTACTTTGCAAGCTGCTGTGCCACCTTATATATCAGTGGTGGGTGTGCAGTGGCACAGTACACTCTCTGTGGACCTGACAGCAGTCACTGGCACCCAGGCAACTGCAATTTAAAAAATATATATATTTTTTTTTACTTTGCAAGCTGCTGTGCCACCTTATATATCAGTGGTGGGTGGGCAGTGGCACAGTACACTCTCTGTGGACCTGACAGCAGTCACTGGCACCCAGACAACTGCAATTTAAAAAATATATATATATTTTTTTACTTTGCAAGCTGCTGTGCCACCTTATATATCAGTGGTGGGTGTGCAGTGGCACAGTACACTCTCTGTGGACCTGACAGCAGTCACTGGCACCCAGGCAACTGCAATTTAAAAAAATATATATATATTTTTTACTTTGCAAGCTGCTGTGCCACCTTATATATCAGTGGTGGGTGGGCAGTGGCACAGTACACTCTCTGTGGACCTGACAGCAGTCACTGGCACCCAGGCAACTGCAATTTAAAAAAATATATATATTTTTTTTACTTTGCAAGCTGCTGTGCCACCTTATATATCAGTGGTGGGTGGGCAGTGGCACAGTACACTCTCTGTGGACCTGACAGCAGTCACTGGCACCCAGGCAACTGCAATTTAAAAAAAAATATATATTTTTTTTACTTTGCAAGCTGCTGTGCCACCTTATATATCAGTGGTGGGTGGGCACACAGTGGCACTGCAGTGGGCACAGTACACTCTGTGGACCTGACAGTCACTGGCAGCCCAGGCAACTGCAATAATAAAAAATATTTTTTTTTTCAATTTATTGCAACAAGATGCTGTGCCAACGTATATATATCAGTGGTGGGCAGTGCACTGCAGTGGGTACAGTGCACTCTGTGGACCTGACACAGCACTCACTGCAATTATGACAGAGAAAAAAAAATATTTTTTAAAATGCCAGGTACTGTGCCTGTGCCACCCGAAATGAGTGTGGTGTGCACACAGTACAGTCTGTGGTAGGTCTGTGGCCTCTCACACACAGCGGGCAGGCAACTGCAGTGTACAATAGATATATATATATATAAAGAAAAAAATCTATTACCTTACCAGCCCTTAAAAGGGCTTTTGGGGACACTATATATATATATATATGTATATATATAAATAAAAAAATCCTCAATTACCAGCCCTTAAAAGGGCTTTTGGGGACACTAGATAGATATAGATATATATATATATGAAGAAACAACTCAATTACCAGCCCTTAAAAGGGCTTTTGGGGACCCTAGGTATATATATATATATATATATATATATATATATATATATATATATATATATATATAAAAAAAAAAAAACCACAAATACCAGCCCTTAGAAGGGCTTTTTGGGGTGCTGATATTACAGCAGTAGTGGACCAAGAACACTGCAAGACCAGGAACACTGACTAACTGTCCCTAGCTTAACAGCAGCAGCAGCAGCAGCTCTCCCTACTCTCACTACACACACTGCTTCAGAATGATCTAAGATGGATGCTGCCCTTGCTTATTTATAGGAGGTGGGAGGGTGTGGGAGGGAGGTACGCTGATTGGCTGGAAATGTGTCTGCTGACTGTAAAGTTCAGGGTCAAAGTTTGCCTCAATGATGTCTTATGGGGGGCGGACCGAACATCGCAAATACTGCTTATAATATACCAGGCAATTTGCATCTTTCTCTACGAATAAGAAGGATCCTGGTTAGTACCTCCCAATCAGCTGTCCCATGAGCGGTGAGAGTAGCAGAGCATCACACACTGCCTGAACCGAGATTGGTATGTTTGCTACATGTTATGCTGCTTACAGTGTTGGTCTGTCTGCAAAACGCTATGCTGCTGTCTTCCTGCAAGTCTGTCTGCTACATGTTATGCTGCAAATAACTCTCTGCACAATCTGCATTGTATATATTCCGGGTCCATTCTACTAATATAAGGTGTCTATTCAGATTGTTCTTAATTTAAAGGTGTCCCAAATCAGAATGTGAAGCTGCGGAGTTAAAAGCCCTACATCTTGGAATCGGTGGGTGGAATACTGGTTTATCTATACCCGTGACATTCAAGGAACTCCCTTTTCCCCTCCCTCCCTCCCTTATTTGAGAAATCTTCGTCATGAGGCCAGCCTCCCTTCTCCTGGATGATATCCACATAGTTCTACCAGCACTTAAATCATTGTCTTTCCTGTGAAGCTTCACAATAATTTTTTACTACAGACCGGATTGCAATTCAGTTTATCCACCACATGTGGATTTGAAGGGCATCAGTTTCATTGGGACCTGGGGTGGTGACCCACTTTGGTTGGTTATATGTGATCTGGGTGGTGGGTGAAACTAAAGTGGGGTAGTTTTTTGTCATCTCAGAGGTGGACCTCTTATTTAGTGGTTTTTATTGTCCAAGAGTTCATCTCCATTTTTTCATTGTTTATTTTGCTATTATTGCCTGCTTTTGCAGTTTTATTGGTTTCAATAAAGTACACATTTTTATTCACTATATACCTGTGTTTGAGCCTCTTTGCAACTTCTTTCTTTTTCATTGTCAAATATGTTCCAGACCAACGATAAGTAAAAATCAGCGAAATATAAATAGAAATACCTTATTTAAATACACCCTGGGCATGTTTTTATAACTTTTATGGTACTTTTTAAAGCATTTTAAGGTCTTTAAACACACTTTTAAAACAATAGAAACACATTTAAACACATAAAAGATATTGAGAGTGACAGAGCAAGAGCAATGGAAAACACAAAAATATTTAATTAATAATTAATTAATTAATACAATAATATTAATAGGTCTTACAGAAAAAAGAAAACGTGAAATAACGGGGCCACGAAAAGTGAACCGCGATATAACGGGGGTTTACTGTAATAGAAAGTAATAGTAACAGTTGTTTGTCGATAGTATTGTGGTTCACTATGTTGAAGGTCGTGAGAACTTCCGCAGACACTTAGGGGAGAAAAATTGCCGATACTAGGAATCACTTGGTTGAAATCGTGTCATCAGTCGGGATATTTCCGAGTTTGAAAATTATTGTTCCATAAATCTTTGCCATCGGTTAAAGAAATGTTTTGTAGAGTAAAGAGCTTGTGTTATTGTGTCTAGTTTTTCAATATACAGCAAGGATTTCAGCAAGGTTAGTTTGGTAAAAATAGGTGATGTCCAGGATTGTAATATAGTTCTATGAGTCGTCAACAAACATAATGAAGACCATGATGGTATTGTAACTAGTGCTAAGGGTGTTGATGAGGAGGAAGGTCCAAAACATCCAAAAAGGCAGATCATAGGATCCTTGTCAATTTGTATCCTCAATATACACTATATTGTCATAAGTATTGGTACACCTGCCTTTACTCGCACATGAACTTTAATGGCATCCCAGTCTTAGTCCCTTGGGTTTAATATTGAGTTGGCCCACCCTTTGCAATTATAACAGCTTCAACTCTTCTGGGAAGGCTGTCCATAAGGTTATAGCAGTGTGTCTATGGGAATGTTTGATCATTCTTCTAGAAGTGCATTTGTGAGGTCAGGAACTGATGTTGAACAAAAAGACCTTGCTCGCAGTCTCCACTCTAATTCGTCCCAAAAAATATTCTATCGGGTTGAGATGCAGGCCATAGACACACTCCAAAACCTTGTGAAGAGCCTTCCCAGAAGAGTTGGAGTTGTTATAGCTGCAAAGGGTAGGCCAACTCAATATTGAACCCTACGGACTAAGACTGGGATGCCATTAAAGTTCATGTACATGTAAAGGCAGGCGTCTCGATACTTTTGACAATATAATGTATGTAAGATGGATTTTGATTAATTTCTGATTGTTGCACTTAGTTCTGTGTTCCATGCATTAACCCATTACTGAGTTTAAAGTCCCTTAGTTTGAGTACTGAGATACAAAAGAAGGGTGGAAAAATGGTAAAACGTAAATTTCTAAAAGAAAAATTGGCAGTTATTTATGCTATAAAGTGCTGTAGCAAACTAAATATTATCCAGTTAGGATTTACTTATGCCTTATGTGTGGGAGCATGTTCTTTTTGTATGTCATAACTGTGCAGGTCTTAACCAAAGTTAACTTACCTTAAATATCTTAAATATTAACTCCAATGATGCAACTGGAGTTTTAATCAAATGTTTTCTATGGAAGCTATTGTGTCAACAAGTATTAAGTGGTGGAAGTGTTTTTTGGTTATATTTAGCAATGTCAATGTTTCAACATTTTAAAACGTCCTGTTGTTCCATTACACCAGAGAGGACATAGGCACAATATTCTCATAAGAATTTATGTTTGAAGCATAAAATAAAGTTTGGCATTTCTTGAAAAATAAAAGCATCCATAGAGCTGGGATCTAATGGATATGCACCAACAGTTAGTAATACCTAAATGAAATCCAAACACAACACTGAGCCACCACTGAATGTGACTCATTTTTCCTATTTGGCTTTTCCTATGAAACAATGTAAATCTTTATTATTACAGTTTAGTAATAAATTACTGTCACATTCCCTAGTGCTATGAAAAGATTATCTTACACAACCAAATATCAACTTTTTGAACTACAGAGCCATTGCCACCATGGGCTAAGGCAAAATACTTATCTTAGGTTGTGCACTGCCCGCCAGGCAGATTGAGAAAAAATCCTCCAGACTCCAGGGTCCTCCTGCCCACATGCATGCTCGGAAACAGAGCAACACTTAGTTGCCTTCTCCTACAACTGGATAGTCTTGTGAGAGCTCTTGAATAGATGTAATGAGGAAGAATGTGTAGAGACAAAAAAAATTGCTGGATGTTTTAAAGGCTTGTAAATTCATTAAAAAAAAAAAACATTTCTGTTGTAATTTGTATTATTTCTAGTTTAAAATTCACTTGCTGATCCAAAGCACCTACTCATTGATGCACCTGTGAGAAATGTAAACTGAAAATATAAAACAATGTAAAATATAATGTCAGTGTAGGGTTTTTGAAGAACATTTTCCTGAAATTGACAAGAGTGCAGTGAGAAGCTCTTTATTTTGTTGTGGCAAGACCCATTTGCAAAAGCCTTATAGCCATGCAGGACATCTTTCCTTGGGAGAGGTCCGCCTGGGCTTAGGTGGTACCTGTGGAATAAGTGGAGTAAGGTGTTTGACCAGTAGCTTGACAGGATAGAGATTTGCTTGCAAACTGGAGAGACTATAAACATAAACAGTCTGGCTTATTCATCCTTCTGCCCCACGACTAGATAACTACTGTACAGTGCATCCGAAAAGTATTTACAGCGCTTCACTTTTTCTACATTTTTTATGTTACAGCCTTTTTCCAAAATTGATTATTTTCCTCAAAATTCTACAAACAATACCCCATAATGACAACGTGAAAAAAAGTTTGTTTGAAATCTTTGCAAATGTATTAAAAATAATAAATTTAAAATTACATGTACATAAGTATTCACAGCCTTTTCCCAATACTTTGTTGAAGCACCTTTAGCATCAATTACAGCCTCAAGTCTTTTTGAGTATAATGCTACAAGCTTGGCACACCTATTTTTAGTTTCTCTCATTCTTCTTTGCAGGACCTCCATCAGGTTGGATGGGGAGCATCGGTGCACAGCCATTTTCAGTGCTCTCCAGAGATTTTCAAGCAGATTAAAGTCTGGGCTCTGGCTGGGCCATTCAAGGACATTCACAGAGTTGTCCTGTAGCCACTCCTTTGTTATCCTAGCTGTGTGCTTAGGGTTGTTGTCCTGTTGCAAGATGAACCTTCGCCTCAGTCTGAGGTCCAGAACGCTCTGAAGCAGGTTTTCATCAAAGATGTCTCTGTACACTGCTGCATTCATTTTTCCTTTTATCCTGACTAGTCTTCCAGTTTCTGCCACTGAAAAACATCCCCAGAGGATGATGCTGCCACCACCATGCTTTACTGTAGGGATGGTATTTGCCAGGTCATGAGCGGTGCCTGGTTTCCTCCAGACATTAAACTTGCCATTCAGGCCAAAGAGTTCAATATTTGTTTCATCAGACTAGAGAATTTTGTTTCTCGTGGTCTTAGAGTCCTTCAGGTGCCTTTTGGCAAACTACAAGTGGGCTCTCATGTGCCTTTTACTGAGGAGTGGCTTCTGTCTGGACATTCTATCATACAGGCCTGATTGGTGGAGTGCTGCAGAGATGATTGTTCTTCTAGAAGGTTCTCCTCTCTCCACTGAGAAACACTGTAGCTCTGTCAGAGTGACCACATGTTTTTTGGTCACCTCCCTGACTAAGGCCTCTCCTCCCTCGATCGCTCAGTTTGGCTGGGAAGCCTGCTCTAGGAAAAGTCCTGGTGGTTCCAGACTTCTTTCATTTACAGATGATGGAGGCCACTGTGCTCATTGGGACCTTCAATGCTGGAGAAATCTTTCTATACCCTTCCCAAAATCTGTGTCTCAATACAATCCTGTCTCGGAGGTCTAAAGACAACCCCTTGGATTTAATGGCTTGGTTTGTGCGCTGACATGCACTGTTAACTGTTGGACCTTATATAGACAGGTTTGTGCCTTTCCAAATCATGTCCAATCAACTGAATTTACCACAGGTTGACTCCAATCTAATTGTAGAAATATCTCAAAGATGATAAGTGGAAACCGGATGCACCTGATCTCAATTTTGAGTGTCATGGCAATGGCTGTGAATATTTATATACAGACTTTCTGGATACACTGTAGGTTCTTGTAAATATGGATTTTTTAAGGAAAAGGGATAAGTGCTTCTGTACCCCACCCAAATGTGCATCAAACACTGGTCCTATTTGGTTGCCCACACCTGAACAGCTCAGTACACATGACACCATTTGGGGGACATGTTTTCGTGTTGGTCTCATTTCTATGTCAAGCCATAGAAAACATACATTTTCCTAGTGGGCCCATCCTTTGCTAGCTCAGAACTCATGAAATGCTGACTGGATTGTTATTACTATGCTTATATGTACACTTTATAAAATGGATTGTTTCTTGTAACTATGACCATTAAGAGCCGGTTCACATAGGCGCGACCCGACTTGCCGGGGCGACCTGTGAAGTCGCGGTGCACAGCTCGCACCGTGACCTCGGAGCCGCCGGCACGGACTTCATATCATTGAAGTCAATGCAAGTCGCTCCAGGTTGCCCCAAAGAAGCTCAGGACCCTTTTTCTAAGTCGGAGCGACTTGTGTCGCTCCTATTAGAACGGGTCCTGTGCTACTCTATGGCAGGCGACCCACGGCGACTTGTTAGGCGACCAGGTCGCCTGACAAGTCGCCCCAGTGTGAACGGGGTCTTAAGGTTCTGTGTAAAGAGAAGGTTTGTAGAAGTGACACATGGTGAGTGTTGTGGATTTTTTGGAGTGTTAAGAAGGCAATGGTTATGGGTCTGTTGGTAGTAAATGTTGGTCTTGTGTACATGGGAACTGGAGGAAACAATTGGAGAGTGTACCCTAGAGTTCCTACGGGGACTGAAGCAGTCTAAGGCAGTGGTTCTCAACTCCAGTCCTCAGGACCCATTAACAGGCCAGATTTTAAGTATTACCTTGGGGAGATGCAGACTAGAGTACTGCAATCACTGAGCAGCAAATTATATCACCTGTGATGTATTTCAGTTACCTTGCAAACCTGGCCTGTTAGTGGGTCCTGAGGACCGGAGTTGAGAACCAATGCTCTAAGGAGAGGGTACATCCTAAACTCCCTGTGTAATCGATACTATAGCACAATTTTGAGAAGAAGAACAAGAAGAACATCAAAGAGTCCTAAAATATCTCTTTTTTATAGCCACATTTATCAGACTACCCACAAAACTATTAGAAAAAAGGGGGACAGCGCTCAAAATTATATACAAGTTCTAATGAATTTTGTCCAAAGAAAAAATAAATAATAAATTAAATATATACCATAAATGACAATGCAGATATATGATATATAATACAATCCAAAGTGGTAAAGTGACAGTGCAAAAAATATATATCTATATGGTTAATAAAATCCCATATATAATTAATATAGTCCTTATATAAAAAAAAGTGCAGGTGCAGTATATGCAGCAAAAAATTTCAGTGATTTAAGGTGCTTGGTGCTCAAAGGAGTGCATCCTTATGCCAGGATAGGAGGAAGGAGAAAAATCTGGTACCAGATGCTCCACACACTTACCGGATGGCCCCTTGGGGTCTAGCACTGGTAAGTGATATGCTGAATGGAGGGTCCCAATATGAGTGGAATGCCGTCCCCCACTCGTATAGTTTCTCAGAACTCTGACCGCTCTAAAGGGACTGGTAGACCTTTTCCCCAAAGACTCTCCTTAGGCCACACCGATCAATCATATAAAACTAAAGGACTTCATGGTATAGTACGTATTGCCAGTTTTTAAAGAAATTGAGCCACTTACATCAAAGTAAACAAGGAACAGCTTCTCAAAGCCCCGCGGCTGGTATGCATTCAGGCTGCGTTCCAAGGAACCGGAAGTGATGTAGGGCGTAGTACGAGGACCCGACCGCTTTCATCGTCCAGCGTATGACGTCATCAGGGATCAACCGATCCACAAAACTGTATGCACGTATCTAAATAAAAGCAGGCATGAGAAAACATTATGACTGAGATCAGATTAAATATTCCAGTTTTACAGATTTTTTTTTTTTTTGGTGACTTGTGGTGAGGATCATTTTACTAAAAATAACAACATTTAGCAGTAATCAAATTGGAAATCATAATGTTCTGAGACAGTTGTGGTAAGGCTTTGGGTATCCTCAGGCTATCCCTTTTACTCAGAGAGCAGAGAAAACAAAACCTTAACATATCTTCTGTGTTATAGGTAAATATTAGTGCAGGTAATGTCACCAGGAATTCTTTATGGCTGATCTCTGTTTGGGTTCCATTGTGTTGAAATATTTGCCGGTGCTTCTGTGTTCAGAGAGCAGGTGTCCATCCACTTGTAGTGTGTACATTGCAGGGCAGTATCTCAGATGCATGTCCATGCTTAAATCACCTGCAATCTTTAAGTTGTTAGACTCTGTAATCATAGGAATCAACATGCATGTGTTCCTAATAATCCTCTAGAGTTGCATGTATAAAAAGTGCCCTATGGGGGCACTTAGTGAAGTGTTTGGCTTGCCAGGTGATGAGATTTGATAAAATAAACATGGCCTGCTGTCTCTGTTGGCAATGATGATGTAGTGTTCATGCTTCCCTTCTACCTTTAAAAGTCAGTAGAAAGCTCAAGCAAGCAGCAGGTGCACAGATTTTGTTTCAAAGTTTTTATGGCTCCTTAAAGTGTTACTAAACCCAGGACCCTGCATTCACTATATCCGGTCTCCCACAGTACACAGAACATGGAAATGCAATTATTTTAGTAAATATAAACTGTTAAATACCTCTTCTCATCAGCAGTATATTGCAGACTTGTGACTTCTATCAGTTCCTGGTAAAGCTAGGAGGAGGAGGAGTATTCATACTGCACTGGGCTGCCCTATCAAGATCCAGGACCCCTGACCCCCTGTCTGGACAGTGCTGATTGGCCCTGTACTGATCACATACCCTCTCTCAAGAAAAAAAAAAAAACTCTCTAGCAATACACACCAAACTGAGCGTGTGCAGAGTGACTCCAAAGGCTCTGTCTTATCCAGACCTGTTCTGGAGTCAGTGGAAGAAGAGGAGGATCTGTGCATACAGGATCAAGATCCTTTTTATACAATGCAGAGAATTAACCCCTTATGTTTCACAGTCAGTATAACAAGCATGCTTTACTGCATATGCAGACTGTTTTTACTGCTGTCAGTTTAGTAACACTTTAAGTGATGTTGTTAGACTCCCTTAGAGGGTTTATCTGTTTGGCCTGATTCAGTGGGTTTGTGTTGCCGTATGACAAACAAACCAACCAAGCTTTAAAGGAAAATCCAGACTCCTCCTATGGATGGGGTTCCAAGCTCATGTGATGGTGGGGAGAGGGATGGAAATCTCTCATAACCAGATGACATGGAAACCAAGAAGAAAAGTGCACATAGCGTAATATTGCTACAACAAACTTTTAATGAAAATAAAGAGTTGCACTTACAATGTTCGCATTGTAACAGCAATATCCTTTGATGATGTCTAAGTGGACGAAACGTGTCAGTAGCTTGCAGTAGATTCTCATCTTTATTTTATTGCCTGTTACCATGCGAACATTGGAAGTGCAACTCTTTATTTTCATTAAAAGTTTGTTGTAGCAATATTACGCTATGTGCACTTTTCTTCTTGGTTTCCATGTCATCTGGTTATGAGAGATTTCCATCCCTCTCCCCACCATCACATGAGCCTGGAACCCCATCCATGGTTATATCCTTAGGAGGAGTCTGGATTTTCCTTTAAAGCTTGTTTGGTTTGTTTGTCATATGGCAACACAAACCCACTGAATCTGGTGAGCATTCAGCTTATTTGTTTTCTTGGTGATGGGACGTTCTTCTCACTAAATGGTCACTATTGTGTTCATCGTCAAAGATTCATCACAATTTGGGACTTTATATTTTATTTCACTTTTTCACATGGACTTTATTTGATTCATTCAGTTGATTCAATTATTGTGTCATTATTTATGATATTAATATGGTTACACATGTTTTTCTATAGGGCTGCACTCATTTTTTTCTTTTTATTTTATGACTTGTATATCAGTTATTTTGTGCTAAGAGCTTCCCATTTAGGTATTAGCGCTTATTAGATCCCCTTTTCCTTTATTTCTGTTTGGCCTGCCCACTTTGGGATTGATGTATTTCCACAATGACCAAGGAGCATAATAGTTTACGTGGCATGGTATGGAGGTGTTCTATGGAGCACTGGAAGTTGAGAGGTTGTGTTCATGGCCTCTTTCCGGTAGCTGCCGTGTGAAGAGTCATGATGTAACCTACTACTGGCACCATTGGCTGCAAGAGGTCAACAATGCATGGAAAATGAGTCATTGGTGTTTGATGTGGAGTAAGTGGCCTCAGGTATCAGACTACCACCTGAACTTGTGAACAAAGAGACTGTTAGTCAGTTAGAGAATAGTGATATTTAAACAGAAGCTTAAAAGATAACTACAACTGTGTTGACATTGCTTACTCCTTTGGGTCAAAAAAGAAACCTGGGCTGAAGGTAACAGGAATGCTTTATTTATTTTATTTTTTATTCAGGTACTTATATAGCACTGTCAATTTATGCAGCGCTTTACATATACATTGTAAATTCACATCGGTCCCTGCCCTCAAGGAGCTTACAATCTAAGGTACTTTAGAAGGACAGGGAATTTATACTGACTGAAGAGAGTTTGTGAGTGCAGGTTAAAACGGAGTTCCAGTCGAACCCTCAGTTCTCTCCCTCGGCTCTCCCCAGCGCCGGCATTAGAAGGGTGGGCACCCGGCTGTGGCAGCCTCCTCCATGGCCGGGCAATCTTCTGGGATCTGTGACGTGTCCCAGAAGATCGTAGGGAGGGAGAGGAGATGAGAACTTCCTTTGGAGTCACTTAGGTGGCCCGAGCAGAACTGGGAGCGTGGTACCTGTTAAAACAAGGTACCCGCTCCCCCAAACCAAATGTGGCATAGAAGGGGGTGAGGAGTGCTTAAAGCAGAACTTACACTTTTCAGTTTTAAGAACACAAATAAAAGGGAACATCAAGTGTCAGGAGGCCCACAGAGAATGAGAGACAGAGAGAGATGGGTGACATGCTATCCATCAGGAGAGACACAGATGAAGTGGTAAAGAGCCTGTATCCTGCTGAGGTCTTGTACTATAGGAAGAGAAAACAAGAATAAAGTATCAGGCTTACTGAAGGAAAAGTGTGGCCCAAGTGATACCTATTATTATTATTATTATACAGGATTTATATAGCGCCAACAGTTTGCGCAGCGCTTAACAAAATGAGGGCAGACATTACAGTTACACTACAATTTGGAACAAAAGGAATCAGAAGGCCCTGCTTACAATCTAAAAGTTTTAGGGAACATGTGTCAAACACAAGGCTCCTTGGCCGAATCTGGCCCACCAGGTCATTTTATGTGGCCCACATACCCCTCCTGCAGCTGTGGATGCCCCCTCGTCTCTGTTCCCACCTTGTCTCAGCAGTTGACTCGTCTCTGTTCCCACCTTGTCTCAGCAGTTGACAGCAGAGAAGAACACAGAACTTCTCTGTTAGATCCTATGCTTCTCCGTGCATTGCAGACTGCTCAGACAAAACACCATGGCAGAATCTTGTTCTGTCTGAGCAGGCTCCAATAAAGTTTCTTGTGGCTCATGCCAACGGAATTCAACCCTCCTTTTGAGACTTGAATTATCTGCTACAGGAGTGTGAGTGGGCTTTGTTCTGCCCCTCACAGCTTTATTGCTAAAACCGGTAATGATTCACTACAGAGGCAAATATTTAATATGATAAAGAGTAGATACATTTATATAGACTTACAGATACAACCAGCCCTTTGAGGGTATCTATAATAATATTGCGGCCCACGGAGAAATTGAGTTTGACACGTCTGCATTTGGGTATCTTTGCATGGAGAGATACTGCCAGGGTAGCCCCTGTAAGTAAAGTTTTGCTGTCTATGGTTACCACAACTAACTAACTAACTACAGGTTGGGACTTTGAATGAGGAAATGACAGGGTAGGGTCATATTCTCCCATCCCTATGCATATATAAAATAAAAGTCCCAACTTCCTTTTGTTTTATATACCGGTAAACATATTATCAACATACAAAGCCATCCACAACTCTGCCCTCAAGACCGCCCCTGTTGCCTCCTCCCATGCTCACCTCCAAAATTCTGTATCATAATAGTAATAATCTCACCAGCTCTGAGGAAGGGGGTACACCCCCGAAACGCGTAAGCTACATTTGGAGGTACACATCCCACTACTGTTTGCATCAGCGGATTATGCTCAGTGGAGACTTCTGGTGTATTTACAATTTTTATTTCGCCTGTCATTTCATCTCCTTTGTGTGTATGATGCATATGTTTTTATTAAAATAAATTGTTACAAAGGTAATGCGCTAGGCTGATGCGCCCTCTGTATTGTTTTATTTTTTTTATTATAAGAACTTCTCCAAAGCCTGTCTAAACCTATGAAACTCCCTACCTCAAATCTGTCCACCTTTAGGCGATCCCTGAAAACGAATGCCTTAGGGGGGCTTATGCTATTTCACTTGCCCTTCCATTTTAGATGGTAGGCTCTTTTCTAACCCTCGTCTTCAGTTTTATTAAAACTGTACTGTTTCCTTTTATTTGTAAAGCTTTGTGCAACTATTGGAATTATATAAATTCTGTATTATAATAGTAATAATAATATTCTCTCTAGGTATAGTTAGAAAGTAATGCACTGATGTGAAGATGTGGTGCTTTAGTTTATAAAGTGATTTTAGTGAATGTGTATGATTGAATAAGAGAAAAATGCAATGCCCACCAGACTGAAAACTTAATGTTAATGTTAATACATTAGGGAAGCATTCAGCTCTTGGAACAAATAGGTTCCGTGTCATGACAGGGCAGTGGGCCTTATGACTCCAGCCAAAATGTAATTATGCCGTGGAGTCATAATTTCCACTAACATTAAACTGTAAATGGTGAGCACATGTCTTAAATATAGCTCTGGAAGAAGGTGATGTAATCTTCTCACTTCTTCTTAGTTATTGCCACCACTCTTTACTAATGTCATATGCTAGCTGACCACTGCTCCCTGCCACTAAACTTGTCTGAATTTGTCCCAACCATATAGCTTATGTTGCTTAGGCCAAGGACTTCACCAGGAGGATAAAATGAAGCCATAAAGGATTTCAGAAAACACTTTTAGGGCTTTTTCAAATGAGCATACTTTTAATAGTGCACACAATATTGACGAGCACTTTCCAAAATTTACTCTACTGTAAAATTTTCAGTAACTGCTAATATCTGTTCTCAAAATCACTATATTGCCAAAAGTGACCATCACAACTATATGAGCTTGTTGCACATCATGGAAGGATTTGCTCCCTTTTGCAGTCACAACAGCTTCCACTTTTTTGGGAAGGCATTCCATAAAATTTCCTAGTGTGTCAGAGGGGCTGAGGTTCTTGAGATGGTTGTGGCAAAAGATAGAGGATCCATCCTTTCCAGTGGCAACTACGGGGGGTAGCGATACACACAAGAAAGATAACATTGTTTCTGCTTTCAGCTCACCTCACAGAGAATGAAAAGGATGCTATATTTTAGGCAAGATCAATAGATATTTTCTGCACTTGCTGAAATTGTTCATTGCTTGGAAAAAAAAACTGAAGACTGGTAATCTGCAATATATAAAATTTTAGTTTAAGTGGTTTAAATACACTTTAACCACTTCATGCTGGCACTATAGCCAAAAGAGGAGAGAAAGTGTAGGCTTAGTTACCGTATTTTCCGGCGTATAAGACGACTGGGCGTATAAGACGACCCCCCTATTACATGATCTACCGGTAATACTTATACTTAGGTTACCTTGGAGATATTATACTCGGCGTATAAGACAACCTCCCATTTTTGGGGGATTTTTTTGAGGTTCAAAAGTAGTCTTATACCCAGAAAATACAGTACTTTGCATGGAGGGCGCCCATGGACATGCGCCCGTGATTGCACTGTACATGCCCCCTGCTCCATGCCTCCTTGTAACATCATCCATGAGCTTACAAACCCTTTGCTTTTCCCCTTCACTTCCATTTGTATGTAATGAGCAGTGCAGGTTGGTTGTGGTCAAGTACACTGCTCTATGCACACTACAAATCCCATAGTCAATAGTCCGTCTCCGGAGAGAGAGTGGCTACCTTCCCACATACAGTGGGGCCATGGAGAATGAACATAGCCACCACCTAACAAGAAGTCAAATCACAGCATCAAAAAATAAAAAAATTAGGAATTTGATGATTTGGGGGAGGCTGATTTTAGTGTCACCCTAAGTTTTATTCAGCTTTTTTTTTTGTGCCACAAAGATCTCCAAAGCATATTCTGACATTTGATAACACAATTTGTGATTAGTTCTGGGAGATCACATGAAAGTACAAAGCAAAGTTCAAAGCTCTGAGGATTTTTCATGCTATGTATATATAGGTGTATTAGGAAACTCACAGTGGATGTTACACACATGGTGGATTAATAAGAGCTGCCAGAAGAGATCAAACCTCTTCAGGGGAGAAGCAAACACATTTTATGTAAAGATAATGACGTTTATTTCAGTTATTTAAAGTTGGGTGTATTTTGGGTGTTTGCAAAGGCTTCTTTCTTTTTTGATCCTAGAGATTTCAGTGCATTTGTTCCATAAATGGACAGTTTACATCTCTTAATTCAGCTATGAAAAAAAAAAAAACAACAAAATCTGACTTTTGTTCTAACACTACTGCCTGTTTATTATTTCATCATATACAGTATCTCACAAAAGTAAGTACACCCCTCATATTTTTGTAAATATTTTATTATATCTTTTCATGTGACAACACTGAAGAAATGACACTTTGCTACAATGTAAAGTAGTGAGTGTACAGCTTGTATAACAGTGTAAATTTGCTGTACCCCTCAAAATAACCCAACACACAGCCATTAATGTCTTAACCGCTGACAACAAAAGTGAGTACACCCCTAAGTGGACATGTCCAAATTGGGCCCAAAGTGTCAATATTTTGTGTGGCCAACATTATTTTCCAGCACTGCCATAACCCTCTTGGGCATGGAGTTCATCAGAGCTTCACAGGTTGCCACTGGAGTCCTCTTCGACTCCTTCATGACGACATCACGGAGCTGGTGGATGTTAGAGACCTTGCACTCCTCCACCTTCTGTTTGAGGATGCCCCACAGATGCTCAATAGGGTTTAGGTCTGGAGACATGCTTGGCCAGTCCATTACCTTTACCCTCAGATTCTTTAGCAAGCCAGTGGTCGTCTTAGAGGTGTGTTTAGGGTTGTTATCATGTTGGAATACTGCCCTGCGGCTTAGTCTCCAAAGGAAGAGGGTCATGCTCTGCTTCAGTATGTCATAGTACATGTTGGCATTAATGGTTCCCTCAATGAACTGTAGCTCCCCAGTGCCAGCAGCACTCATGCAGCCCCAGACCATGACACTCCCACCACCATGCTTGACTGTAGGCAAGACACACTTTTCTTTATACTCCTCACCTGATTGCCGAAACACACGCTTGACACCATCTGAACCAAATAAGTTTATCTTGGTCTCATCAGACCACAGGACATGGTTCCAGTAATCCATGTCCTTAGTCAGCGTATCTTCAGCAAACTGTTTTTGGGCTTTCTTGTACATCATCTTTAGAAGAAGCTTCCTTCTGGGCCATGCAGACCAATTAGATGCAGTGTGTGGCATATGGTCTGAGCACTGACAGGCTGACCCCCCACCCCTTTGACCTCTGCAGCAATGCTGGCAGCACTCATACATCTAGTTCCCAAAGACAACCTCTGGATATGATGTTATGATATTGACAACCTCTGGATATGATGGTATGATTTTGTTTGTCCTTGGATTCACCATTAAAGTGGCTGTAAACCTTTACATATGCCCAGTGAAGGGACTATCCTTGGGTGATACAAAGAGATAAAACAAATCCTCCTACATATGTTGTACTGATTTATCTGCAGTATTCTCTTCTCTACATCCTTTCAACATGCTGAATTTATAAAGCTCTGAGCTGTCAGAAAAAAGGGGACAGACAGCTGAAGTCACACTATGCAGAGCTCAGTGTGGAGAGCTCTGAGAGTTGATTGGAGGGAAGGGACACACCCCCTTCACACAGCACACAG
The DNA here is from genome assembly GCF_965119305.1 of Pelophylax lessonae. Classification (NCBI taxonomy): domain Eukaryota; kingdom Metazoa; phylum Chordata; class Amphibia; order Anura; family Ranidae; genus Pelophylax; species Pelophylax lessonae. Next base: position 635,035,002 of record NC_138770.1, on the reverse strand, counting down.
GAACAGAGCTCTGGTTGTCAGACACACGCTGTGTGCTGGAGCTCCCTCCCCTCGCACCATTTTACTTTTGGTGTAAGAAAAACTTGTCAGAAGTGATTCATGCTGAAAGCAGAGAAAAGAAGCAGCAGACAGAAATTACACTTAGTGCTCTTAATTGAGACAATAAAACACTATAAAAGGATATGCTTCGTTCATATTTCATGCCTGAGGTTTACAACCACTTTAACTCCTCATAGAAGTAGTTAAATTCCCTCCTTCACTTTGGCTGCCATAAGAAGCCTTTGTAGGGAAGTTTTTACCAGTTACCATACACAATATTGTCATATAGGAAGGCATTTATTCGAGTATGTTTTGTATCATCATATCATCCAACAAGTAAAGCATTCAAATAAAATTCCAGGATATTGTTGATAAGTTCCTTCTCAAACATCTGAAAATAGCTTATAGCACTGTGTTCTACGTGGAATTAAACAGGATGTAGCCCTCACTGCCCTCAGTACCTGCATCATTTTAGCTCCAGACAGTTCTAAATATATATCCACCATTATAGCTACAGTGTAACCTGATAAAACAGATATAATCTAATATGATACTTCAGCCACCTACGTCATCCTCACTGGATAATGAGATGGAGAAGATTGTGCTGATGTTCAGATTATGTAGATTTTCTGCTTCATGCCTGAAGCTGTACTAAGTGTTAATCTGTTGAAATGGCCCCTTTGGAATTGTAACTGTAATCTTTTTTTTTTTTAAACTGCTTGTCTTTCTATGGAATGACAGGTTAGTCTGGAGTCTGTGGAGGATATCTCATTTATTCTGGCTGTGGGGAAACCTCAATGGCAAGGATCAACAATAGCACTGACTTGGAAAGACATACATAGATGTGAACTAATTGCCCAGGGCTTTTCTTCTTCTGCTTGTGAAATTGAAATTCCCATTAAAAAAATGTTCTGATTAGCAGTAAACCAGTTGTAGGGATCCTGTCATAATCATGGGTCAGGCTTGAAGACCAGTTGCTATAGCAGTAGCTGAACTACCACCAACCAGCAGGATAAGTACACAGTCAGTCACCCTAGTTAATGATGTGGGCTCACCTGAGGTGCGGAGTCTAAGTACTAACCAGTGTTCACCAGAGCTCCTGATGGCGGGGATGGATTTTGCTGCGTCATGGTCCCGAGGATCACCCCACCAGGAGGTAAGCAAGCCAGGGTCCAGTAGCAGATATGCAGGTAGGGATCAAACAGAAATAAAGTCAGTAAACAAGCCAAAGGTCGATAACGAGTAGTTGCAGTTTTGGGATTAGGCAGAATCATAGTCAAAGAACAAGACAAGGGTCGATAACGAGTGGTAGTAAAATATGGGCGGCAGCAGGGAAGACAGAAGTGAGATACTGGCTGGAGAGAGCGCAATAATCTTGCAAAAAGGAACTGCAGAGACATGGCTTAAATCACAAAGTTTTCGGGAGGAGCAAAAAGTTCAGGATTCAAGACAAGCAAGGTTCAAGAAAGGATCATTCAAGGAATTGTCCAGGAAGCTGTCTAGTGAGCTGTCCAGAATTCCAGGTAGCTCAGCGAGAAGAGACATTGCCTGACACAGCAGAGGCTCTGGGTTAAAATCCAGGCCTTGACAGATCTGTTGCCCTCTACTGTCAGCTGTGACTACTGTAATGTAAAAATTATGTATGTCACTTTCTGACTTGGGGGTTGTAGGGAAAAGATCCTGGAAGGAGGAAGAAGGTCTTAGCCACGTGTCCTGTCAATGCTACTACTACAAGATCAAAAGAGATGATTATGCAATGCCAGATAACTAGGACTGTGTTCCAGGCTGGGTGGGAAGAAAGAAGGGAGGATCTTCCCATTACTGCAGATTTGTCTTTAGGTCTCCAACACAAAGACAGACACCACATCATCCTCAGCCACTGCAACATTCATCTGGAGGTATCTCTATAAATAACTTTACCTGGCTTTATGTGCACAATTCCACCAAGGCTCCTATGATTTAGAATTAGAAGCACTAACAATTTGAAGCCAAGCTCCGGCTCACACTTTAAAATCAGTTACAGCAAACAGTTTTTTTCCCTTTTGGGATAAAGCTTTTACCTGAATAAATAAAAGCTGATCATTTTAATCACCCCTGTCAATGTTACAGGAGTTGTAAATGCAGAAGGTTTTTTTTTTATCTTAATACGTTCTATGCATTAAGATAAAAATCCTTCTGTGTGTAGCATTTGCCCCAGCACCACTAAATACTTACCTGAGCCCATCTCTATTCAGCGATGTCCAGGAGTCCCTCTGTCATCTGGGACTCTTCCTCCTGATTGACGGAGACACAGCAGCAGTGGCTCCAGCTGCTGTAAATCAAAGTCAGTTAGCCAATTAGGAGAGAAGAGGGGGCGGGGCCGAATGGCAGCTCAATGTCTAAATGGAGCTGTGAATCAAATCAGGTGCCCCCAGGGGAGGACTGGGCCAGGGGGCAGGGGGGAAATTGCCCCCTGGGCCACTCTGATGCCCCGTTAAAAAGGCTGCACTGCTTCTGCAACAGACATGCCTAAAGGATTCCTGGGGAAGAGAAGTAATAAGTTCCCACCGCTGACCTACTGAGTCCGGGATGAAGACAGGGATAGAGCGCAGGCCCCCCCCCCCCAGCATGAATGGAGTCAGCTGTGTCTGAGCAGAGGCCAGTTCCATTTCCCACTGGAGACTCTCCTCCCCCAGCCAGCCCTGACCGAGCTGTCCTAACTCCCCCAAACCCCCCCCCCCCCCGGTGGCCAGGTCGGGAACCTGGATTCGGCAAGTGAGTAGAGAGTACCTGGAGCAGAGCTTCAGCCTGGAATGGGGGCCAGGAGGAGGCCAGGAAGAGAGGGAGTAAGAGGGGGGCCGAGTAGCTGCACCATGGGCCTCTGGTTTGTAGTTGCCCCCTGGGCCAAAAGATGCCAGTCAGCCCCTGGGTGCCCCCATAGCAAGCTGCTTGCTGTGGGGGCACTCGACAGGAGGGAGGGGCCAGGAGCAGCGAAGAAGGACCCGAGAAGAGGAGGATCTGGGCTGCCCTGTGCAAAATCAACTGCACAGAAGAGGTAAGTATAACATGTTTTTTATAAAAAAAAAAAACACAAAACTTTACAGTCACTTTAATTGGTTTGCCTCTTCCATGTAAACTGATACATTCTACTAGAGAGCTTTAGCTTGTGAAAAACAACAGATTTACTGGCTGGATCACCAGATGAAGATAGAAGAAAACCTAAAAAGAGAAACTAATACAGCCATCACATCTAAGAATTGGTAAGCTGCAATATAATACATTTTTGTTTTGGGGTTCAATACTACTTTAAGACTCCTGAAATTTCCCAGGTCTGGGGCTGAATTTATCATTGATAACAAAGACGTGTACAGTCAATAAAAAAAAAAAAAAAAAGAGAGGGAAAAAAAAAAAAGAAAACGTTGCATTTCATGCTCTGTCCTCCACCCCATTGCCCTAGGCAAAGTCTCACAAGTTATTATGTCTCTGCTTTTCAGTTACTAAGTACTTTCCCTGTACTGTCCCTGACCGAGTTCATCACTATGTAGCAGCTCATTTGGTTCTGTGCGAATGATATTAATTATTAGATAAACAAACACAGATAGATTGAACTGTCTACTTCAAGAGCCATCACTTCCCATATGTAAGCCAGCTGCTGCGACAATATGTCAAACAGATCAGCGTGACTTTGAGATCGGGCTTGTTTTCAGTGGGATATGTTTAAGGCTCCCATGTGACCCATCTATCCAGAGGCTGTCATGGTATTCCAAACTGGAACCCTTTCAGCTGGAATGTCCATTTTTCTGGTATATACACTGATTCTAAATTTTTGCTAGGAATATCATGACTGTTAGAAATACTTTTACCATACTATATCCATATAGGTACCCTTTTCTGGTATGACATATAGGGTGGACTGACATGTGGGGTTACATATATTTTGGCAACAAAAAACATTTATTTAGCATATTTCTAGGCACTATGAAACCAAAATAAAATTTCACTCTCTCTAAATTTTATGTATTTAGATAAGTTTATGAAGAGTTACCTAGTGGTACACTGCATGGAACCGAACAGTTCGGCTCGCTTTTGTGCTTTTCCACTGCTGGTACCGCATGGTACGGTGTAGGAACGGTTCGGTGCGCTACGGCGGCGCTTTTCCACTGCATGGAACCGAACAGTACGGCTCTCCAAAACAGTACCACCTCGATTGTGGTTCCAAAAGGTACCATACCTGGTACCATATCCCACAATCCTTTGCATGCAGTCACTACTAGCCACTGATTGGTCAGAGAATCGTTGTTATCCCACCCACTTAACTTTAGTACTACTTTAGTGGAAAAGCAAACCATACCAAACCGTACCGAACCGTTCCAACATCGTACCATGCGGTACCAGCAGTGGAAAAGCAAACCGGGCCAAGCAGGGCCGAGTAGAGCCAAGCCGGTACTTGCAGTGGAAAAGTGCCATAGGATTGTCCTGGCTAGTACCGAAACTGGGCGTATATAGAACGTATGACCCTCACACCGTACCTAAATTACTACATATTTAAAGTGGACCTTCACTCCATTTAATAACGTGCCATCACTTTTCTCCTCCATCTCCGTTACTCAATCAGATATTAAGATTTTTATTACTGGGCAAATACTTTTTTGCGAGTCCTGGACCTGCATTTCTTGCTTTATCGCCTATGTGAGAATGATGTTCCCCCAGTCTTCTGGGATACTGAAATAAATACCACCAAAAAAAGCTCTATTTGAGTTAAGGAAAATCATAAAAAATAAATTTGGGTACAGTGTTGTATGACCGTGCAATTGTTGTTCAAAGTGCGACAGCACTGAAAGCTTAAAATTGGCCTTGGCAGGAAAGGAGTGAAAGTGCCCAGTATTGAAGTAGTTAAAGAAGAGTTCTAAGCTTCCATACGTGAAGAAACGGTATGTATATGACATTACACATTTCAGACACATATTTAGGGGGGTACCTTTCTGCCCTTTCCTTCGTTGCAATCTTAATATGGACTGCCCCAGTCTATGCAATTCTCTTATTTGCAGCTCAAGCATGCAGTTGTGGCTCAACACTTATCACCAGGTTTTGCCCCTTTTCCCTACCCCTATCTTTGGTATGATGCATCAGGGAGCTATACCAAAAGGGTTTATACCTCAGTGTTATGCCATGCCCTTGCCACCTATTGGACAACATACCCCTGCAAAGTGTAGGAGAAATGGGTGCCAGATGTGGATGACTTGTCTGGTGAGCAATTGGAGATGGTGCTGGAGGCGTTGTATCTTAGGTATAGTTGATGAAATGGTGACAGACCAGTTTGTCAGGGAGGTGGTCTCTAAAGCACTATTTCAGGCACAAAATATTTTACTACTCTATTGGAAAAGCACTTCCCCTCCTACTCTTATAGAATGGGTGGAACACATGGGTACTACCCTCAGATATAATGGGATATTTACAAGCACAGGGGTTTTCTGACTAATTTTAAAAGGGTCTGGGGTGGCTGCCTGGATATTCCTGGCATAGCTCTGGAAGATCTAGTCATGGATAGATTATTATGTTGTATCTATATCTACTGTACCCTACCATCTGCAGGCATAGTCTGTCTCAAGCAAGCAGCAAGATGGTGGGGTAATTCTCAGTGACTCTGCTGTAGAGCATGGATTATTTATGACTAGTATTTCCTTGGTATGCTGTTAATTACTGTTCCTTTGAAACCCCATTGTAATAGTCCAGTCTCTTTATGACTCTGAACGTACTGAGACATGCTGTTTTGTATATATGCAATTGCTTCAATAAAGTTCTTTCCAAAAAAAAAAGAATACTAAGCAGTCATTGATAAAGACCTGTAAGAATTCCTTTTAGTAAGTAAAAAAATAAAAAATAAAGGAACACTTTCAAATCAGAGTATAGCATCAAGTCAATTAAACTCCTGGGATATTGATCTGGTCATTTAAGTAGCAGAGAGGTTGTTGATCAGTTTCAGCTGCTTTTGGGTTAATGAAATTAACAACAGGGGCACTAGATGGGCAACAATGAGATGCCCTCCAAAACTGAATGGTTTTACAGGTGGAGGCCACTCATCTTTTCTGACTGTTTTTCACTAGTTTTGCATTTGGCTAGGGTCAGTGTCACTACTGGTAGACTGAGGCGATACCTGGACTCTATAGAGGTTGCACAGGCAGTCCAATTCCTCCAGGATAGCACATCAATACGTGCAATTGCCAGAAGGATTTCTGTGTCTCCCACCACAGTCTAAGGCTTCTTTCACACGGTCCGCCTCCGCAGGCGGATCCGTGTTGCTCAGCGGGGATCGATCCGCGATCCCCGCTGAGCCGGGCGGATGACAGCTCCGTCTCCGCTTGCAGAGCGGAGAGGGAGGTGTCTCAGCCCCCGCTGCCCTCTATGGGGGATCGGAGGAGAGCGGACCGCTTGTCCGCTCTCATCAGATCCGCTCCGCTCCGATTACTGAACGGATGGAAAAATAGGGTTTCCATCCGTCCAGATTTCAGCACAGGATCGGATGCGGATGGCAGCGGGTGTCAGCGGAGGTGACCTCCGCTGACACCCGCTGCCCCATAGAGCTGCATGGAGGATCCGATCAGATCCGTCTAAAAAACTGACAGGCGGATCTGATCGGACCGCCCGTGTGAAAGAGCCCTTAGGAGCATGGAGGAGATTCCAGGAGACAGGCAGTTACTCTGGGAGAGATAGACTGGGCTAAAGAAGGTCCTTAACCCATCAGTGGGACCGGTATCTGCTCCTTTGTGCAAGAAGGAACAGGATGAGCACTGCCAGAGCCCTACAAAATGACCTCCAGCAGGCCACTGGTGTGAATGTCTCTGAGCAAAAAATCAGAAACAGACTTCATGAGGGTGGCCTGAGGGCCCAATGTCCTCTAGTGGGCCCTGTGCTCACATTTCTAACCAAAGACACAACAAAGCTCTTAGTTCACTCCCTGGTCATCTCACGCCTCGACTACTGCAATTCCCTTCTCATTGACATACCTCTACATAGGCTATCCCCCCTTCAATCCATCATGAATGCTGCTGCAAATTAAATTCAAAATACTAACAACATCTTACAAAGCCATCCACAACTCAGCCCCCAACTACATCACCAGCCTAGTCTCAAAATATCAACCGAATCGCTCTCTTCGTTCCTCTCAAAACCTCCTGCTCTCTAGCCCCCTCGTCACCTCCTCCCATGCTCGCCTCCAGGACTTTACCAGAGCCTCTCCAATCCTATGGAACTCCTTACCCTTATCTGTCCGATTATCTCCTACTCTATTAGCTTTTAGACGATCTCTGAAAACCCTCCTCTTCAGAGAAGCCTATCCTACCCACACCTGACAACTGTACCTCCATTTTCTCCATCTGCCCATCCCCCACAGTTATTGCCTTTTGTTTCACTTGACCCCCCCCCCTTCTAGATTGTAAGCTCTAACGAGCAGGGCCCTCTAAATCCTCCTGTATGTATTGAATTGTATTGTAACTGTATTGTCTTCCCTCATAATGTAAAGCGCTGCACAAACTGTCGGCGCTATATAAATCCTGTATAATAATAATAATAATTATAATACAGAAAATTTTCTCGAATTTAAAACAGATTTAAATAAAAAAATAAATAATTACATGCCTAGCAAATTCAGCGTCTCTCTGGTATTATCTTCTACTTCACCACCAAACGCTTGGTCCTGCACCACCATCTTCTCTTCTGACATCATCAGAGGGTCTTCTGTCCCTTCCAGGCTCTAGCAGCCAGCAGTTGGATGGCATGCATTGTGCTGGAGCCTTCTTGGATACATGACGTGGGTATCAGGAGTGGGCCAATGCCAGAAGCTGGGTCCTGTGAAAAATATACACTAAAACCTTGGTTTGAGAGTAACTTGGTTTGAGAGCGCTTTGCAAGACAAGCACATTTTTTAAATAAATTTTGACTAGATAAACAAGCGATGTCTTGATATACAAGAAGCGTCATGTATAAAAAAAAAAGAGGAGCCTCTAAGTGTAGCAATATGGTTACATTTAATGAAGGTTCAATATTTAGCAACTCACATGGTTGATGATTAAAACAGGCACATCTAAGTATGCAGGCATCCGGGGTAAAGCTGTCCACATAGACCATCCTCCGCACAGCCATCTTCATCATCCCTTCCCCGCTGCACTCCACGAGTGATTCAAAGCCTCACTTTCAGATCACTCTACTGCAGGCTATTCTTCCCGGTCAGGATTGCAGACTGACAGTGGTGAGAGCCGGTGGTTCAGAAGATGTGGACAGCTTTACCCCAGATGCCTGCATACTTAGGTGTGCCTATTTTAATCATCAACCATGTGAGTTGCTAAATGTTGAACCTTCATTAAATGCAACCATATTGCTACACTTAGAGGCGCCTCTCATCTCTCTTATATTCTGTAGCTCTGCTAGATTTTGCTTCTAATCCCCTTGGGAAGGCTGCATATTGTGGATGGACATTTTATGGTTACACAACCTATCACATTGCTATAATCTTTGTATATAGACTATAAACTGAAGGACTTGTGGAACGAATCATCTGAGGTTCCATTATTTCTTATGGGAAAATTCGTTTTGATATAAGAGTGCATTGGATTACAAGCATGTTTCCAGAACGAATTATGCTCGCAATCCAAGGTTTTACTGTATTTTAGGGAAAAATATTTAAAAATGAAAATGTGTAACAGGTAGGGGGGAGGAGGACAAAGCTTACAAGTGATCAAAGAGGGTGAAAATCTCTTTTAACGGAACCCCTTAAAGAGGGCCCTGTGTTGTTATCATTCCCTGAAAACAGAACACTTGATGGGATGTATTGCCGATAAAACACATTGCTGTATCTAGGAAATGAAAAGCCTGAAGAGAGCTGGAAAAAAAAAAGGACTTCAATTCAAAGCAATAAAGTATCCGACTGCTTGTACTTCATCATGAGTCATCTTATTGAGAGAGGCCAAGAGAATGCCTTGACTCCATTCTATTAATCTCTATCCAAATTCTGCCACAACCTCAATCCCAAACTTTCCCGTAGAAATAAGAAATCGGGCTTTGTTTATTGCGGTGGTTTTAATATCTACTTTTTTTTATTTTTTATAAATGGCTTGTCAAGGGTTGTATTTTATAGGTATTTAAAATCTAATTGGTAAGTAGCAAGGGCCCAGCTGATAGCAATAAGTGTATGCAAGGGAGTGCATGTGTTTTTTTTTTCCTCTGGCTGGGCTGTTGTCTGAAAATAGAATCAAAGTATGGCTTTGATTATTGACGGTGCCTGGAGCTGCATCAGAGCTCAGCTCTGACGGGAAAACTGTTTTCTGAGAAGTCAAAAGTCAGTGATATTGTCCAGCAACCCCTGCGGGAGGTCATAGGTCACCCTCTGGCTAAAGAATATCAGATGGATGTGTGTGTTTGTGTACTTTTATTGAAGGCAGAGTGAAAAATAGATCCTGTTTCATGTACTTTATACAGCCTACTATTAAGCAAGGTTTTTTTTTCTTTTTATCTTTCCTTTGGTTTTTCTTTTCTTTTTTTTCTTTTTTTGGTTTGTGTTTTTTTTTTTTTTTCTTTCTTTTCTTTTTTTTTTTTTCTTTCTTTCTTTTCTTTTTTTTTTTTTTTTTTGTTTGATTGTTTTTTCTTTTCTTTTTTTTCTTTTTTTGGTTTGTGGTTTTTATTTTTTTTTTTCTTTCTTTTCTTTTTTATTTTTTTTCTTTCTTTCTTTTCTTTTTTTTTTTGTTTTTTTTTGTTTTGTTTTCTTACAGTAAGATTCTGTTGGCAACTTTTTTTTGTAAGATGGAAAATCAGTTATTTTTTTTCCACCACTGCTATGCACAAATGTGATGCAGTTACATCTGTTTTTATCTCTGGTCTTAAAAGTTGTTTTATTTTTTAAGGAATTTGTTTATATGATGGGGGAGAGTCTGCATAGAGATAAGGTTTGAAACACAAAAAAAAAAAACATGGAAAACATTACACGTCTGAGTATCCTTAGTTGACCACTTAAGCCCCGGAAGATTTTACCCCCTTCCTGACCAGGGCCTATTTTGCGATTCAGCACTGCGTGACTTTAACGGACAATTGCGCGGTCGTGCGACGCTGTACCCAAATTAAATTGACATCCTTTTTTTCCCACAAACAGAGCTTTCTTTTGGTGGTATTTGATCACCTGTGCGATTTTTTGATCATGCGCTATAAACAAAAAAAAGCGCCAATTTTGCAAAAATAACAATATTTTTCACATTTTTTATATGAAATTCCCCCAAAAAAATGTAAAAATCAAAATTTTTTAACATTTTCAGCCAATTTGTTTTATGCTACATATGTTTGATGAAAAAAATCACAAAAAGCGTATTTTGATTGGTTTGTGCAAAAGTTATCGCGTTTACTAACAAAGGGAAAGATTTTTGTCATTTTTGTTGTTTTTTTTTTAACGCGTAATGGCGGCGATATGAGATTTTTTTTGCGGGACTGCGACATTGCGGCGGACAGATCGGACCCTTGACTGACATTTTTGGGGTTACCAGTGACATTTCTACAGTAATCAGTGCTATACATATGCACTGTTACTGTAAAATTACACTGGCAGTGAAGGGGTTAACTTTTTTTGAGAGGGAGGGGTTATGTGTGTCCCTAGGGGCGTGATTCTAACTGTGATTGGCTGTGGCTTGAGGTGTAGGAACAGTGATCAACGGTCCTACATAGTAGAACCGTATAATCACTATTCCTACACAGGGGAGAATGACAGGCGGCTTGTTTACATCAGCCGCCTGCCTTTCTCCCTCTGCACCGACGATCGCCGAGTGACCGGCAGACATTGGGGGGGTCCGTGACCGTGCGGGATCGGGAACGTGCCTCCGGGGGCGTGCGCTTGCTCCCTAGACCCTCACAGGCTAGCGACATAGTACTACGTCGCTCTGCCTGTGAGGGGCTGACCGCCACAGTAAATAGTCGTGCGGCGGTCGGCAAGCGGTTAAGGATATCATTAATTACATATTCCAAATCTAAAGACCTGCGGTTATTGACTGAAGCCCGCCGTAGATGGTTTGAATTTCAGAGGGTTCAGCAGGAACCATCCAAGATTCAAACCATGTATGGGCAGGCTGTATGTACCCAAGTTGATCGATTGATCAATTTAGGTACAAGCAGCCTGTCGGATTTTACATGCAGTTATTGCTGGTAGCTATTATTGCCGCTGGCAGTAATCACTGTGTTCTCCCGGCCGATATGGCTTCCTGCGCCCCCCCCCCCCCTGCCGGGAGCACACAATGGCTCTAAGGGAGGGATTCCCCCATCAACATTGATGGGAGAATCAAGCAATTTTCACTCCATCTATGGCTTAAGCAGGTCATACATGGTTAGATGTTTGATGGCTCTTAAAACTTTTATTCAGGCCTTAAATTGATTCCCAGACTTAAGATATTGAACAGATTTATTTTATTACTCATGAAACTAAAAAAAAATAATGCAAAGCAAAGCTTTTTATTTATTAAATTGTATAATGAAAAGTATATTGCATATTTAGAATTAGAAGTATATTTAAGAATATTTAGAAAATACATTATATGCTCATCAGCCAACGGGGTTGCAGCAGAAATAATACATTAGGATATATACTAAAATGTTTAAGAATGAATCCAATTTTGCTTACACTCACCGGTGTAAATTTTGTCCACTAAAATATTTTTGTTGACTAAATTAACACTATTTTAGTCGACTGAAATACGACTAAAACTAAAACAATTCAGATGACTAAAATACGACTAAAACTAAAATGACATTTTGATCAAAAGACTATGACTAAAACGAAATCGAAAATTGACATCAAAATTAACACTACTCTGCTGGGCATTTCTAAATCAGCAACACAATTCCATCCAAAGCCTGTAATGGTAGCACATTAAAGTTTACACATGTATTGTACTACCGCATAAGCATAAGTAAGGGGCATCTACTAAGATGCTAAAAGAAAAAAAAATAAGAAAAAAGCTTTTGTTAAATGTTATTTCCTAATGTTTAATGTTGGTAATATATTCAGGTAATATGTGCAATGACATTACAGCCAATAGAGTTTACAGTTTTTTTGAGTTTTTTTCTATTTTAGGCTCCATTCACACCTGAGCGTATCGTTTTCAGGTTTTTTTTTCAGGCGTTTTTTTTTTCAGAAGTTGCACTTCTGTTTGTCAAAAAGCAATATTTTTGTTTCTTTATGAAACTTGGTTTTATTTATTAAGATGTCATATATCACAATGGCTAAATCTGTGTCTGTAGAGCATGCTCAAACCTTAAAGTGGAGTTCCGGCCACAAAAAAATGTTTTCACTAAAAATACCCCCGGGACAGTCAGGGCTAGTACATTCCACAATGGCTAGCCTCTGATCTGTCCCGGTTCGCACTTACCTGCAGGAAGAAATACTCACTTTTAAAATTTCTTCTCCAGCGTTGCCATCTCTGTTGTGGGCAGCTGAAGCCGGCACGATCCTCTTCTGCGTCCTCTTCCGCGTCTTCTTCTCCCAGAATGCGCCTGCACCGGCCCCGCTCGTCACTTCCGGTGCGGCGCTGCATTCCTCCACTACTTCTGGCCATGCCCAGAAGCTGTTTAGCAGGGAATGCACCGGAAGTGACGAGCGGGGCCGGTGCGGTCACATTGATTCCTGGGAGCGATGACGTTCAGCTCCCAGGAATCATTGCAAACCGGGAGGGACGGCGCGGGCCGTGGCCGCCGAGGGGGAAGTGGAAGAAAGGTGAGTAGATCTTTCTATGAATACAAGGTAAGTAAAAAAAAAAAAAAAAAAAAATCGTAACTATCCATTTCCTTTTCAGGTGAAGAAGAGCAAGCGGATGGCCACAAAATCGATTATGTCGATTTTGTGGCCGGAACTCTGCTTTAATGCCATAAATAATAATATGTTGTTAGATTTTTACTACAGGAGTATATAATTAGTTTGAAAATTCTAGAGAAATGTTTAAATAATGCATTACAATTTAACTAAATCCATTCGATTTGTAGTTGACTAAAATGTATGAGATTTTAGTAGACTAAAATGTACTGAAGGTTTTAGTCGACTAAAATATGACTAAAACTAAAACAATTCAGATGACTAAAAAACGACTAAAACTAAAATAGAATTTTAGTCAAAAGACTAAAATATGAGTAAAACTAAAATGGCATTTAGAGTGAAGTGAGAAAAGTATGGAATAATTGTGACATATATAAGTGACATTGCAATGGACTGTTTCGCTCTGTGGTTCTCTGGGTAACAGAGGGATTCAGAGCAGAAGATTGGTGGATGATGACAGAGTCCTACGCGTTTCGGCCTGAGGAAGGCGTTTCTCAAGGATAGATCACCAAATCTATGGGTAATACTATATATATATGAGAAAAAAGCATAAATTCCACATTTATTATATTTTATTAAATTTTATATATATTTATAATATATTAACAATTATTCCATACTTTTCTCACTTCCCTCTATGGGCCTTTACCCATACACAGCAGCTATGTTATGGGTTATCCCATTATTTGTACTTTATGTTATTTCTTTAAAATACATTTTCTATTTTACTTACTCTTCTAATTATTCTTTCCCACAAAGTCCCCACCATTTGGGTTTGAGGCACCCACACCCACAAATACTAGTTCTCCCAGTAACTAGATTAAACTGCACAACCACGAGATCCTTGGTTGCCAGATTATGTGGACTGGGACCTCAAAAGAGTTTAGAATTTTTAAACTTTTATTTTCTTCATCAGGGATAAAGTACCACTCTGTAAAATACAATTAGGAATATGTCTTCAAAAATGTCAAATAAAATAAAATAAAAAATACAGTTCTTATTTTAACACTTACAACGAACACCATATTTTGCACATCCAATTTTGCTTACACTGTAAAGAAGCATTTATATTGTTCTTTCATATATTCCCATACTATACATAATTCTGGATCACACTTTTTCCCAGCACATTGGCATTGCAATAAGTATAATTTTACCAGACTGAGGACTACATTAACAGTTACATTTTGTTAATTCAGAAAGAAACAAGAAAGATTTTCCATCCTTCGCCTTTGGAATTTCACTATGGCTGAAAACAATCACCCATTTGTCCCCATTAACTATTAGAGAATTAAGTCAATGTTTTAAAAATGAACATTTATATACAAATTTCTAAATGTGTATGGATAGCTTTGCTTTTGACAACACAAATGTTCTACTAAAGTATATCTACTGTAACAACATGGTATGAACACTTTATTCTTGAAAAGTGCATCAAACGCAAATTTCTTTAAAAAAAAAAATCTTTCTACACAGCCCCTGCATATTGAAAGAAAAACTAAATTACAAATAATCTACATGTAAACGTGCACCTACAGTTCTGCAGTCAATAAACATCAGTGGTCTCCAAACTGCGGCCCGGGGGCCGAATGTGGCCCTTTGCCTTTATCCAGCCATTGGGACACTATTTCTTCAACTGACACCAAAAATGGGGCACAATTTCTCCCACTAATACCAACAATGGGGCACCATTTCTCTCACTGATACCAACAATGGGGCACCAATTCTCTCACTGATACCAACAATGGGGCACCATTTCTCTCACTGATACCAACAATGGGGCACTATTTCTCTCACTGATACCAACAATGGGGTACCATTTCTCTCACTGATACCAACAATGGGGCACCATTTCTCTTACTGATACCAACAATGGGGCACCATTTCTCTCACTGATACCAACAATGGGGCACCATTTCTCTCACTGATACCAACAATGGGGCACTATTTCTCTCACTGATACCAACAATGGGGCACCATTTCTCTCACTGATACCAACAATGGGGCACCATTTCTCTTACTGATACCAACAATGGGGCACCATTTCTCTCACTGATACCAACAATAGGGCACAATTTCTCTCACTGATATCAACAATGGGGCACAATTTCTCTCACTGATACATACAATGGGGCACCATTTCTCTCACTGATACCAACACTGGGGCACCATTTCTCTCACTGATACCAACAATGGGGCACAATTCTTCCCACTGATACCAACAATGGGACACCATTTCTCCCACTAATACCAACAATGGTCAGGCATTTTTTCCCCCGATTAACATTGGGAATTTTCTAATCCCACTGGCCTTGGTCCAGCTCCCCCAAAGACAGTAAACTGGCCCTTTGTTTGGTAAGTTTGAAGACCCCTGATATACAGCATAACCATGCCTTTCAAAAGATGCTTTAAAACAAACTACTTTTACAAGTTTTTTGATAAACACAGTTGTTTTAAACTAATGTGGTACTTTGAACTCGTTTACACCACAGTATACGCTATTGTGCGCATAATGTAGGTGCGCTGTCCCATGTTTCAATGTGTTGTTCACATGTATTGCAGTGTTTTTTTTTTTTTCAACTTCTAATGGTATTTTTTTGTGCTGTATCCCATTGTGATGCATGTGTCGGAATGCACTGCACTGTTAGAAAATATAACATTTCCCAGTCTGACGAGATTTGGTGATGTCATCACTGTGCTGCTCTCTGTTCTCCTTGCTGGAGAGGAAGCTGTGCCTGAGGACCTTCAGTGCTAGGATCATTCTATTATCCATACTGCTGATCTGTGTTTCTTCACCTCTCTTGCTGCTAACAAGAACATACCCAAATCCATAGCTTCGCTCAAGACTAGCTTCTCTTATCATTCATGGACATTCCGGGCGCTGGCTGCTATAGCCTCTCCCCGTTCTCCATCAAAATATGAAAAAATACGAGAGACACTCTAAACTTAACTCCTCTTGGTGTATTTCTTGATTTAAAGTGACTGCATACAACATGTCTCCACCCAAAAACCAACATTTCTTAATGCGTTTCACCATGTCTTTCTTAATCAAGACTTCTCCTATCTTGAGAGCAAGCCAAGAGTGGTGAAACGCTTAATATCTTCTATTCTGTGGGCTACTAGTGTAAAGGGAACTTGTGGTTCTTTCCATTGCTTAGTGATTGACCATAACATCGCTACGCAAATTGTATGTGTTAGGCGGGTTAGTTGTATGGATAGATCCGGGATACCTTTGAACAGAAAACATTGTGAGGGTGATAGTGTAAATGTTTTGTCTGTAATTTTCTCTATTAGTCTGAAAACTTCCAACCAAGTGTTTTGGATTTTGGGGCAGTCCCAGAATATATGTCTTAAAGAGCCTGTTTCATTGCAATTCCTAAAACAGTTGGGTGAGACGCCACCACACTATTACGAACTCTAAAAAACTATATGATCTAAAGTGGACCCCTTGGTACCTTTACAAATGCTCCCTAACTACCTAAACCATAACGATTTTTTAGAATCTCTCTTATGGCAATAATGCTGATATTAGTACTCCCCTCCTGAATGATAGATGAGTAGGGTGCCCGCTCTAGAGGCAGTGCGGGCACCTAACACAACGGCTCATCCCTTTGGTGTTACTATTTTTTATATGTTTACTTGAGCTCTTCTACTTCTGTTTACACTTACATTGACGTATAGGACTCTACCTCAATTTCAAAATATAGACTGGCAAGGCTCACTCTTATATGATGTTATTGTAAGAAATAGAAAAGACTTACTCTTGCTAATATTATTGGAATTGTCTGTTGTCAAAGGATATACGATTCTTACATTATACCTTTTTTTTATTTGGTTACTTGAAATCTTGATTTAATCTATGTATCTATGTTTTGATTTAATAAACGTTTATAATCAAAAAAGAGTGGTGAAATGCATCAGAAATCACATGCCTGACGAAGGGGTCCTGCGTGCCTCCGAAACGTTGCACTGTTTTTTGATGTGATCTTTTTTGCAATTAAGCTTTTGGACTGCTTTTGCAAGATCCATGGTGTGCTGTTGAATATGTATGTATCTGTAATAGATCCAGTGTCCAGCTGGTGATCGCTTCAGCACCCAATATATATGTGCCTATATATATCAGGAAGGTGTGCAATGGGAATATGAACTTTACTCCACCCAAAAACCAACATTTCTTGATGCGTTTCACCATGCCTGGCTTAATCAGGACTTCTCCTATCCTTGTAAGCAAGCCAAGAGTGGTGGAACGCATAGGTAAGTAAGGTTGGTTTTTGAGTGTAGACATGTTAAATTTAGTCACTTTGCTGACAATCAATAAATACAGCAAGAGGAGCTACGTTTGGAGTTCAACTGATATTTTTTCATATCTCTTGCTGCTGCTCAATTGTTTCTCCATCATTCATCAGACCACCAGTTATCAAGGGGGCAGATATCATATGCGGAAGCAAAGCCCTGCTTCCAAGTCTCAGCGTGGCACACGGTCTGGTAAGGTAATATTTGGGGGAAGCTGGTTCACACAGCAGAGAGTGAAGAGGGTGCAGATAGAGAGGATGAGGAGGGTGCAGAAGAGGAAGGCTGAGTGAGCCACTCAACCAAGTCTGATGCGTCCTTTGACGTAATCAAACGCACCTTCTGAAACTTCACACTTTGACTCCGGCCTACTGCTCCTGCCCTACCCCTACCACCCCTGCGGAAGGGTCTGCCTCTTCCTCTGCCTGTCACAAGCTGTGGGGAGCTCATGAATGATACTGGTGGCTAATTTCTTGTCCTCTTATTGTCTTTTGGACACAGCCTCCCTAGTTTAGGTCTTCTTCAACACAATGCTTCGTCTCTGTCCAACCAGTTCTAAACTCTCAGTAAATGTGGGAAAGACTAGAAACAGGTACATGGCTTGCCCATATCCTTCCTGTTCCTGGTATATTGCGAGCATGATTATTTCCATCAGTCAATACCAGATCATTTCATCCTGCTTGAATACTCTACTATATCTTGCTAATTAAATCTTATGAATGCATTTGGATACCTACAGCGGACTAGATCAGTCATTTCCTTTTTAAACAAACCTCTTTGGAAGTTTACATAAACCATATTTGTTCTCACCGCTAATACCCATACTTCTAGATTTGGCATCAAGTAAATGGATAGTTTACCCAGGATGATCCAATGACACATTCCGTCTTTACCCAAATGACCATTAATTTTTGTCTTTTGGCAACTCCTGATTAATTCTGAGTCATCCCAAAATTATGTCACCACAAATGACACAACAATGACTCATTGTACACCAGTCTTTGTTATTATGACGTCGTTTTATTGCCAAGTACACCCTTATGTAATGACACAGCATGTGTTTGTTTTCAGGATTTTAATTATAATACTTTTCTGCCTCGTTGACAAAACATCCCTGGTCTGATTAACCACCATATAATATATTTCATGATTTATTGTCTGTCTTCCCCAACGGCTTGTAGAAACCCCGGTGGTTTTTAAAAATATTATAGATAAAATATTTCGATGAAATAAGGTCGATATGTATTGATTTTTGCCATTGATGATGTACTTGCCATTTTGTGATAACTTACATAAAGTGTAACTGAATTTAAAAAATAATTAATATATCTGGCCCCCCACCCCATCCCCCCCAATGGGGGGTCTATTACTAGTTTTTTCAAAGGGTGACCAAACAATCTTTGTACAATTCACTTAACAGATTTACAAAAACTATGTAAAATGAGGATCTAAACTTTGCAATCAATTTGTATCCAGTCAGACAGTCCCCTGTGCTACATATTTGTTGGAGGAACTTAAAGCGGAGTTCCACCCAAAAATGGAACTTCTGCTTTAGGTATTCTAACCCCCTGACATGCCACATTTGGCATGTCATTTTTTTGGGGGGGGGGGGGGGGGGAGCAGGTACCTAGTTTTGACAGGTACCCACTCCCACTTCCGCTCGGAGCGCCGCAGCGCCTTGAGCGGAAGTTCTCCTCTCCCCCTCCCTCCCTGCAATCTTCTGGGACATGTTAGAGGTCCCAGAAGATTGCCGGCCAATCAAGACGCGCAGCGCGACTCGCGCATGCGCAGTGGGTACCCGGCTGTGAAGCCGCAAACTGTCACAGCCGGGTGCCCACAGCAGTGATGCCGGCGCCGAGGGAGAGGATCGAGGCTTCGGGCGGCCGCATCGCTGGACCGTTGGACAGGTGAGTGAAATGGCTGGAACTCCGCTTTAAGGAGGTTGTACAATTCAATTAAATTGTCATGTAGAATGGCTGTAAACCTCTGAGATTAGAAATAAGCAAAGCATATCCTTCTATAGTGTGTACGTGACTCTATCCAAAGCACCAAGTATAGATGTGTGCAGCCTTTTGCATTAGGGTGTGCCCCCCCCCCCCTAAGGCTTAAACACACATGCATATGTGTCTACATATATATGGCCCCAGCACATTGATCTTCCTGCTGGCACAGTAAAAGAAGTACATAGGCACTTCTCTTATGGCAGAGCTGATGAGAGGGAGATATCTTTCCCATCTCCCCTGCAACAAAAATGTCCTTTTTGATGAGATACTCCCAATAGGAACTCGTCTAAAGGGATGCAGGCCCAGCAGATTTCCTCATTAAACCTCTGCAGCTGCCACAGCGGATTGATAATTATGAAACCCCTCCCATTAGGCTCACTTAACACAGAGACACAGTGGAACAAACAGTGGTTTCTTCAGAATAACAAAAGGTAGGAATCTGCAACAAAATTTGTTATAATCCTTGCAATGTACAGAGATCACCCAGAGGGGAATGTTTTTTTCTCAACAAAAGTGGAGTTACGCTTTAACCTCCCTGGCGGTATGATTATGTCAGGAATTCTGTACCAAAAGCGGTAAAATTTTTTGCATGTAAATTTGGCGTTATGTATTATAGGCCTACAATTCTTAGTAATTACTGACTTAAACCTGACCAAAACAAGACTCTAGTAGACATCCCAAATGTGATAAATTTGAAACACAAACGCATTAATTATAATCTAATCAATAATCTAATTTTATATAATATATATATATAATATAATAAAATTATATTATTTATTAGATTATAATTCATGCGTTATATGTGTGTATATGTATATATATGTATATATATATATATATATATATACGTGTATATACATATATATATATATATATATATACGTGTATATATATATATATATATGTGTGTGTATATATATGTGTGTTCCGGGAGGGAGATCATCACTGGATTGCCAGGAGAAGGTAAGAAACGCCGCTGCACGCTCTGCACATCAACCCCGAGCGTGACTCGGGGATACCGATAGTAGCAGGAAAAATCCACCCGAGTCACGCTCGGGGATACCGCTAAGGAAGTTAAGCTGGAAGTCATATTCTTCCTTGCTGTCCTGTAAAGTAGAAGTTTATACATCACAAGACTGGATGTATAGAAATACAATTATTCTTGAAAGTTAAAGTGACTGTAAACGCATACTTTGTAAAAAAAATAACAAACATGTTATACTTACCTGTTCTGTGTAATGCTTTTTCACAGAGCAGACCCAATGCTCCTCTTCTGGCGTCCCCTGCTGGCGCCCCTTCCCCAGTGCCCACCATTGTAATTGGCTTGCTATGGGGTCTCTCGCGTGGGTTTGCTCCCAGGCCAGCTCTGTTTATAGACACACAGAGTGCAGCTCGGCCCTGCCCTTGCTCCCTCCTCACTTGCTGTGATTACATTGTTAGTCTGATTGTAAAAAAGTCCACCTAGTTTAACCAATAAAAAGAAAAAAAAAATTTAAATCCTATATCCACAGTTGATCCAGAGAAAAGCAAAAAAAAACAGCAAAGCATGATCCAATTTGCTCCAGCAGGGCTTAAAAATGCCTTCCTGATCCCCAAAAGGCAATCTGATATTCCCTGGATCAATTTTACCTATAAATATTAGTATCCAGTAATATTATGTACATTTAGGAAAGAATCCAGGCCTTTTTTAATGTAATCTTCTGAGCTGGCCAGAACCACCTCTGGAGGGAGTCTATTTCACATTTTCACAACTCTTACTGTGAATAAGCCTTTCAGTATCTGGAAATTAAATCTCTTTCCTCTAGACGTAAAGAGTGCCCCCTTGTCCTTTGTGATGACCTTAAAGCAAATAACTCAACACTGAGTACACTGAATGGACCCCTTATGTATTTATACATGTTGATCATATCCCCCCTTAATCTCCTCTTCTCAAGAGAGAATAAATTCAGTTCCTCTAATCTTTCCTCATAGCTGAGCTCCTCCATGCCTCTTATTAGTTTGGTTGCCCTTCTCTGCACTTTCTCCAGTTCCCCGATATCCTTTTTGTGAACTGGTGGCCAAATCTGAACTGCATATTCCAGATGAGGTCTTACTAATGATTTGTACAGGGGCAAAACTATGTCTCTCTCTCTGGAGTCCATATCTCTCGTCATACATTTGCTTGCTTTGGAAACCACTGCTTGGCATTGCATGCTATTAATAAGCTTAGGATCAACCAGAACACTCAGATCCTTCTCCACCATAGATTCCCCCAGTTGTACCCACCTTAGTATGTAACATCATTATGTGCATGACATATGTCCCCTATTTTATTTTCGGCATGGGCCACCCTAACAGATAAATCTTGGACTGCTGTGGTCACATTGTGGAGCATGGCTGACATGTCCATATGTAGTGAATCTTTAAGAGAGAGGAGCATATCCTTGAGGTCCGCTAATGTAGTAGGCTGAGAGGAGGAGGAGTAGTCCTCTAAAGGCCTCATGATTTGTGAGACAGCCTGTGATCTTGCTGGGGGCTGCATGCTGCTGCTGTCTAGGTCAGGCCTGGCTTTCTTCTGTTTAGTGGGGCTGCGGGCCGTTGGGGACTCGGGGGGTGAAGACTCACCGTTGGAGTGTAATGGTTAAGCCGAGTCCTGCAGGGTAAGACATTGCTGCCTGCCCACTGCCTGTGCCTGCAGAAGTCCCTCCTAGTGAGGGAGAAGGCCACCGCTGCCATGATGGATCGGCCTGTCTCCTGATGGTGGAAAGAAGTCGTCAGTTTTTGCGGACCGGAGCAGGCGCTTCTTCTTTTGGACATGTTGTCCGAGTACCGGGGGTTGTGGCTGTGGTGCTGAGAAGGGAGAGGGGTCACTCCTGTCGCTGGATGCCACTGATGTACGAGCCTCTGTGCCGGAACTCTCTTACACTGCGTCCATGCAGTCCCACTGCCGGCCATGCCCCTCCCCCTAGTATGTATGATGCATGCATATGCTTAGCCCCCAAGTGCATAACTTTACATTTATCAACATCAAACCTCATTTGCTACATAGTTGCCCAATGAAACAGTGCATGGAGGTCGGCTTGTAAGTTGCCAGTTGGGGACATCCTGTGAGGAAGTTATTCAACTGCAAAGCTTGGTGTCATCTGTAAAGACTAAAATGGTACTTTTAATCCCAGACCCTATATCATTTATAAATATATTTAAAAGTAAGGGTCCCATCACTGAACCTTGGGGTACACATCTAAAAACTAGTGATCGACCGATATCTAATGCCGATACCAATATTTTGGTCATCAGATATAGGTATCGGCCGATATCTGCCGATATTTTCAGACATGTAATAAAACATTTTTTTTTTTTTTTCTAAAGGTACTCTTGTGGAGGGATCTGGGGGTCTAAAAGACCCCAAAAGCCTCCTCGGCACCGAAAAGCATTCAAAACGGCAAGTTTAGGTGTTTTGAATGCTGTCAGTTTTTTTTTTATTAGGCGCCGGGTACCTGGAATTGATATCATGACATCACTTCCGGGTTTTTTCCATGGAGACGCAGTACACTGGGTCTTCTCTTTGGCAGCGGCGGCTTTGGAGGTAGGATGCCCGGGTCTCCTGGTGGGATGGGAGACCCGGGCGAGCCACGGAAGGAGAGGCGGGAGGGGGGGACATCCCCTCCCGCTCCTTGTAATAGCAGCCAAGCTGCTTCTTAGCCGCATCGGTTGTCATTACAAGTCAGCCGACCGTCGGCTATGGACACCGGTACCGGGGTGATGCCTCTAGCTGCAGGCATCACCCCGGTACAAGCACTTTCCCTAAATATCAGCATTATCGGTAAATCCAAAGGTCCATTCCGAAATATCGGGGAAAGTGCATATCGCCCCCCGATATATCGGTGTTGCAGATAATTGGTCAATCCCTACTAAAAACCCTAGAAAATTCAGAGTATGAATCATTACATCATTGACAGCAGCAGGAACCAATGGTCCTTGCTACTGTGTCTGAGCCAATGAGGAAGATGAAAACCAAAGGAGCCGCCACTCTTGTGCACAGCGCTGGATCGACATTGGACTCAGGGTGGGGGAGTTGCGCAGAGGAGGTTTTTTTACCTATAATGCAGATTATACATTGAGGTAAAAAAATGCTTTAGTCTTTACAACCAAATTAAAATATTAAACATAAGTATACAGTATGTATTCAAAATGTTAGCATATGTATTAGGCTGTTTTCCTGCGGGCACACGCTTGTAAAACCCAAACATTTCCATCTTTGCTTTGTTTGGATACACCAGACCTCTCTGCTGTGGATCATTCTGCCAGTAACCAAGTGTTCTGGGGACACCTAATCCTGAGATTGCAGTTCTACATGCAAGATGTTCTCAGAATTGTTCTGCAGTCTAATTACGCACAGTCCTGCTGCAATCTGTCTCTGTGCACCACCTATAACATAAAAGAAATTGATCTGCGCCTCTGTATCGGATTTACCGCAATATACCCATAGGATTACAAACAGAAAGATGAAGATCTGAGACAGGAAAATGTACATAGCTCAACCTGACTGTAAAGGATCCTTGAAAATGTATACTATATTCCAAGTGCTGGCTGAATTTAAAGTATAACTGAAAGCAAAACTTTTTTTTTCTTCTTTTTGATTGTGCGGAAAAGGGATTAGAACATCTGTCAGGATTTTTTTTTAATTGGTGTCTTTGTGTCACCATTAGGGAATTTCCGTTCTCTCTGTTTGACCTGTTTACCATTATCAATCAGAGTGAAAGTGAATCTAAAATTTTGGGTTGGCATCAGTACAGGATTAGAGGGAAAATCCAGGGATTCTTTAATTTTAAAGGAATTTATGTTCACTCCCCACTTTGGCTACGGGACATGAAGGCACAAATGGTAATCTTCCTAATGGGACATAGATGACATTGAAAGGGGGTAAAACTCTCCCTTACCCTGTTCAAAATGAAAAACAGAACTATTGTCTTCAGTTCTATGTCAATGAGCCCTATTATTTTGCTTCTAGCAACAGAAAATAGCCACCTCTATATAATACTCTGCAGGCTTCTGATCTCACTGCTTGCAGTGGTATGGGAAACCATACTAAAGTAAAGAAACCTATACAAATTAATTCAATTGATCTTAATTCAAAAACCATTGTAACCATATACCCTTCACAATCTAATAGCCAACTTTTCATTTTTTGTTTTTATTTACCTTTGTTATTTTTCATTCATATTCCATCCTCCACCTCTATTCTTGCCTAGGCAAGAATGGCGTGAACCCTGCTTGTGATGCCTCCGGGGATATCTCCGTCACTTCCTGGGATATCCCCGTCACATATCCCAGGAGGCATCAGCTTCCACACAGAAATTGCTTCTAGCAACAGAAAATAGCCACCTCTATATAATACTCTGCAGGATTCTGATCTCACTGCTTGCAGTGGTATAAAAAACCATACTAAAGTAAAGAAACCTATACAAATTAATTCAATTGATCTTAATTCACAAATCATTGTAACCATATACCCTTCACAATCTAATAGCCAACTTTTCATTTTTTTTTTTGCTTTTATTTACCTTTGTTATTTTTCATTCATATTCTATTCTTCACCTCTATTCTTGCCTAGGCAAGAATGGCGTGAACCCTGCTTGTAATGCCTCCTGGGATATCTCCGTCACTTCCTGGGATATCCCCGTCACATATCCCAGGAGGCATCAGCTTCCACACAGCAATTGGAGGAAAGAACCAGGAAGATACAGCTGGTTCCCAATGTAAGGAAGATGGCCTGCTGGACCAGGTGTGCAGCAGAGGAGGGGCAGATCACAACAGCACAACCCTGAATTAGGTGGGCATGTAAATATAGGTTTTGAGGGTTACTCAATGAAAAAGGCAAGAGCGGGCTGAAAAAACAAACAAAGGGTGTTTCCTCTTTAATGTGACCTTCCCATGTTTCCCATTCAGTAAAATGATAGTGTGTTTATACCAACTCCCCAGTGCTCCTCAACCACTCCTTCCTCCATCATTGCTGCCACTGAAAAACTCATGTTTGCTGGTGTTGGATCTCATTGGGAGTCATGGTTCCCTTCCACTCTGCTGTGTGACAGTGCTCTGGCCTAGCAATTAGCTGCTAGACCCGAGGCCAGGAGGACACATGCTCTACTGTACCTGGCAACACCAGATATTTTTTAGTGCTGGACACAGAAAAAGCAGTGGGACTAGCACAAACCCTGGTACTTTGCCCAGAATTGGCAAGGTAACAGGGTCACTTTAAGCAAAGAAGCTTGCGTTTTAAGTACCATCTTGAACAGCAGCTTCAGAGCAGGCTGCTGGAATGGGGTGGAAATGTGAAAACAGCAGTTGGTTTTGAATACCTATTCTGTTGCCTTTTACTGTTTGAAGTCCTAAAGAACCAGATGATGTTCCAATTTAATACCAACCAATCAGAACAAGATTCATTTTGATTGGATTCCGTTGCTCCATGTCCCAATGGTGAAAGTAGATGAACGAACAGACGAGTTTAGGTCACAGATGGTCAGAATCGAGAACGATGAAAAAAAGGTGAATAATATTTAAATATTATAGTCAGTTGATTCCGCTCCAGTGATTGACATTTGGCAAACTTTTCTTTTAACTAAAACGCTTAGCCAAGCAAATCTAATATGGCAGTTCTCAAATGTGGTTTTCAAAAACAAGTGCCAGGGAAAATAACATTAAATTCAATATAATGGACACAGATCCATTTAATGTGGCCGTATTTCTTTTGCATTTCGAAACACCACTCCAGACCTCCGAACGAGAGATCCAGACATTCAAAACCAAGATGGACGTCATTTGGTGGTTGTATTTTATAGACTTAATCCCAAATCGTTTCTCAAACTTGAGCTTCTGCTCTCATAATTTTTCCATGTTCCTTTTCTGTAGGTGGTCTGAATGACAGTACATTTTTGTGCATATTTCTAAATTGCAAAAACTAAACGAAAAAAAAAAAAAAAAAGATTTGTCTTTTCATACTGCTCTAAAGGTACGCATAGAGCCAAAAATAAAGTGAGATACAAGTTTAGTGCGGAAACTGCCTAAACGTTCAATCTGTTTTTGATTTTCCTCTTGCAGAAGTGCTCTCTGACCCTAGGAGAGGACTGATGGATAATATCACTGACTTTTGGCTTCTCGAACACAACTTTTCCATCAGGCCTTGTTTTGATGCAGTTCCAGACACGAATATAATTAAAAACACACTCTGCTGTTTTAACTGGCCTGCCAGTCCTTTAATGTATGTAAAACCAGTCTACACCGGATTATCAGTGTCATGTGACTTGCATCACAGCCCAGACTGGGCTAAAAGTTGGGTTTTTTTTATTTTTTATAGAGTATGTTAAAAATTGACAGTGTAAAGTTCTATGTAAAAAAAAAAACCCCATAGATAAATATATACAAAAAGGACTAGCTTATGTCCACGGCATAGGTCTCAAAGAACTATTCAACAACTCCTAAGTGACCTCTAACCTTTTAGTGCAAACCTTATTTTTACAGCTTGGGCCTGAAAGCAGGTACTTGTTTTAGCATTTCAAGCAGTAAACTTGGATAACGCCATATGGCAACTATCCACCTCATGCCCAGTGGGCTTGAGATGTTTTCTGGATTGTTACATTTATTTGTGAAGACTAGGAACAGATAGGGCATGTGAAGGCACTATGCAACTGATCAACAATAGTTGCATGAACATGTGCATTCATATTGCTCTATGTTGATGCAAACGGTAAAAAGTTTTATCTCAGAAATGTCGAAGTTATTCATAAAAATACTAACCCCATGAATCCGGGGTTCACTGAGAAGAAGTGACTGATATCTTATTGATCTTAGTACAGGAGAATGTGTTTTTGCTGCTAATAGTTCTGGTGCCCAGTAAAGGGCCGTACACACTTCACGAAAATCGGACGAAATATCCTCCGATTTTTCTCTGTCTTCTCAGCGTTCATTACCGTTTTTAGTTGACAGTGCATAAATGATCACTAAATTTCTCGTCCGATTTTTCTTTTTTTTTGGCACATTTGTTCCTAGACTTCCGGGTTGTCAGCAACTTCAGATCATGCGCGGTCTTTCGTATCTGATTTTTCACGGACGTACTGCATACACATTACACGAAAATCGGTCCTCTGGGGAAGGACGAAAAACATTTTGGTGTTGGTCCCTCCGTTTTTTTTCGTTGAAAATGTCGGCATCGGCTGCTGAAAGTTGTGTACACACTAGCCGAAAATCGGACGATTTCACATCGGGCGGGAATTATCGGCAGATTTTCTACTAGTGTGTACCCTGCTTTACTGTTGGTTATCTGGGGTTAAATGAATGTTAGGTGATTGATTAAGACTAGTGTTAGGGTTAAGAGGGTTAGAGTTTAGGGGGTTTATTATTAGTTAAAGGTTTAAGTTAAGTATTAACAATTAATTTTTATGTATTAAGGGGTACGTTAAGTTGTTGAGAGGGGGTTTAAATGCTAATAGTTGGTTTCAAGTGTTAGGTCAGGTTCTAGTGTTTAGGAGAGGGTAGGGTAGAGTTGTAGGATCAGACCTATATGGTCAGGTTAGAGTTTTGGGGGTTAATTATTAGTTGATGGTTCAGGTTACGTATTAAGGCTTAATTTTTTTTGAATTAAGGGTTTAGATTAGTTGTTGGGTTTGGGTTAGTTTAAGGGGTTAGGTCATGTTATGTGGTTTGAATAGGGTGAAATATTAGGGTCTGCTTAGGGATAAAATCAAAATAACTCTGTGTTCTTCCCAGAGGAAACAAACTAAACCATAAACCTTACAGCAAGCACTATATGATACCTGCTTCCAGGGCTTTTTTTCTCAGAGAGATAGGTGAAGGAACTCCCCCCTTCTGCGTCCCCCCTTGTCTCTGCCCCCCCCTTGAGTACCGCCCCTTGGTTCCACCCCTACCCACCTCCCAGTACTTCCCCAAGTATCATTTTGTGGTGCTAAATAATTTGTATGGGATCTGATCTTGTCTAAGAACACGTAAAGCTGTAAAATAGATCCCCGGCAGCCAGTAACAATAGATCCACCCAGCATTAATAGACCCCACCCAGCAACAATAGATCCCTCACACAACAATAGACTTCCTAGGCAACAATAGACCTCACTCCAGCAACAATGGACCTCAACCCAGCAACAATGAACCTCACCCCAGCAACAATGGACCTCAACCCAGTAACAATGAACCTCACCCCAGCAACAATGGACCTCACCCCAGCAACAATGAACCTCACCCCAGCAAAAATGAACCTCACCCCAGCAAAAATGAACCTCACCCCAGCAATAATGGACCTTACCCCAGCAACAATGAACCTCACCCCAGCAAAAATGAACCTCATCCCAGCAATAATGGACCTTACCCCAGCAACAATGGACCTCACCCCAGCAACAATGGACCTTACCCCAGCAACAATGGACCTCATCCCAGCAACAATGGACCTCACCCCAGCAACAATGAACCTCACCCCAGCAACAATGGACCTTACCCCAGCAACAATGAACCTCACCCCAGCAACAATGGACCTCAGCCCAGCAACAATAGTTCCCCCTCCACACACAAACAATGAACCACGCACAACAAAATACCACACTCAGCAACATTAGATACCCCCAGCAGCAACAACAGATCTCCCAGCAGCCAGCATCAATAGACGCTCCAGAGGCCATCAATATTAGACCTCTCCCTCAACAGTAGATCCCTACCAGCAACATAAGACTCCCCAGCAACAACATACACCCCAGTTGCAACAATAGACCTTCACACAAAAACAGATTCTCATCAGTAACAATAGATCCCCAGCAGCCAGCTTTAATAGCAGCTTCAGCACACCCCTTGCTATTACATTCAGTGCTAGAGGTGCCGGAACTGCGTTCCCCCACGTTCCCCCGCGTTCCTGCTGAAAAAAAGCCCTGCCTGCTTCTATCTTCACTGTATTCCCCCTACTGTCGTGATTCTGTGCAAACACTAACCTTTTTTTGTAAGTCAGTATCTGCAGAGAGCAAAGCACTTCCCCTATACAATGGCATTACGGCCCTGTGATAGCTCAGATACTAAGAACTGTGTTACAAGAGCTGAGGTTGCTGTTTAATGTTGAAGTCTCACTTGTTCTATACAGGGTGAAATCTCCAATTATATTGGTATCTCCTCCAAAACTCAGAAGTTAGAGAAGATGACTCTGTGCTACGGCATGTGATCTCAGACAGACATGGAATTTACAGTGTTCTAAGTCTGGATGTGGAATTTATTTATTATCTACAGATCTGGAAGATACACACATTTTCAGAAGAGGCTGGGAATGTTACAAGCTTGGGAAAGGTGGTTGCCTATTAATTTTTCTCTGCTATTTAAAGTGTACCTAAAGCCAAAAACAACAGCTCTATAGACTGCAGATTACCATTGTTTAGATGTCGTGGCTACAATGGTGTTCTTTTGCCTGGTTTTCTTCCCTTTAATTTCACCTGGTAATCCTGTGGATTACACATTTTCTGACCTATGGTACCAACGCTCAACCCTTCACTGTATTTAAAGAGAGTCATAAATTGATTTAACTTCATTGGGTGCCCCTCTGAGTATAACAAAATATGGGATTGGTGGCTCTCACAGTCCAACACTTGTGTGTTTAATCTCAAGTGCACTTTATGTGTATTACTATTACAGTCTATTCAGCATGTCTGGGTATTTCAAGCATTTGTCTGTCATTTTAATTTTTGCTACGGGCCTTATTTAACTATTTTATTGTCTCCCCTCCGCAATTAATTTTTTGTTGACCATTCATGGTGTCTCCTTCCTTTTCTTCTGTTGGATGTACCTCTACCACTATGTATGCAACTTCTTTTATTGTTATTTTTATCGCCTTGCTTCAGTTGCCTTGTCCTATGACTGTTCGCACCTTTTTTTGAATGATATATTGCATTATGTTATTGTACTGGTATTTTCAACATCAATAAAACCTGGTTTTTCAATGTGAAGAGAGAGAGTCATGGTTGTCACTCAACGCTGATCAGCTGATTTGAAACACAAACACTTCCCCCTTCCTTTGTTTTCAATTGGTGGAGGGCCAAAGTAGATCATTGTCATTTACCTAATATGGCCATGTGGTCATATTAGGTCAATAATGTCACAAGCATCCCCACCCCTTTTTGTGCATACAACTGCGTGGTGAGGAATCCTCTGCCAGCAGCTCATTGGCCTTGGCAGTGACAGGTTTGGATGGAACCTGGTTTGGGCTAAACCCAAGCTCATTCCTACTAAGAACTGGTAAGCTGCAATTTATTAAATTTTTGTTCTTGAATTTAGGTATACCGTATATGTTCGAGTATAAGCCGACCCAAATATAAGCCGAGGCACCTAATTTTACCACAAAAACTGGGAAAACGTATTGACTCAAGTATAAGCCTAGGGTGGGAAATGCAGCAGCTACTGGACCCAACTGGACCACCACATGACCCAAAACAGGGGCTGCGGGCATGGTGCAGGGGCTGCAGACATGGTACAGGAGATGCAGGGCTGTGGGGATGGTACAGGAGATGGTACAGGAGATGATACAGGAGATGGTACAGGCATGGTACAGGAGATGGTACAGACATGGCACAGGAGATGGTACAGGCATGGTACAGGAGATGGTACAGACATGGCACAGGAGATGGTACAGGCATGGCACAGATGTTATAGGCATGGTACATGGTATTCTAGCTGCTTTCAGGCGATCCCTGAAAACTCACCTCTTCAGGGAAGCCTATCAGACCTCCAACTAATCTTCCATCAGCTCATTCCCTACTGTTACAACCTCTTGTACTACCTGCCCCACCCTTTTAGATTGTAAGCTTTTCTGAGCAGGGCCCTCTTAATCCTCTTGTATTTTATTGTATTGTAACTGTATGGTCTCCCTCTAACATTGTAAAGCGCTGCGTAAACTGCTGGCGCTATAGAAATCCTGAATAATAATAATAATAATAATACAGGAGATGCAGTTCTGTGGGCATGGTACAGGTGAATCTCCTGTACCATGCCCGCAGCACTGCATCTCCTGAGGAGATGCAGGGGCTGCGGAGGAGTCTCACTTACCTTTTCAAAGAGGCGCCTTACATTTAAAAATGGCGCCTCCACACGTCACCGCGCATGCGCCATCTGCCCGGGAATAGCTGAATGTGAACGGGCTTTCCCGAGCGGTGGTGGCAAATGCACACTGACTGGAGAAAAGGTAAGTGAGACCGTGACTCGAGTATAGGCTGAGAGGGGCTTTTTCAGCATAAAAAAACATGCTGAAAAAGTCGGCTTATACTGGAGTATATACGATACTTTAATTCCCACTATAAATGTAATTGTTTAATATCCCTTAGTGTATGCAGAAATTGTGTGGACTGGAAGCATTTCAGGAAAATGCAGCCTTTCTTTTCAGCAGGAGAACATTGCTAAAATACAAGATGGCCAACTTGTACGTTTTGGCTTATTTAAGCCCTCTTTGTTTAAAAAAAGCCAATCTGTCAGCCAAAAAACCCAACAATGTGCATACGAAGAGTCACAAAGGTGTGTCTGTACTAGCAAACATAACAAATAAGATCCAGGAAAAGAGGCAGAAAATGTGCACAGAATGGGATTTTCAAATGTTGCTTGGAAGGTATTAACTGTTCCCTTCAGACAAAAGAGCCGTATATTTACTTAAAGATATCAGTTAATGTCTTTCTTTTCTTCCGCAGTGGAAGTCCCAGGGTAAGAGTTAAAAGTTAGCTTCAAACTTTTTTTTTTTTTTCCCCTTTACTTACAGCTTGGAAATCACATTTTAAAAGTGCAGAGTCATTAAGGGTCATTTCTCTTTAAACAATCTGCTGAAATAGTCAGTAATTTGTTTCCCCTGTGTTTAATTTTTGTGTGGCGTGTGAGACGGGACTGTTTATAGAACATAGCCGTGATAATACATGCGCTTGGCTCAAGATTCTGGCAGGCTCTGTGGAGTCCACCCAGTACAACAGGAAGGGAACAGTGACATGACACCGAAACTGATATCCCCCCCCCCAACTGCTTTTTGCTTTAAAACAAAATGTTGCATTGTAAGCAAAGGGTGTGCTTCTCCTCTTCTCTCCGCAGAGCGGAATGTAATCAGAACTGAGTGTTAAAAACGCGCCCTTTCATCTCTGTAATTGGATGAGTTTGGAGTGGACATCGGTTTTTATCTAACTTCAATAGCTGGGACGTTTCCAGGTTTACCCAACTGTGGGTGCACAGACATTGCAGAAATCAATGCAAAAACCCTTCTTTACTTTACTCATATCACACATCATTTTTAATTGAAAAAAAGAAAACAACATATATGATGCATTTTAACTATAGAAGTCACAAAACAATTTTTGTTTTTTTGAGTCCCTCATAAGGAACAATATGACCAGAGGCGTAACTAGAACCATCAGGGCCCCAGTGCAAGAAACCATGAAGGGCCCCCCGGACCCCTAGCCGGAACCCTTTGCTTCAAGCCTGGGGCTCTTCCCACTGATCCTGGGGCCCTTTACTTTCGTTGCAGGGCCCTTTATTATGGTCCCGCAGCGGGGCCCTTTCACAAGTTCTACAGTGGGCCCCCTTCCTGCCATCTTGGGGCCTCCCCATGGTGGTGGAATGTCAGGGCCCAGTTGCAAGCCCTGATAGTAAAGTATGAATATGGTAGGCAAATGCCCCTCGGCCCATCAGCCCAGTCCAGAGCCATACTGAGAACCTTCAGGGCCCCGGTGCAAGAAACCATGAAGGCCCCCCAGACCCCTAGCCGGGACCCTTTGCTTCAAGCCTGGGGCTCTTCCCACGGATCCTGGGGCCCTTTAGTTTCATGCAGGGCCCCTTATTATGGTCCCGCAGCAGGGCCCTTTCACAAGTTCTACAGTGGGCCCCCTTCCTGCCATCTTGGGGCCTCCCCATGGTGGTGGAATGTCAGGGCCCGGTCGCAAGCCCTGATAGTAAAGTATGAATTTGGTAGGCAAATGCCCCTCGGCCCATCAGCCCAGTCCAGAGCCGTACCGAGAACCTTCAGGGCCCCGGTGCAAGAAACCATGAAGGGCCCCCCCAGACCCCTAGCCGGGGCCCTTTGCTTCAAGTCTGGGGCTCTTCCCTCTGATCCTGGGGCTCTTTACTTTCGTTGCAGGGCTCTTTATTAGAGTCCCGCAGTGGGACCCTATCACAAGTTCTACAGTGAGCCCCCTTCCTGCCATCGTGGGGCCTCTCTGTGGTGGTGGAATGCCTAAGGCCTGGTCGCAAGTGTGACCTTTGCGATCCTGGAAGTTCACCCACTGGTGTCAGTAGTTTTTATTTTTTGGTATGTTATTTGTATTATTTTTTATCATTTTATTTTTTTACAATGTTACTGACTATGACTCTGTCCCATCAGAAAAGGAATGAGCTGGTAAATTACATATTTACCGACCCCTTCCTGGTTCTCTATTGTGACACGTCCCCTGCAGCAGCCGGCAGGAGAGGGAAGGGAGCACAGTGAGGGGGGCAGCACAGTGGGGGGGGGGGGGGGGGAACCAGGGGAGCACGCAGGGGCCGAGAGACAGCAGAACACAAGTAAACTGGATAAGACAAGTGGCGGGGGCAGCATACAGAGGAACCAATCTCCTTCATTTTCCTCCTGCAGCTACAGGAGGAAAAAGCAGGACAGTGATTTCTCTACATGCTGCCCCCGCCGCCCCTCCTATCCAGGTGTACAGGGGAGCCGCACAGGCCCCCCTGGAGCATGGGGCCCGGTTGCAACCCCTGTAGTTACGCCCCTGAGTATGACCATTAAAACCAAACTCCATCTTTCCTTTCACTTAATTTGTTTGGGCCAAGCTGACCAAATGTACTGTAGGAATGGTGTTATTTGGATGGTGAGCTGCCACCACTGTTGATTCTGTATAAACTATATATAGCATCAGCTACATACAGTGTACAACAAATACAAAGCTTCCTCTGATTGGCTGCAGTGGAGAGGCTGGCAGGTGAAATCTCCATCTCCACCCCAGCCATTCAGAGGAAGCCTTGTATTCATTGATAAAAATACAAGGCTGAGAAGCACTCAGTCCAACTCAATATTGTTTCGGCAATAGGCAGGAAGTCGCTGTACCACTGCCGGAATACAGCACTGCATTTTGTATGTAGCTGATGCTACATATATTTTATACGGCATTGACAGCGGCCACGGCAATTAGTAAAGAAAAAAGCTTATTTGGGCCAGCCTTACTCAAATGAGCTATTTAAAGTGAAAGGAAAAGAGAGTTACACTTCTGAGAAGATTCTGAGGCCACATGGAAAAAGGTGTTATGGTCAGATGAGACTAAAATTGAATGATTTGGCCTCAACACCAAACGATATGTCTGGCGGAGATCCAATACAGCTCACCATCCAAATAACACTATTTCTACAGTAAAGCATGGAGGTGGTAATATCCTGTGTTGCTTTGTATCAGGGACTGGGGCACTTGTAAGGATAGAAGGAAAAGTGGATGGGGCAAAATACCATCAAATTGTTGTAGAAAATCTGCTGCCCTTTGCCAGAAAGTTGTCAATGGGAAGAAGGTTTACCTTCCAACATGACAATGACCCAAAGCACACAGCAAAAATGAGCACACAGTGGTTGAAGGAGAAAAGGTGAAATTTCCTTGCAAGGCTTAGTCAGAGCCCAGACTTAAATCCCATTGAAAATTTGTGGAATGACTTGAAGACTGCAGTCCACAAATGGTCACCATCAAATTTAACGGAACTTGAGCAGTTCTGCAAAGAAGAATGGTCAAATATTGCAAAGTCTAGATGTGCAAAGTTAGTAAAGACATATCCCAACAGACTAAAGGCTGTATATAAATTGAAAGTCCTGGGAGCTACTAAATTACTAAATAAACAATGTTGTCCCAAAGAGTAAAATTCTACTAAGCCCCTGATACTGCCCACACTCTTATAGATGTGCCATATGAATACAATTCTAAATAGTACCGCACTAATTAAAGTAAGAGAAAAAATAAAAAAATATTTTTCTATATACTAATAAACCACAGTGCTCAATACATGAATATCAACATGGTTCCACTAACAGCATATAAAAAATTATATATATTAAGATCTGTGCAAAACAATAGTCCATGCAATAAATAATAAAAAAATAATAAAAAATATAAAAAAAACATAAAAAGTGATAGTAAAACAATTGTGAATGCAATCTCTCATTAACAATGCTTCTTGCTTCAAATTATTGCTCAAAACTAGGGTTAGACCGATTATCAGCACCACCGATATATCGGGGGCCGATATGCACTTTCCCCGATATATAGCGGAATTGGCCCCTGAAGTTACCGATATTGCGGATGTCATGACATCCCTTCCGGGTACCCTGCGCCACATTAAAAAAACTAACAGCATTCAAAACAGCCAAACTTTCAGTGCCGAGGAGGGGTTTGGGGTCTTTTAGACCCCCAGATCCCTCCACAAGGAGTACCTGTATAAGAAAAAATATATATTTTTTTTTTTACATGTCTGAAAATATCGGCTGATATTGGCCGATACCGATATCCGATGACCAAAATATCGGTATCGGCATTAAAAAAACAATATAGGTCGATCACTACTCAAAACAAGTGCTCCACTTTCTATTAGTGCCCATATTCAATCACCATATCACTGCCAGGTGCTCCCCCCTCCATGTAGTGCACTGCATTAGCAGAAAGCCTTTGGGGTATTTGGGGCATTAACAATAATGGCACTTATGTGCATCTTGCAAGGGCAGAGCATTTGTGTGCTGTGTGGGAAATGTCCTGGCTCTACGGCAATTAAATATAAGGAAGGACTGCACACTGATGGCATCACAGTGGTTAACAATTGTTTTTTTCTGGTATGACATATGCACAAAGTGACTTGCCGCCTGTCATCCACCTGCTCCGACGCATTTCACCCAAAAGGACTTAAAGTGGTTGTAAACCTCCATTGCATGCACCCAAAAAGACATGTACCACAGCAATGTGTCCAATGGTTTAAATCAAATCCCTGTACTTTTACCTTTTCTTTCTGTTCCCCAGCCCCTGCGTAAGCCTGCAACCTAGTGCCAATCAGTGGGCGTGTCTTCATGTCGGAGGTTGGGAGGTGGGGTTATGATGTCAGCAGACTCGCCTCCCATCTCTACACTCCCCCCAGCAAGGACATTATTGTAGCATGCACGGCATTAACGGACGTAGACAAATGTGTGCACGCCTGTCCCCACTGTGCCCGCACGCCACATGCAAAGCGCGCGCACGGCACCACCTGACTTACACTGGTCCAATGGATATGGAAAGGAGCAGCCAATCAGGGTAGAGCCGGAGGAAGAAGGGCAAGGTAACTGTTAGAGAGCTGTACACACACACCCTTCTCTAATGCTAGGTCATGAGAGAAATTATACAGTCTGTCAGTCAAAAGGAACAGGGGCATGGTAACACAAATTTTTTTTGCATGTGTTGCTCCAAAAGCATGAAATAAAGTAGGGATGAATAAACAATTCTGAAATGTATCTTTCTTTACAAGACTGGAGACAGATGGCTTTGGATGCTTAGATGTACAAGGTACACTGCTTATTTCCATTTTTTCAGGTTTACAACCACTTTAAACATATGATTGATCAATGATCATTGATTAGGACAAAAGGGCTTAATCAAACTATTAACCACTTAAGCTTCGGAGGATTTGGCTGCTCAAAGACCAGGGCCTATTTTGCGATTCAGCACTGCATGACTTTAACGGACAATTGCGCGGTCGTGCGACACCGTACCCAAATGAAATTGATGTCCTTTTTTCCCATAAACAGAGCTTTCTTTTGGTGGTATTTGATCACCTGTGCGATTTTTACTTTTTGCGCTATAAACAAAAAATAGCGACAATTTTGAAAAAATAACAATATTTTTCACATTTTTTTATATGAAATTCCCAAAACAAAAATGTAAAAATCTAATTTTTTTTAACGTTTTAGGCCAATTTGATTTCTGCTACATATGTTTGGTAAAGAAAAAATCGCAATAAGCATATTTTGATTGGTCTGCGCAAAAGTTATTGCGTCTACTAACTATGGGAAAGATTTATGTCATTTTTATTGTTTTTTTTTACTAGTAATGGCGGCAAATCTTTTTTTGTGGGACTGCGACATTGCGGTGGACAGATCGGACCCTTGACTGACATTTTTGACACTTTTGGGGGTACCAGTGACATTACTACAGTAATCAGTGCTATAAATATGCACTGTTACTGTAAAAATGACACTGGCAGGGAAGGGGTTAACTTTATTGGTGATCAGTGGGTTAAATGTATCCCTAGGGGCGTGCTTCTAACTGTGGGGGGGGGGCGTGGCTTGTGATGTAACCACAGAGACATACGATCCTACATAGCAGAATCGTATGATCTCTGCTGTTACATCAGGGAGAATGACAGGCGGCTTTGTTTACATTAGCCGCCTGCCTTTCTGCCTCTACAGCGGGAGATCGCGAGTGACCGGTGGACATCAGAGCCACCGGTCACTCGCACGGGGAAGGCAGGGAATGAGCGGGGGTGGGAGAGCGCCTCCGACAGCGCGCGCTCGCCCCCTAGAGGCTCGTAGGCGAGTGACGTAGCCCTACGTCGTTTTGCCTGTAGGGGGCTGACTGCCGCCGTAAATAGTTGTGCGGCGATCGGCAAGGGGATAAGCTATTTTGGGTGAAAAGCGTTGAAGTGGGTGGATGACGGATGGCAAATGTGTTACTAGAATGAAAATTTTTTACCACTGTAACATCTTTGGTGTGTGGCCCTTTCCTTCCTTTCAGTCATTCGATATAGTTATATCTACCACCAAGCTTTGAATCCAGAAAATGTAAATTGCTGATTTTCTATCACTTTTTGTCCTGGTGATAATGGACTCAGGAGTAGAGATTGGCTCAGGCGTGTTCGGATCCTAGTCCCAACCCCCCTGCCCGATCCCGCCAGGAAGCCGACACTGTACACCGCTAATCACAGGCAGTGAGACATTTCCCGGTCTGTGCAGCTGCGGACCAGGAAATGTCTCACTATCTGGGATTAGCGGTGTGCAGTGGCGGCTTCCTGGCGGGATTGGGCAAGTGGGTTGGGACTAGGATCCGAACACGCCTGAGCCAATCTCTACTCAGGACAGAGTAATAATGATGATTAATCTTCCCAGTGGTGAGACAGCAATAAAAACTTGACTTAACTTTTAACACATATTCACATGATCCAAAACGAATATAAAAATACACTTTAATTAAGCCCTACAAATGCGATGAGTTGGATTCATATTCCATGATTCAGGGGATTGGTGATTACATTTTGGGACATATCCAGTGACAAATCACTATTAGTTTGGTTGGCTCTGGAAATCAAAGAGGGTTGGCTCTTATGACAAATAAAATATCACCACCAAAAGGAAAATTCCTTTTTTTTGATCTATAGTCTAGGAGGATTGAATTCTGAGCCATTGGCGGTTGCAGCCTCAGTGGGGGCCCTAGAAAATATGCTCACAGGGCTAAGCATTTATTTAGGTTTGGAGATGTTTAAGTCCACATTGGCCAAGGCTGTACTGGGAAAAGTCATTTATTTTAAATGAAAACATCTGTCAGTGTTAACCCTTCAGGCTGAAATAGAGAACGGACAGCCTGGACCTGCTCAGGTAACCCGAGGCCAAGTTACAGTTCTGGCCGGTGCTGTGAGCTCAGCGGGAGCAGAAGAACAAGACACTGCACTATTGACTGAGCCAAACAGGAAAAGGAAATAGGCTTAATAGCTGTATACTTGCTGTGATTCTAGTCTGCATGACTAATGCAGTCCAGTCACATGACCCCCCGTCCCTTCTCTCTTTAGGTTTTTTTTCTTCCCCAAGATAACAGCGCAGTCACTTTCTGGAAGGCTGGCAGGATATGATTTTATTTTAATTTATTTCAAAGGTAGAAAACCCACAGACAAATAAACAGACAATTCCGGAAGCCTGTAAACAGATACTCTGCATAATCCGCCGTTGTACAACAGGGTCTGATTGCAAACACATGACCCACTAACCCTGTTCTGATATGAGCCTTTCAGTGCTGCTTATAGTAACACCATAAAATAGGTAATCAATCATAAATCACAGCGCAAAACAGCGTAAACATACTACAAATACCATATGTGACAAATAATGCAAATAATGATTATTATTATACAGGATTTATATAGAGCCAACAGTTTGCGTAGCACTTTACAATGTGAGGGAAGACAATACAATTCAATACAGGAGGAATTGGACGGCCCAGCTCGTTAGAGCTTACAATCTAGAGGGGATAACAAGCAAGTGATTACAATGATAACAAGCAAGTGCTCAATGAAAGTCCAATAGTAAAGAAATCCAACATTAATCCAGATAAAATGCTGAAGTGCTTCACAACTTTCGACTCATGCAGTGAAATGTGCTCATCACCCTCTTGTGCAGAGTTGTATAAAGTACTCGAAACCCATACTTGAGTAAAAGTACAAGTGCTCGATCAAAAAGTGACTTGAGTAGAAGTGGAAGTGCTCGATCAAAAAGTGACTTGAGTAGAAGTACTAAAGTATTCAACATTTTTTGTACTTAAGTATTGCAAGTAGTTTTTTATTTTTTTTTATTTTGCTACTCAAGTACTGAAAGTAAAAGTACCAGTAGTTTTGAAAAAAAAAATTGCTACTCAAGTACTGAAAGTAAAAGTACAAGTACTGTGTTATGTAGTTATTAAAGAAAGAAGTCAGAAGTTTGAACATCATATTGTTTTTTATTATTTAAAATGCTGCTTTTATTTATACATACAGTAGCATTTATTTTCGTATGCGCTGATAATACACATGTTTTGAGCTTCATGAAATCTGCCATCTACTGTTCTGGCAGTGGTAATTTTTATAATTGTAACGAGTAACTATGCAGCACAAAAAAAAATATCGGAGTAGAAGTATTGAAATCATCGAAAAAATGTAGTGAAGTAAAAGTGGAAGTAGGAGAAAAAAATTCTACTCTAGGAAAGTACAGATACCGCCTTTCGGTACTTAAGTACAGTAGTGAAGTAGTTCTACTTAGTTACTATACATCTCTGCTCTTGTGCTTGTACTTACCAAAGGATGTGGACCCCTTAGCAATACTGCATGTGGGTCTATATAGCTGTATGGTAAGTGGGAAGATGTCAGCTCACATATATCTTGTAGCTTGGCGCTCATGGATGGAGAAGAGAGAGTTCCAATAGTGTAATAAAGCCTTTTTATTGGTAAAAAAAAACATTTAAATTGCACTTAAATGTTGTAGGCAACAAATCGCATCAGGTAAAAGCAAAGGTTAACAAGGCAGTCAGTCTCTCAGTCAGAGTTCATAACGCGAGGAGAGCATGGAATGCAAACTTCCACATGCGTTCCACCGCTGAGCCAGACGTGACGTCACTGAGGAACCAGAATCCACATTGACGCGTTTTGCCCCTCTCACTGGGCATTATCAAAGACAAAGATTCTTGGTTATTGGTGAATTCAATAGCCATGTACAGAAAACTTCTGCTCACATGACCCCCAAAGGATGTCCAATAGGGTGTACTCGGCTTCATCGCCTGAACATTGACTTACTTCCTGTCCACCCAAGGCTATATTCCGCTCCATGATCACTATGCAGGTTCATATTTGCCTATATTTTCATATTGCCAATCAGCCGTAAACCTCAAAACCATTTCCTTTACAAATATTACATTTGCTTGTTTATATTCCAAAGACAAAATAAAAATATATGAAGTATCTATATACATATAACAAAATTCATCCGCATAAAAAACATGCATATAAAAATTTTATATAATGAATTCCTCAGGATGATTTATGAAAGGCTGAGTAATAAAAATGAATTAAAAAAAAAAAAACGTTATCACAAAATCTTTCAAAAATACCTCTCAACAAGCCTTTTTGTATATTACCAGTTGGCGAGGAAGCAATTAGGATCCAGTTCTATATTCAACCTCTTGGGACTTATAGTATTTAAAGCGTAACTTCACCCCTTATCTTATAACTCCACTTTTGTTGAGAAAAAACATTCTCCTCTGGGTGATCTCTGTACAGGGATTTTTAACAAACTTTGTTGCAGATTCCTACCTTTTATTATTCTGAAGAAATCACTGTGTGCTGAGTGGGTCTAACGGGAGTGGTTTCATAATTATCTATCAACTGTGGCAGCTGCAGGGCTCTAATAAGGAAAGCCACTGGGCCTGTATCCCTTAAGCCATGTCCCTATTGGGAGTATCTCACCAAAAATTACATTTTTATTTTGCAGGGGATGCCAGAAATCTGACTTGTATCTTAGGAAGACTTCTAGGAAAATTGGTGAGCCAATAACACAAGCAGGAAATTGTGTTTCCGGGGTGTGGTCAGTATACAGCCTGTGTACAGAACAGCTCCAGATAGCCATATTGCATTTTCAGAAAATTACAACCGCTTACGTGGACCTTGTGGGGAACAGGACATGAAATTCACAATCTAATAAAAATAGAGTTTTACAGTCAGTCACTCCCATACAGTGTACCCAATCCCTCCCCTCTGCCTGATTACATTATCATATGCAGATGAAATTGTATACAGAAACAGAATTAACCTGAACTAATTATCTAGCCATCTGGACTGAACAATGTAAGGTCATTAACATTTAACAATGGAACAGGCAGACTTAACTCAATACATATCCCACCTCAAAACAGACAATAGGACAAGACTGCCAATGACAGTATGTACGTCTCCTACATTGAAGCACATGGAATACACATCTACGTATTGCTATGATTTTTAGGTTTCACAGACTTCATGGCAACAGGCTATAGGTCTCACAGTGTAAAGTGGGATTAAATCTTCATATTTTTTGAGAGATAATATTTCATACAATTCAATTACAATATGATTTGTGTCGCAACTGTATACGCTATATTGTTTTTTCTTTATTTGCAAATTTTTTTTAATCACGAATGTGGAGTTACACTTTAACAAATATATCCACTTAGTTTCATTTTGAGATATACCTTTTTTTATATTGCCTCCCCTCCAACTGGGCATAATCCTATTTATGCCACAAAACTTCATCAATTTTGGGTCACGGTTTTGGGCCAGTCTGAAGTGCATAGATAGGCTGTGATTCTTAAAGCCCTTTCTAATGTTACTGATGTGTTCTCGCAACCTTACTCCAAGTTTCCTGGTGGTCCTCCTGACATACTGGAGCTTGCATGGACATTCAAGAAGATAAATTACATGCATGCTCTCACACAAAATGAACCTATCTATCCTAAACATTCTTCCTTTGGTTTGTGATGTGAAATGTGTGGTTTTTCTAGTCCTGTCTTTGACAGTATTGCATGCCACACATCTCCCACAGGTAAAGAAACCTTCCTGGTCCAAAAATGTGGCAGTTTTCTTGGGAAGGGGGTCTACAATATTCTTTGCCAGCTTATTTCTCAATATAGGGGGCCTGGTGTAAACCAATTGGGGTCTCTTAGGTAGAAGAGTGCATAATGTTTGATCTTTCAAGAGTATGGGCCAATACAGTATTTGTGTATGATTTTCTCAACCTCCTTGCACTGACAGAAATGGCTATATCCCAAAGGGAAGTTGCCATCACCCTAGGTGGTTGAATGGAGTACCCAAAAGTCAGATTTTAGAATACGTAGAAATTGTGACAATGAGTCAGATTATGAGAGCCAGACACTCTGACTGAGAGACTGACTGCCCTGTTAACCTTTGCTTTTACCCAATGCGATATGTAATGAGGCTGGTGACTGAGCCTGACGTGCAGAGGGTAGCCTCGGAGGATCCGGTGGAAAAGGAACGCATACACGTCACCCTGGTGGTAGAAACAGGTTAGCCTGAGGTGCAGAGTCTAAATGCCAACAGGTCTTCACCAGAGCCTCTGATGGTGAGGATGGATTTTGCTGCATGTTGATCAGCAGGTCGCGGTCCTCGGGGTCCCCCCATCAGGAGATGAGCAAGTCCAGATCTGGTAGCAGATAAGCAGATAAGGATAATTTTGGGTCCATATCTTGCTGATATCCTTGGAGTGCTCGGTTCCAAATGACCAAAACTAGTGGGGATATCGGTGAAGGATTGGTATTCCTTATTCTTGAGGCAGCTTTTACCAGTGCCAGGTTGGCACTTTTAAATGTAAGCATATTCATATTGTTTTACTCTGTTTTTGAGAGTAAGCAACCGGCTTCCTGGCCCGCTCCTTAACAACCAGCTATTCTTCATACAGAATTTGATTCGGTCGATCATATTTGAAATGTTCCGAAATGTTCCGAAAATTTTGGAATTTATTAGAAAACGAATATAGGAAACCTAATTGAACAAATTTGAACTAAATTCTCTAAATAACCAACAATTTGTCTGAATTTGTATTTTTAAACAAATTGTACATGTCTGTATACATGGCACAGATATGCCACAGTCCATGTACCTACAAAAATAGGTAACAAACAGAGTGCAAGGGTCAGACATATTCCTTCCCT
Source organism: Pelophylax lessonae (assembly GCF_965119305.1). NCBI lineage: Eukaryota > Metazoa > Chordata > Amphibia > Anura > Ranidae > Pelophylax > Pelophylax lessonae. Next base: position 634,991,387 of record NC_138770.1, on the reverse strand, counting down.
AAACACAAATTCCTTCCAGCACAAATCTCCCCCTACAGCTCTGAAAAGTATTCTCCTTGTGAATTTGTACTCTTTAAATGGTGCAATTTTGCAGCTGCCAGCTTCTGCTCCTGTCTGCCTCCTGTCAGACCCGCAGCACTGGACTGAAGGAAGTGCTCCGAAACTCCACCTTGGTTTGTGCTGCAAGTCTGGCAGGCAACAAGCAGCTGCTGAAGCACATAAATGAATGAAAATGTATTTATGGGACATCGCAATTTTGGGATCTTTGGCACTCACTAACAGATGCAAGGCAATTCCCTGGGTGCCCTGTGCTATCAATACCCCTGGGCCTTGGGCAGGTAGTACTTACCTTGGGATATCACAGGACATAGTAGTGGTTTAGCATCTGGTGGGAGGAAATACAGTGACCAGAAGGAGACCTACTGGAGGTGATGGATACCAGCAGCACTCATAGCTCTCCAAAAGAGACAACATTTGACTCACCATCACACCGGAAAGGTAAGTATCAAACAACATTTACAGGGTGCATATAATCAAGTTTTTATTTAAATCTAGAGACAGTGTGGTTTATGTTTATAAAATAAATTCACTGAAAGTGGTGTGATGATCAGGAAGTGGAACGTTAATGTTAGGTCCTCGCGCTGTGGGTGGATGGTGTAAAGTTCAATTTATGACACCTGTTTATAGACATATTTCCTCTTTGTGGCAATAAAAAGGCATATTTAAATATATCAGTTTCTGTCCTAAACCTAAACAGGGGTGTTGTAATATTGAGTTTGAGAGCTGCAGAAGTACCCATGCTCAAAGTAACATTTTAGTACTCAAAATGTGTTTGTTCAGACTTCCTGTCTAGATGATAGACGGGCCAATGATAGGTCAATCTGTATTGTATGTGAAGGCTGACTGGTTGCCAAAAGACATATCATCGGGGTCCGATTTCCTGATACATTTTTTGTCGGCTCTGGGGGTCATGCCTAAGGCTCCTGGCACCAAAAACTAATGGACCTAGTTATATACAAAGCAACTTAAACTTAAGCACTTATACTAACATTTTGTATTGTTTATACACCCACCCTCCTATTATGCTCTCCTTCAATGCTGGTAGGTCCACGCTTACACTTGCTGCCCTGTTGCTGCCACTGCCATATTCTCGGCACTTCCCAAGGTTTTAACATCCACTCTCTTCTTTCGTTGGGCAGCCAGTAAAGATGAAACTCTTGCACATGTACACTGGAGTTACATCATCCTTGCACCTGGCTTCTTTCTTAGCTTCTTACAGATTCCAGAATTTTGGCAGAAGAGGCAGTCAAAGTCTTTTCTACCGAAAAGCTTTACAACCTAGCAATTTTATGTTTTCTGACTTTTTAGTTCCACTTTGCCCATGCAGGATAAAGTAACAGGTCAATTTTAATGCAGACCTTCACAGATGTGCTGTTTTTGCATGACTAAAGGATTCTTCAACCTTGGTCCTTCTACCCCTTAAAATAATGATACAGACTGAGCAACATGGGTTTAAAAGGCCACAGCAGCCATTTTATTAACAAATTAATTAAATAACATCACATTAACATAACAATAAAACAATTTCAATTATGCAACCAGGAGAGGGTCTTTGGGTGTCCTTGAATGCACAATTCATAATTAGAACCTCCGATTTCCTCAGCCGCACCCCTACTGGCTCGAAGATGTTAGTTACTCACACACTCTTAGATTTTCCCTTATAGGGACTTAGCTCTTAGGAGAACCACCAATAACCAATCAAGTGGGAGCACCATACGCTAGATGGGCCCCATAATTTTGTACAGTGTTGTCAACCGTCAGTATTTTTACTGGCAGCCAGTAGAAATGGGCACTTTTATTCTGCCAGTAAATGCCAGTGAAAGGAAAAGGCAGCCAGTAAAAAATATGGCATGCAATGCTCGGGTCAGAACTGCGCATGCAATGTTCTGGTCTGGAGCTGGCTGAGACCATCCAAGGGCCTGCTACAGTGTGTTCAGGCAGCGCCAGTGGGGGAAGGTCTGGCAGAGGCGGTGCCTGAGCTTATCTTGTGATGTCATGGTGCAAAGGAGCCAAGCTGAGTGGCCAGATCTGCGGGATGGGAGCAAGGCAAGCCGGGAGCTGTTTGGACTGGAGTGGACTGAAGGGATCAACTGGTGTCCGGAGAGATTGTCACTGTGACTCAGGAAGGGACATGTCATCATCATCTCTGCTGCTGCACAGTGCTGTAGTCAATTTCATGTGTGTGTGTGCACCTTCCCATTATAATTTCTTGCCCTCCTGTCCTGTCCCTAAGCTACTTACTTACTTAAACTGTAATTTTGTAACTTTTGAAAATGCCAGTAAAAACATGGCTGTGCCAGTAAATTTTGGGTGTTGTGTCAGTAAATTTCAATCTGGTAGGTTGGCAACACTGATTTTGTATCAATACAAATATTCACTGGACCCCCAAAGAACCCCTGACCCGCCAGACTGCTGTGTTGAGTTTGTTTGTGGTGTACAGTCATAAAATGTATACATGTTCTTAATGACACAACCTCCCTCAACCCTGGACCTACCATGAACCTCAAATACAGGGCAGGAGGGTGTGGAAGTTTCCTCTTTGCCTGAACTTTCTGGAATGACTACCCAGCATCCCTTGGACAAGCCAGCCCTTGCAGCTCCACCCTGCCCATCAGACTTTTGACCTCCAATCAGTTAGAACCTATGCTCCTTCCACATTCAACTTACATTATTTAACCCTTTTCCTGACCTGTTCCCCCCTTTAGTCATGCTGCCCCTCTGTCCATTTTTTCTTCTCATTCCCCAAATTGAAAAATAATGACACAGACTGAGCAACATGGGTTTAAAGGGCCACAGCAGCCATTTTATTAGCAAATTAATTAAATAATATCACATTAACATAACAATAAAACAATTTCAATTATGCAACCAGGAGAGGGTCTTTGAGTGTCCTTGAAGGCACAATTCATAATTAGAATTGGCACTTGGCACTGGATGATCTTGTCCCAACACTGGGAAGTGACGTTCTGCAGCATTTACTTCACTCATCTGGGCAGTCAGGGGCAGGATCTCAGCTTGGGCCTAGGAATATACTGTATGAAAAAGCTAACTAACATTCTAATCCCAGTCTTTAAAATATCATATACTGTAAGCTTTGATATGTTAAAGCAGAACTAAGCATCCCCCATGTTTTTTTTTTTACCCCTCTTACCCTCTCTGTTGCTCCATCTAGAATGTATACACCATAAGACAGGGAGCGTGTTACTGGCCAGATCACAAGGTTAAAATAAAGGCAAAAAAATACAAAAAATAATAATAATAATTTGATTTTGGGTTTATTACAGCTTTAAATGGGCTGTAAAGGTCTGGTTTTTTTTTTTGTTTTTTTTTTTTTTTTTAATAAATAACAAATATGTTATACTTACCTGCTCTGTGCAAGGGTTTTGCATAGAGCAGCTTAGATCCTCCTCTTCTTGGGTGTGCAGCCGGCACTCCTGGCTCTTCCCCTTCATCGGGTGCTCCAACGGAAAGTCGCTTTCCATAAGGGCACCTCTGCGGGCACGCTCCTGAGTCCCACTGCTGCCTCCATGGACGCCGCCCCCTACTCCCGTGTCATTGGATTTGATTGACAGCAGCGGGAGCCAATGGCTCCTGCTGCTAGCAATCTGTCCAATGAGGAGAGAGACAGTGGCTGGAGCCAGGTAGATAAAAGGGAAGGTCTGGAGGCAGCTGTATCAAAGAAGGTTAGCATAGAATGCATTAAGGTGAAAAACCTTGGGACTTTACAATCACTTTACGCTCTAGAGAGAATCGGTGCATGCCAGGAAACAGTTTTTTTTGTAGGTGCCAGCTAGAGATTTGTAGACATAATCACGGGGGGATTATAATGATAAAAGTCTAAGGTAGTTTTAAAAAAACGTATGTGTCCAAGTAAAAGGCACAAACACATGGGAAGCATTTCTTTTTATTACATCATCTGGTGTGATGGAGAGAAGTTCACATAGAAAAGAATTCACATTGAACTTTTTTTTAGATAATATCACCTCTGAATGTTGGGTTGTTTGATATAGCAGATGACTCAGTCTGTAGCAGTTTTGTTATGTTCCATCGAGTGAAGGTCTTCTGTTTTCACAGAGTATTTTATATTAATACCACCACCTACTGAACCAGGGAGGAAACGTGTCATAGACACAGGCACACAATGAACTGCATTTGTTTTTCTTTTACTCACTTCCTCATCTTGGTAGTAAAAATATGTTTTTATATAACTGCGACCTCCTACACAACCTGTTTTACTCGTTAAATATGAAGTTTAGTGTATTTTTTAAAATTTGAGCCCTGCAAGAGAAAAATTGCACTCCACTCCGGCACTGTTCCCCATAGACCAACGTATTGCAATTCATCACACCTTCGTTGTTGAATGACAGCCAACATCATTGAACCCACTTCCTGGGACCTCAGGAGGTCAGGGACCCGCCTACTGGGGGGGGGCACATCCTCACACCAGCCTGGGCACGGTGAATTATGCACACAGCAGTGCCACATCATCACATGACCCACTCTATGTATCTTATTTATTACATCTACTTATTTATTGGTATCAATTTACACAACCCTTTACACATATATATTGTACATTCACACCAGTCTCTGCCCCCTAGGAGCTTACAATCTAAGGTCCCTAACTCACATTCATTCACATACTAGGGCCAATTTAGACAGCAGGCAACTGATCTACCAACATGTCTTTGGAGCGTTGGAAGAAACCGGACTACCCGGAGGCAGGGACGGGACAAGGGGTGCAAGGGGTGCCCTAGACAATGTGGTATCATCAGGGCCATCTTAAGAGCATTAAAGGGCCATGGGCAATGCAGTGCACTAGGCCCCCCCCCCTACACAATCATCCACGAGAATAAAAATGCAAATTATCAAAAAGGCTATATGTATTGGTACAGCAGTGCCAGGCTAATGACAGCTTCCAAGTTCGGCATCTGGGTCCAGTGAACACACACACGGGGACGGGAGTCAGACTCAACTTTCAGACAAACTCCTGTGTGTGTCTGTTCCCGTGGAGGTGGACAGGCATTCCTGCAGTGGTTGGCTCCTCCTCCATGGCCCAAGTAGCTTGACAGCAGCGCAGGGCCGATAGGCGCTTGCCACCTACTAAGTTCGGTGGCGGGATGCACACGGGAATCAAAACTAATGCTTGGCTGTGTCGCTGGGCAGATGGGGCCCCCTGGGCATGTAGGGCCCCCGGGCAACTTCCCAGCGTGCCCATTCTGTAAGATGGCCCTGGGTATCATGTGAGGTGGAGGGGTGAAATTATACTTAGAGGGTAATCATTGGTGTGCGCAGCCTATTGCATTAGGGTGTGCACCCCAAAACTCAAACACACATACCTTTCTCTGCAGCCTCAGCTGCACAGGACAGTGAATGAATGGGAAGTGTTCTGTGCTGAGAGGCTTCCTGTTCATTCACAAACTGAAGCATAGTGAACACAGTTTACAATGCTTCGGTTATAAATGGACACAAGTGAGAGTGTGTTTTCGCTGTGCTCATTTAGAAAAGGAAGGGAACTTTAAATTACATATTTACTAGCTCCTTCCCCCACTCTCCATCCTAAAACATACCCCGCAGTTGCCAGGGGGAGAGGAGAGGAGAGGAGGGAATCCAGCAGCACTGCGGGGTGGGGGCCAACGGGGGGGGGGGAGGATTTGAATATTAGGGGTAATCAGCACCGCACATAGTTATTAGGGTGTGCCCAGGCACAACTGGCACACCCCCTGTGCAAGCCTATAGGGGTAGTCATGCAGATTAGTGCTCAGTTTTGAGCACTTGGGAGATATAGCTGACATATAATGCTCATGCATCCAGGGAAGGGGGGTGGGCGCAGTTTGGCATGTTCGCCCTGGGCTATAGATGACCTTGTCCTGGCACTGCCTGGAGGAAACCCATGCAAGCACAGGGAGAACATGCCATGCAAGTAGTGCCATGGTTGGGATTTGAACCGGCTACCCTAGTGCTGCTAGGAAGTGGAGTATTTATTTCTGTCTGCTTCCTGTTGCAGATTTTCCCTCACTTTCTGTCTGGTGAAGCCAATATCAGCAGAACAGAAAGTGAGGGTAAATCTCTCTAACAGAGCTTTAAATAGAAGTAAAAACCTGAAAAGGGTTCTAACCTTCCCTACTTTATCCAAAACTAGGTTTGTAAGGCTCCATGTACACGGGATGTTGTTAAAAGTCCCTTTGAATGCTGGAATTTTTAGGACGTTTAAAACTTCCGTTAGGTCGCGTTTGCACCCGCGTTTAGCGGGCGTTTGCGGGCGTTTGCGTTTAGAACCGTTCCTAGAGGTAAAAAAAAAGAATTCCCCTTTAAAATGGAAAAACGCAAAAGCAAAACGCGGTCATCGCGTTCGGTTGCGTTCGGCCGCGTTCGGTCGCGCTCGGACGCGTTTTTGCGTTTGAAACACCAGGAAACACACGTTCGAACGCAAATAATTGCATTCCAAAAAACGTCCCTGAACTCAACTGCCTGCAAATGACTGTAAACGACCCTGTATACATGGACAGATAAGATAAAATGTAGATGGGTTCAGGGGCTTCTGAAAAAAACGCCCAACTGCTCCTAAACGGCCATTTCCAACGTCCCGTGTACATGGAGCCTAAGCTGTGTGAATGTGGAAAACTATCCATATTTCTCTTGTAGCTAATTTACAAATTTCTATATTTAGAAAATAAGTTAATCTTTTCAAAAAGATATGAAAAAGTTGAATTTACTCATAACACCCTCCCCTCTCTCTCAGTCCCTGCTATACTTGGCCGTTGTAAATGCCATCTCCTGGCACCCATGTCAGCTGGTGTAATGGGCCAGACAATAAAATTTCACTGTGTATTGAAATGGCTAGCGGTCATTGACCAGTGCAGCCACACACTGTGCTGACCTTCGAGAATCTATTCTTTCTTCTGGGATGCCATCTTGGAAGAAAGAAGGCACAAAATATATTCTGATTGGTTATTGTGGCCACATGACCATGCTGACCACTAAGAGTCTCTTTTTTCTTCCAAGAGATTATCCTGGAAGAAATTCTCATTTGTCAGCATGGCCATGTGACCATGCTAATCAATGAGAATCTCTTCTTTTTTCCATTTGGCCATCCTGAAAGAAATAAGGCTCAGAAGAGATTCTCATTGGTCAGTGCAGCAACGTGAGCATGCTGACTAATCATAATCTCTTCTTTTTTCAGGGATGTCTTCCTGGTAGAAAGAAGGCTCAGAAAAAATTCTTATTGGTCAGCAGGGTCATGTGGTCGCACTGACCAATGAGAATCTACTCTTTATTCCCTGACACTTATCGTATAGTACAATGAGTCCTGCGCTGTCTGAACTAGGGTGATAAGGGATAAAGTGGAGGCCCCAGATGCTGCTAGTACCGGAACTGGTGACCATACAGTGTGAGATATATAAACGGTGGGGGGTACTGCGCTTCTGGGTAAGTGAATAATATTGAATAATAAATAGATAAAATAAACTAAAATTGGTGTATGTGACTAACACAGTGTATACACATGGGAACTAAACCATATACATAAAATTCATAATCATAGTGAACAAGGGTAAACAGACAATAACCTAAAAATCACTTAATGTGTTCATCATTCTTTAGTGATAAATAAAGTGCTCAGGTGCATATATAAGTGTCCTCTGTGCTTCACAGAAAAATAAATCGCGGTCTGGGTGTAACTAAAGTCCAAAGACTAAAAAAATTGTGCAGGTGAATAAATATAAGTCCACAGGTGCTATTCCTTCACCAACCACCGTGCTATAAAAAATGGGGTGCTTCTCCTTCCCCTCAGGGTGTCCAAGCCTCTCACCTTAAAGACTAAGGGTAAAAGCCTTAATAGTCATCCAGGGGGCTCCTCTCCAGTTTTATGCCGTACTCCACTAGTGTCAGATATCTGGGCTACTGCAGATGATAAGACTCCCTCTCCCTCTCCAGATTCTCCACAGTTCCAATGGCTCTCAAAACAGAATGCTCAAAATAGTGCAGTATGTCTGGATAATGGGTTCTTTATTAAAATTAGCTTTAAAAATACTCACATTTGTTGAGTATAAACAGCGCAAATACAAAGGATAGCGTCGGAGTGGGATCGCAGTCCTCACTTCCGCGATGTGCGTCACTTCCGGTCCGAACGTCCCTACGCGTTACGCCACTTCCGCGTCATGTGGCTTCTTCAGGGGTAGCTATTGGACGCGTGTGACGCTCATAAATACTGTTGAAGCCGGATGTACTGATCTCGCCATTTTGGATAAGGGTGTTGGATTGATTGTCCGAAAACCGGATATACCGATTCCGCCATCTTACTGGAGCCCGCTCCGGACTTACACAGTATTTCATAATTTTATAATTTAGTCTGTGAGTAACGATTTGTAACTGACTGTATAAATACAGACAGGGCAATCGTATTCATAAGGAAGTGCAACTAGATAAAGCCGTATCAATTCAAGTTATTCACGGAGGACTGTGTCCCGGGAGTGTAGCACATGTTACCATTACTGAATAATTGAATATTTCATGCTAATACCTAATAATATATACTCTAAAATTCCTAATACATTTGAATACATCATTAAAATATAATTAAATTGATAAACCCCGAAAGAAATAATAATAATAAAGTACTGGGTCAAAAGGTACATTCATAAATAATCCTAAATCGCGATTTAGGATTATTTATGAATGTACCTTTTGACCCAGTACTTTATTATTATTATTTCTTTCGGGGTTTATCAATTTAATTATATTTTAATGATGTATTCAAATGTATTAGGAATTTTAGAGTATATATTATTAGGTATTAGCATGAAATATTCAATTATTCAGTAATGGTAACATGTGCTACACTCCCGGGACACAGTCCTCCGTGAATAACTTGAATTGATACGGCTTTATCTAGTTGCACTTCCTTATGAATACGATTGCCCTGTCTGTATTTATACAGTCAGTTACAAATCGTTACTCACAGACCAAATTATAAAATTATGAAATACTGTGTAAGTCCGGAGCGGGCTCCAGTAAGATGGCGGAATCGGTATATCCGGTTTTCGGACAATCAATCCAACACCCTTATCCAAAATGGCGAGATCAGTACATCCGGCTTCAACAGTATTTATGAGCGTCACACGCGTCCAATAGCTACCCCTGAAGAAGCCACATGACGCGGAAGTGGCGTAACGCGTAGGGACGTTCGGACCGGAAGTGACGCACATCGCGGAAGTGAGGACTGCGATCCCACTCCGACGCTATCCTTTGTATTTGCGCTGTTTATACTCAACAAATGTGAGTATTTTTAAAGCTAATTTTAATAAAGAACCCATTATCCAGACATACTGCACTATTTTGAGCATTCTGTTTTGAGAGCCATTGGAACTGTGGAGAATCTGGAGAGGGAGAGGGAGTCTTATCATCTGCAGTAGCCCAGATATCTGACACTAGTGGAGTACGGCATAAAACTGGAGAGGAGCCCCCTGGATGACTATTAAGGCTTTTACCCTTAGTCTTTAAGGTGAGAGGCTTGGACACCCTGAGGGGAAGGAGAAGCACCCCATTTTTTATAGCACGGTGGTTGGTGAAGGAATAGCACCTGTGGACTTATATTTATTCACCTGCACAATTTTTTTAGTCTTTGGACTTTAGTTACACCCAGACCGCGATTTATTTTTCTGTGAAGCACAGAGGACACTTATATATGCACCTGAGCACTTTATTTATCACTAAAGAATGATGAACACATTAAGTGATTTTTAGGTTATTGTCTGTTTACCCTTGTTCACTATGATTATGAATTTTATGTATATGGTTTAGTTCCCATGTGTATACACTGTGTTAGTCACATACACCAATTTTAGTTTATTTTATCTATTTATTATTCAATATTATTCACTTACCCAGAAGCGCAGTACCCCCCACCGTTTATATATTCCCTGACACTGCCCTGGAAGAAGGAAGACTTGAAATAGATTCTCATTGGTCAGCACAGTCACGTGGCTGCACAGGCCAGTGTCCACTAGCAAAAAGTATGATGCCACATAGCCTCTGGGATGGTGTAGTGCAGTTTTCAAGTGTCTGACCCATTATGCCAGCTGCCGTAGGTGGCAGAAGATGGAATTTACAGCAGTGGGGCCAGGGGAGCAGGGAGGGTATTGTGGGAAATTATTTTTTAATGAAAATATCAACTTATCTTTTAATATAATGACAAAGATATGAACGAACATGCTTATAAAACTGAAATTCGTATCAAATAACTACAGTAATACAGTATGTGCCTACTGATAATACATTACATTGCGTCTTCAAGCTGGTCATAGATGGGCAAAATTTCAAATAAAAATTCTTAGGAAAAGAATGTTTTAAGAAAGTTGGTTTACTTTTCGAATTCTTAGTACGTCAAATTGGCATTCATTTTTGACCGCAGTGAGGAGCAAAACTCGAAAGAGCAGGATGGAAACGTTTTCACAAACAAAGGAATTTCTAGCAGTGTATGTGGTTTTCGCTTGGCAAAGTCCATTCATTCCAATATCGAAATGTCAAAAGCAAACTAAATCTTTCAAATGACAATTAAGTTTTGTACAAATTTTCCAAGACTTATCCTAAGAATTTTTGTTTAAAATTCTATCCATGCTGGTAGGTTAATTGGCTCCTGTCTAAAATGGCCCTAGTATGTGTATGAATGTGAGTTAGGGACCTTAGATTGTAAGCTCCTTGAGGGCAGGGACTGATGTGAATGTATACTGTATATTTAAAGCTTTGCGTAAATTGATGGCGCTATATAAGTACCTTTAATGAATAAATAGATTTATGATCAGCTTAAGAAGGCAACTTTCTCAGACATGTAATATCAGGCTTAACTGAGCAATTACTAGGAAAACTTTATTGTCCTTCCAAAAATCTCAATTCTTTATTTACATTTCAGGTACATCCGAAAGCCCCAAGACTGCTGCTGGGCACCCCCATTTTGGATGTGATGCCAACAGCCCCAGCAGTCTGTCACTCAAATTATACTCTATATCAGTGATCGGGAACCTTGGCACCCCAGATGTTTTTGAACTACATTCCCATGATGCTCAACTACATTGCAGAGTGCATGAGCATCATGGGAAATGTAGTTCCAAAACATCTGGGGTGCCAAAGTTCCCCATCACTGCTCTATAATATTCCCCTTCACTCCTCCCCTGTCAGCTACATAAAAGTTTATGTAGGGTAGTGAGGGGAGGAGTGGAGGAGCTAGGTCAGCACAGGCAGTAATTAGAAACTCTCGGAAGAGAAGAGGGCTATGTTGTGGCAGAAGGGAGTGGGTTGTAAATTTCAATACTTTTTTGCAGGTTCAATCAGTGGCGGCTGGTGCTCCATGGGCCGGGGGGGCGGTAGACGGACCATACCCCCCCGACCACACCAGCTCGCACACCATACCAACCCCCCCCCCCCCCCGTCGCCAGCTCACTAACCCTGGACTCAAGTGGAGGACAGGCAGCAGCGGCGGTGGCTTCCCCCAGCGGCGGCAGTGGCTTCCCCTACGTCTCCTCCCTCCTCCTCCTACTTGGCCAATAGCATGGCCTCTCCTTTCGGCCAATCGGGAAACGGGTCTCAGGACCTGCTTCCTGATTGGCTGGGAGGAGGATCCGTGTGATAATAGTGAATATTCATTTGCTATTGTCACACAGCTGGGTGGGCTCAGGGTGCAGTGCTCTGCGCCCCGAGCCCCCCCTTTTTTGAAGCCTATTAGAGCCTCTGGCTCTAATCACATGCTTAAAAAAAAAAAAACAACACTATTGGAATTCATGCGTCCGGCGCCCTGCATGTAGATTAGGGGGCCGATTGCATGGATGGGGGGGGGGGGTGGCGCCCCCAGTGCACCAGCCGCCACTGGGTTCAATGGCAAAATTGTCTATGGAAAGGGAAGTATTTAAAATATTTCAATCTTTCTGTGCTTTTACCTGCAATGTTTAGGTTGGTAACAGGTTCCCCTTAAATTGCATTCAGGGATATATAGATTGTGCCTTTAGGCAGGTGATCCTTGTTCTCCCATGGGACATGTTACATTTCCACCATGCCTTTTCTACAATGGGAACCTTCATCCCTGTGCTTAAAATTACAACATGCTAACAAATTACATTACTCCAACGTAAGATGGTCCTCACTGTCTTTTGTCAGCCATGAATGTAGCTGCCATTGCAAGTCATTTTTTATGCTAAACTAATACAAAGAATTCTAAGGTTCTATTATGTTGGTCTGAAGTGCCATTGTGTGTCTTACTGAGCATTGTGCTCCATTCCCCGTATGAAAAATGATCTTTACATTCATTTTCTGCACGCTATTTTCATGTACTTCGCTCACAGATGCTTAGGGTGTGTTCTAACTTAATCAGTAAACATGTATGGAAATCTCACAGGGAGTATATAGTTTTGTATTGCATTTACATAGCAAATACTCATATCTAAGGCTCATGAACATGGACCTATATGGCCATACAACATAAAATACAGACTTATTTCTGGGCCTGGGAGCCACAGTTGTTACAGCCGTATGTGCGTATATGCCGGTCCTATCATAAACATGCATAAGCATACAGACATATGCCCATGGATGCATACTTTCTGTACCCAGGGGTGTACACCCATACGCATTATGTATAGTTACGCTAAGACCGGGGTATACCTGTGTACAGCTCTATCCTGTATTTCACATATAGAGGTGGCTGTACGGAACACCCTGCTCCCGATCACTGAAATAAGGTCATACATTCCCATGTGAATAAATACTTAAAATGGACCTAGAAATATTAATTATGCCTAACCCTAAAAATTTACTTTTATTTTAAATTCCTCCTAAACCTAGCAGTGCATTCCTGGTAATTTGAAGGTGCCCTGGCATTCCTGTTCTTACAGCCTCATAGCTGTATATCTGCTGTATCTAACCATTTGACCTCCGGAAGATATACCCCCCATCATGAGCAGGCAATTTTTTGCGATACGGCACTGTGTTACTTTAACTGACAATTGCGCAGTCGTGTGACACTGTACCCAGGTAAAATTGATGTCCTTTTTTCCCACAAATAGAGCTTTCTTTTGGTGGTATTTGATCACCTCTGCGATCTTCATTTTTTGCACTACAAACAAAAAAATACAGACAATTTTGAAAAAACAAAAACAACATTTTTTACTTTCTACTACAAAATATATCCAATAAAAAAAAAAATTTAAAAAATCAAATTTTTTCATCAATTTAGGTCAATATGTATTCTGCTACATATTTTTGTTAAAAAAAAGGCCTGGATTGCAGTCTCTGCTCTATTCATCCCAAAGGTGTTCTATCAAGTTGAGGTCAGGCCAGTAAAGTTCCTCTACCCCAAACTCACTCATCCATGTCTTTATGGACCTTGCTTTGTGCACTTGCCCAAATCATTTGGTGGAGGGAGGTTTATGGTGTGGGGTTGTGCTTCAGGGGTTGGGCTTGGCTCCACAGTTCCAGTGAAGGGAACTTTTAAGGTGTCAGCATACCAAGACATTTTGGACAATTGCATACTCCCAATTTTGTGGGAACAGTTTGGGGATGGCCCCTTTGTGTTCCAACATGACCAGTGCACAAAGCGAGGTCCATAAAGACATGGATGAGCGAGTTTGGGGTGGAGGAACTTGACTGGCCTACACAGAGTTCTGACCTCAACCCGACAGAACACCTTTGTGATGATATAGAGTGCAGACTGTGAGCCAGGCCTTCTTGTCCACATCAGTGCCTAACCTCACTAATGTGCTTCTGGAAGAATGGCCAAACATTCCCATAGACACACTCCTAAACCTTGTGGACAGCCTTCCCAGGATAGGTGAAGCTGTTTTAAACTACAAAGGGTTTTACTGTTAACAAAAAAAAATTGCAAAGGGTGGGCCAACTCAATACTGAACTTTACTGGGATGCCAGTAAAGTTCAAGTGTGTGTAAAGTCAGGCGTCCCAATATAATATAGTGTAATATAGTTTAATACGAGGCACCTACAAAAATCTCTTCCACCCCAACTTCCCTCCTCAATATTTGTCTTCACAGTTTTCACGATTTGCTACTCTAGGGTTATAGGGTTAAAAGCTGGATTCTTACTACTGTATATAAGACACATTTTCCCACCTCGGGATCACTGGAGCTGGTGGTTTTTAAAAAAGTTGACCATTGACAATGTTGTAAAAATCAAAAATGAAAGGAAAAATTGCTGGTGTCTCCATTATTGCATATAACCCTTTTAGTAAGGCAGTGTAAATTAAAGCGGAGTTCCAGCCACAAAAAAAAAAAATAATTTCAATGAACATACCCCTGGGACAGTCAGGGCTAGTGCATTCCACAATGGATAGCCTCGGAACTGTCCCGGTTCACACTTACCTTTTAGAAGAAATACTTGCTTTTAAAATTTCTTCTCCAGCGCTGCCATCTCAGGTGTGGGCAGCTTGAAGCCAGCGCGATCCTCTTCCGCGTCCTCTTCCGTCCTCTTCGGTCCCACGATGCACTGCGCCGGCCCCGCCGTCACTTCCAGGTCTGCAGCGTCATTCCTGCACAGCTTCTGGGCATGCCCAGAAGCTGTTTAGCAAGGTATGACGGCGCCTGCACCGGAACTGACGTCGGGGCCGGTGCAGGCGCATTGATTCCTGGGAGTGATGACGTTCAGCGGAAGTGACGGGGCGGGCCGTGCGGCCGAGGGAGGAAGTGGAAGAGAGGTGAGTATTTTCTTTCTGCAATTACAAGGTAAGTAAAAAAAAAAAAACTAACTACCCATTTCTTTTTCAGGTGAGCTAGAGCAAGCGGATGGCCCAAAATCGACTATGTCGATTTTGTGGCCGGAACTCCGCTTTAAGTGGGTGGCACAGTAGCTTAGTGGTTTGCACTTATATCTTGCAACATTGGGATCATTGGTTTAAATCTCCACCAGGACACTGCCTACATGGAGCTTGCATGTTCTCCCTAACTTCATATGAGTTTACTCCCACACTCCAAGGACATGCTGGCAGATTCATTGGCTCTGGTATGTTTGGACAAATTGCCTATGCAAATGTGTTATCACATTCTGCATGCCAGCCCTAAGCCCAAAGAATTGGGGAGGGTTAAGCAAAGGCCTAGCAACCTACCTCGTAAAAAAAAAAATGTGAAAAAGTCTTTCATGTGTATCAGACATAATGAGAGCTGGCTCATAGAATTACTGAACTGCACAGATAGATGCATACATTGAGCAGGGATAGGTCAGGACTGTTGGGGCTGCAGTTAGATGCTGAAGTTGATTTTAATACTTTTTGAGTCACAGATCCAGAAAAATTACATTGGTCAGGGAAGTCAATGAAACGAAAAGTAGTCATTAATATTTATTAGAACTTCATATAGCACTATCAATTTACATAGCGGTTTTTGTACTATGCACTGACACCAGCCCCTGCCCTCAAACAGTTTACAATATAAGGTCTCTATCTCAGATGTACACACATACTAGGGCCAATTTAGAATGGAGACAACTAACGTACCAACTTGTCTCCACGTGTGGGAGGAAACCAGGGTAGCCAGGAGGAAACCGACACAAGCACTAGGAGAACAAAGCAAACTCCATGCAAATAGTTTCCTGACTTGGATTTGAATAAAGGACCCTTTTCTGCATACTTGCTCTTGGTCAGCAATTCAAAATTTTATACCCAGAGAGTTACTATCATCCATATTCCTTTCATCTTTTAAAGAGGCTTCCACCCAAAAAAGTTTTCCTAATGTATTTGTATTTGTGTGTATATGATGGACTGCAGAAGGGATAATAGACTGCTTATTTGGGACACACACACTGGTGTGTATAGTTCACTGCTATGTGTATCAGCAGAGGGGAGCATAGCACTAGGGCCTTCTGGAACATAGGAGTCTGTATATGTTAGATTTAGGTCAGGCTAGAACCCTCTTCCACCGTCACACTTCTCACTTAGGAATCAAGCACACTGGGCATTTTGCCCTGGTGCATGAGACTCCAGTGTTGAGGTGCTGGCGGGGGGCACAGGAATCCTAACGAGCCCCACTGCTGGCAGCCTGCAGTGGTAGGCTGAAAGCTGCTGCAACTGGATGGGGTGGGATGGTGCACCAAGTGGTTCTAAGGTTTAGGGCAGTATGTGCTCATGTGTCAGGGAAGAAGTTCGAGGAGAACTGGCAGATACGCCAATGCCCAAAATGGGCGCGCTAATGCGCACATGCGCATTAGCGAAAGGTACGCAAGGCGAATCACCTATGCAACGGTGCATTGGCGTACGCCGCGGTACGTCCTAATTACAAGCATCCACTGGCCTATATAAAGTCCTTATTACCAGCATCCACTGGCCTATATAAAGTCCTTATTACCAGCATCCACTGGCCTATATAAAGTCAGCACTGGCTATCACTCATTGCTGGATTATCTTCAGCTAGTATCCTGTGTTCCCTGTGCCTTGAACTTCAGCTTAATTACCTGTTCCCGACCCGGCTTATCCCTGACCTGCTCTGGCTTCTCTTCTGGCTCTGAACCTGGCTTGCTTTACGGACTTGCTCCTGCCTAATTCTGATTGCCTTCCCGTGTTTGACCCTGTCTTGACCCCGACTACTCTACCTGCCTCTGTTCCTGATTGACCTCCAAGTGTTTGACCCACGGCCTGGCTACTCACCTTGCTTTTGCTTTAACCCGCCAGCACTTCCAGAGATCCATTGGTTGTGACCACCTTCTCCACCGCGGATCTGATTAATCAAGCAGCTTCACCTGCAGGCAACCCGTGCACCTTTGGGCACAGCACCCTCTGTCACCATCTCCAGGGGTACTCTGCACTCAGCCGCAAGGGGAGCCCTCTCGTCACCTCAGCCTCCAGCCTGATACCTGACATCATGGATGAATACTCAGAACACAGACTGCTTATGTTATGGGCATTCATCCCTGAGCACACACTGCCCTAAACGTCAATGGACCTCCCAGTCACAGCAGCTTTTAGACTCCCATAGAGATTTACAGCCTGACCCTAACAGACAATTATGTAGCAGGGACTTTTTAAGGCACATTTACAAAAATTGTGGTAATGAAAAAGTAAAACAGTTTAAAACGACATATTATTCATTATGTAATGATAAAAAAACATTCATTATGACCAGTTTATACATCAGGCGTTCATGAAATATACCATTAATGTAAGTGTCATATCAATTGTAAATAATTCTTGTTGAGAGATAACAAAGTCCATGTGAAAAGGCTCAATGCGTTTCAAACCCTTGTCTTTTTCAGGAGTAAATGTATATATGTTGTTACGATCACGACCTGTCCTAATCATACAAATTAAGAAGGTATTTGGATTGTTTCCTCAATGGTACAAAATGGAGCCCACCAGATCCACAAACACCAAAAAACAATCACAAGGGACACCACTAATGCCAACAGATCGAGTGCCCAATTAATTCAACCGATACACAGATGTAAGAGGACCTTTTTACTTGAGGCTGGGTATATACATTCAGTTTTGAGAAAAAATAATTCAAGGCCCATATAAATTAAATCAGGGTCCATGTCTCATCCATCCAAATTAAAGACTGCCAAAAGTCAAATGGAAGGATGGATGTGGGCACATCAGCATAGAACCCTCCACTGAACCATGAATTCAGAGTTTTACAGGTTGTCGGAAAATAGTGCTGGATGGTGTACATGTGCCTTTCAACAGCACCTAAATGCCAGAGATTCATGCACCAGGGCTAAATATCCAGTATGTGTAAAGTAGAGGTATGGCCTAAACTTTTTGGTCATACTTCTTCTATGGGATACAGGAGTACAGCTTGTTCTGCACTGCTGTCACCTGTTTTCAGCCAACAGCAGGCATCACTCAGCCAGTCCAGGCTCTGAAAAGATCCTGACCATATGGTCAATATCCACCCAGAAGCCTGGACCGGCACCTGGCTTAGCCTCTCCACTGAGAGCCGAAGCCGCCCCATTACCTCCCTCTCCACAGCCCAACGCTCCAGTGAGCGCTGGAGGGGAGAGCAGAGAGCCAATGACTGACAGCCACAGCTCTCTGCTCAGAGCAGAGGAGGAGAAATGAATGATAAGCAATGTTTGATAGTTCAGTTCTCACTGCAAAGTTGGCGGGGGTCGGGGGATAGACGCAGCATTGCACTGATGCTGCAGTCACCTAGGTGAATATAAATGTTTATTTTTTTTTAAAAATCCCAAACTTCTCTTTTAAAGGATAAGTCCAGTCAAAAACGAAACGAAACGAAACGCTAAACCTGCTCTGTGCCACATTCTAAGCAAAAATAACTGTACTTACCTTTTCTACACCCAATCCGGTCCCACGTTGATCTGTCAGCGGCGCCTTCAGCATGGATGCGGGCGCAGGAGAGGCACTTGACAATAAAAGCCCCATAGTAAGTCTATGGGTGATGTCACTTCCCATTCATTTCCCAGCCGTTGCCGGTCCTCTCCTGCACACAGTTTCCGTCGCTGGAGACCAGCCTGGATCGGGTGTAGAAAAGGTAAGTACAGTGATTTTTGCTTTACAGGGTTATAAAGAATAGTCTTAGAATGTGGCACAGAGCAGGTTTAGCATTTGTTTTTGACTGGACATCCTTTAAGGCCTTATAGGACAGGTGAAAAGACCCCCAATTCAAAATAAATACATGTACAAACCCAAATCCAAAAAAGTTGGGACACTGTACAAATTGTGAGTAAAAAAGGAATGGACTAATTTACAAATCTCATAAACTTATATTTTATTCACAATATAATATAGATAACATATCAAATGTTGAAAGTGAGACATTTTGAAATGTCATGCCAAATATTGGCTCATTTTGGATTTCATGAGAGCTACACATTCCAAAAAAGTTGGGACAGGTAGCAATAAGAGGCCGGAAAATTTAAATATACATATAAGGAACAGCTGAAGGACCAATTTTCAACTTATTAGGCCAATTGGCAACATGATTGGGTAAAAAAAGAGCCTCTCAGAGTGGCAGTGTCTCTCAGAAGTCAAGATGGGCAGAGGATCACCAATTCCCCCAATGCAAATAGTGGAGTAATATCAGAAAGGAGTTTTTCAGAGAAAAATTTGAAAGAGTTTGGAGTTATCATCATCTACATTGCACAATATCATCTAAATATTCTGAAAATCTGGAACAATCTCTGTGCGTAAGGGTCAAGGTCCGAAAACCATACTGGATGCCCGTGATTTTCGGGCCCTTAGACGGCACTGCATCACATACAGGAATGCTACTGTAATGGAAATCACAACATGGGCTCAGGAATACTTCCAGAAAACATTGTCGGTGAACACAATCCACCGTGCCATTCGCCGTTGCCATCTAAAACTCGATAGGCCAAAAAAGAAGCCATATATAAACATGATCCAGAAGCACAGGCGTTTTCTCTGGGCCAAGGCTCATTTAAAATGGTCTGTGGCAAAGTGGAAAACTGTTCTGTGGTCAGACAAATCAAAATTTGAAGTTCTTTTTGGAAAACTGGGACGCCATGTCATCCGGACTAAAGAGGACAATGACAACCTAAGTTGTTATCAGCGCTCAGTTCAGAAGCCTGCATCTCTGATGTTATAGGGTTGCATGAGTGCGTGTGGCATGGGCAGCTTACACATCTGGAAAGGCACCATCAATGCTGAAAGGTATATTCAAGTTCTAGAACAACATATGCTCCCATCCAGACATCGTCTCTTTCAGGGAAGACCTTGCATTTTCCAACATGACAATGCCACACCACATACTGCATCAATTACAACATCATGGCTGCGTAGAAGAAGGATCCGGGTACTGAAATGGCCAGCCTGCAGTCCAGATCTTTCACCCATAGAAAACATATGACGCATTATAAAGAGGAAGATGCAACAAAGAAGACCTAAGGCAGTTGAGCAACTAGAAGCCTGTATTAGACTAGCATGGGACAACATTCCTATTCCTAAACTTGAGCAACTTGTCTCCTCAGTCCCCAGATGTTTGCAGACTGTTATAAAATGAAGAGGGGATGACACACAGTGGTAGACATGGCCTTGTCCCAACTTTTTTTGAGATGTGTTGATGCCATGAAATTTAAAATCAACTTATTTTCCCCTTAAAATTATACATGTTCTCAGTTTAAACATTTGATATGTCATCTATGTTGTATTCTGAATAAAATATTGAAATTTAAAACTTCCACATCATTGCATTCTGTTTTTATTCACAATTTGTACAGCGTCCCAACTTTTTTGGAATCGGGTTTGTACTTGGGGCAGTAGCTGAATGGGGTTAGGGCAAAAAATGCTCTAGCACAGGGGCCCTTTGGGGACCTCCTCTGCCACTGAGTATCACCTCTACTGTATAAAAAATTAAATAATTAAGCAAAATCAAATCTTTTGCCACACTTTTTATCCTTCTTTATTGTAATCCTAAGGAATGGCTTCCCCAGGCGTGGGGTTTGTGTTTAATTGGCAGATCCACTCTTAACAGTGTGGAATCCTAAGTACACTAAGAATAGTCATATTCCTGCAGGCTAGATAAGGAACAAAGCCTGTCTGCAACTACCTATGTCCACAGTCACACTTCAGCCTTGATAAGGATGTCTGCTTCACACAGGGATTCTGCTGCTGTCAGGAAGATCAGAAGACGAGGAAGAGTTACACCTAATCAAAAACCTCTTGGAACAGCTAAACTTCCTTGCTGAGTGTTTGATCTCTGGAGATCTGGTGATGTAATTGACTCAAGACATGTGCAAAGCTGGTTTTCCAGGAGGAGGGTGACAATTGTTGAGCCAGAAGTCTTTATGCTGCTCTCCAAGAGAGCTCATCTGCACCAAATTGGTGACATCTGGTTTATTCTTGACAAGGCCTGGCCCTGGCGGTCCACTTGCTGGGCAGTTGGAAGTAAGCTTGGCAGATAAGGGCTTTTATCGTTCTTTTCCTAGAAAACATGCTTTCTTCCTGAATTTCTGAATGTTTCCTTGGTGGCGGAACTTATTGCATAGAGTATGTGCCAGCCTTATGGTCTCCAGGTTCATTTTTTTCTGAGAAACTGTATTGTGATTCCCACCATACTGACTACAGAACGCTGCTCTGCAGGCCACAAGATCTTTGCTAAACTTCAACTTTGTTTTTTTTTTTTTTTTTTCATTTTTAAACTTAATAAATAAAAAAATGAAAAAAAGAAATGTAATAAATAATGTATCTAAAGTTGCGCTAAACAGTTTTTACAACATAAAAAGAATCTCTTTGCGGTGGAAGTTAATTCAAATCTAACTAAAGCCCAGTACACACTAAACTAGCGGAGGCGCTGTACTAACGATCTGATGTTAGTGCAGCATTTTCCCCTGCTGAGCTGTTGTGTTCTGACAAGGGGGCGGCCCCCCCGCCAGGGTATCAGGACAATATCCCCCCGGATCATATCCCCCTGGACATTATCCCCCGGACCTTATCCCCCGGGCAATATCCCCCGGGACAATATCCCCCCCGGAAAACATCCCCCTGGACATAGCGTTAGGGTTAGGGGGGGGGGGGAATATTGTCTAGGGGTATATTGTCCAGGGAGGATATTGTCTGGGGGGATGTTGTCCAGGGGGGATTATGTCCAGGGGGGATAGTGTCCTAGAATCCCCGCCAGAACACTCTGGTCAGCGCTTTCAGCCATTGGCTGAGAAAGCTGATCGGCTGTTGGTTTTCCAGCTTGACAGTTGACATTCTCAAATATTTCCTATCAATGTGGCCATATGGCCTGACTTCACCCCTGAATTTTAACCACTTCAGCCCCGGAAAGTTTTATTTCCTTAATGACCAGGCCATTTTTTGCGATTCAGCACTGCGTTGATTTAACTAACAATTGCGTGGTTGTGCGACGCTGTACCCAAATACAATTGGTGTCCTTTTTTCCCCCCAAATAGAGCTTTCTTTTGGTGGTATTTGAGCAGCTCTGTGGTTTTTAGATTTTGCGCTAAAAACAAAAAAAGAGCAAAAATTTTGAAAAAAAAAAACAAAAAAAAACAATAATTTTTACATTCTGCTATAAAACATTCCCAATAAAAACATTTTAAAAATCAAATTTTATTTATTAGTTTAGGCCAATTTTTGGTAAATATTTATATTTTTGGTAAAAAAAATCCCAAAAAGCCTATATTAATTGGTTTTGCAGACATGTTGGCAGTTGTAGCGTTTACAAACTATGGGATAGATTTTTGGACTTTTTATTTATTTTTTGTTGTTTTTATTAGTAATGGCGGCGATCAGCGATTTTTGTGGTGGACAACTCTGACACTCAGTGACACTTTTTTGGGACCAGTGACACCAATACATTGATCATAAAAAACATACAACATAAAAAAAATCTCTTTGAAGTGGAAGTTCATTCAAATCTAACTAAAGCCTGGTACACACTAAACTAACAACTCCGGTCGGAGGCGCTGTACTAACGATCTGATGTTAGTACAGCATTTTCCCCTGCTGAGCTGTTGTGTTCTGACAAGGGGGCGGCCCCCCCGCCAGGGTATCAGGACAATATCCCCCTGGACATTGGCTGAGAACGCTGATCGGAAGCCGATCGGCTGTTGGTTTTCCAGCATGCTCATCCATTTGGCCGTCTTCTGTCGAACCACCTGACAAACACACAGGCCGAATGTCGGCTAGTTTTTATTGAACCGGCCGCTGTCGCCCGGCATTTTAGGCTACGTTCACATGTTAGTGTAGAGTATCGCGGACAGAACACCGCGATTCTGCCAGCGATCCGGAAATCATTGCAAATCGCGGGACGCCTGTGCGTTGCCGTTGATTTGCAATGGCACCCCAAATGCTGTGCGATGTTGCTGCGATTTCCGCCTGCCGAATCGCGGTAACATCGCGCAAACAAAATCGCGGGTCACATGACGCCCAAAAAATGTACAAGAGCTTCTTTGTTTGCGTGCCGCGATTTGCAATGATTTCCGGATCGCGGGCAGAATTGGGGTGTTCTGCCCGCAATCCGCTACGCTAACATGTGAACGTAAGGTGTGTACGGGGCTTAAGCGGAGTTCCACCCTCTTTTTCTTCTTTCCGGATTCCTGTGGGAAAAAGCATGTTAAAAAAGAATTGGACATTTTTTTATTTTTTTGGTTGTCACTTACCTTATTCTAGGGGCATCTCTGTCCGACTTCCTCCTTCTGCGGCCGCGGCCCCGGACGTCACTTCCGGTTTTGCATTGCGTCCTGGGAGATGTGAGTCATCAATCCCAGGATGCAATGGGAATGGCCGGCCGCTACTCAGATTGCCAATCGCAAACTATAGCGCATGCGCGAGATTGCGATCGGCATTCTGGGTAGCTAGAAACCAGGAAGAGGGACGCAGCGGGGGACACAGTGGCTTCAGACGCCCACACCGGAGATGGCCGCGCTCTGCAATCAATTTTAAAGGTAAGATTTTATCTAAATTCAATTACTGTCCTGTACTGTAATGTGGGGTTAGTGTTAGTGTAATTGGCGTTAGCTTAGAATTAGGAGGGTATTTTTATCTAAAAAAATGTTTTTGTGGCTGGAGCTCCGCTTTAAGACTAAACCTACCAACACCCTCATTCTAAGACTATGCTATCTACCCTGTATAAGAAAACATGCCCATACTGACCTATTCTGAAGCCGATCCGGGCTGGTCACATAATTGGGTCTCAACACTGGCTTCATTGTATAGGAGGGACAGCCGACAACGGATGCCCCATAGTAAGTCTATGGGTGACGTCACAGCACACTTATTACAACCGTTATTGGTGATCTCTCCTCTCCACTGATGCCGTCGCTGAGACCTGCTCATTTGACCAGACTCGAGTGGCTTCAGAATAGGTAAGTATAGACATCTTTGATTTTTTTTTTTTTTTTTACAGTTAAATTTTTATTTTATTGTTAAACATATAAACAACACAAATATTCCAATACAATACATTACTCTGCACAAAACATAATATTATCCATACATAGAAACACACACAAAAAAAAAAAAAAAAAAAAATAAATATATTCTTTAGGGATGGGAGGGGAAGGGGAATATCAGTAAACCAGTTTAGGAGCAGGAAGGAAAAAAAAAAAAAAAAAAAAAAAAAAAAAATTAATTATCACCTAATTAGTTAATAAGTACCTACTTATGTCAATATGGAACAGGTGACATTGGCACACCTACTGCGTCAATCCAGGCTGACCAGACTTTATCAAATTTTTTTGGGGAATTCCTACTACCGTATGTGAAACGGTAGAATGGAAGTGTCTTAGTAACGGCAGCTATCCAGGATAATCGGGTAGGAGGTTCGGGTAACTTCCATCGCAGAAGGATTTCTCTCCTGGCATAAAACAGGGTATATGTAATGCACTTTTTAGCATATTTGTCCCCTACCAGTTCTGTAAGGTTACTCAATAAAGTTACCTTTGGGTCCAAAGGGATCATAATGTCAAAGATTTCGCCAATAGTGTCCGTCACTTCTTTCCAAAAGGTTGCTAGATCGGGACACGACCAAACAACATGTAAGAATGTACCTATTCCATGCCCACATCTAATGCACAAGGGATCTTTCATGGGATATATCCTAGCAAGACGTTGCGGCGTATAATATGCTCTATGTAAGAATTTAAGTTGTATAAATCTGTCCCTGGCTGCTATCATTGAGGGAATATAATTATTCACCGAGTCCTCCCACTCTTCAATAGTCAGATCTGGAATGTCCTCCTTCCATTTATTATAGGTTTTCTCAGAGGATTGACTATGATCTGTTAAGAGTATGGAATATATAGCAGAAAGAGTTTTCCCTATTACCTTAAAAGTTAACATTTTCTCCAAGGGGTCTGATTCCAGGACAACAAGACCTTGGAACTGAGCCCGCATAGCATGACTAAGCTGGCGGTAACGAAACCCCATGGTGGGAGGTAATGAATGGGTAGACTGAAGAACATTAAAACCCTGAAGTCTTCCATCTTTAATAACATGTTTCATAGTCAAAATCCCTCTAGCAGCCCATACCTGTGGATCAGGGAGATGATATAGATGTTTTAAATTAGGATTACCCCACAACGGAGTGTGGGGGGATATGTGCAATGGTGTGTTATATATCACCCGCGCCCGAGTCCATATCCGCAGCACAGTCTTCATCAGACTGGTTATTTGAGGATGTGCCTGTTCACCCCGAAAAACAAGATTACTAAGGGCCGCATATGAACCCAGTAGTGCTGCTTCTAGTGTAACTGCGGAGTTAGTTTTGGGCTGGGAGAACCACCACCGGACCGTCACCAGAACAGCCGCCCAGAAATACAATTTAAAGTTAGGAAGCGCTAAACCTCCTCTTGCAAGAGGAAGATATAGCGTGCGTCTTGCGACTCGTGGAGTTCGCCCAGCCCATACAAAAGTTGTTACAATACTATCTAATCTCGAAAAAAAGGTTCTAGTCATATCAATGGGGGAATTACGAAAAAAATACAAAAATTTCGGAAGATAATTCATTTTTATTAAATTAATTCTGCCAACGGGGGACAAGGGAAGCATGCGCCAAGACGCACACTTTTTATTTAATTGTAAAACTAAAGGGTCAATGTTATTTTGTTGGTACACCTCCAATGTTGGGCCCACTTTGATGCCTAAGTACACCATATCCTGTACCCATTTCAACGGTGTCTGAGTATCGATTAAAGGTATCGATGGGTGTAGTGGAAAAAGGACGGACTTAGACCAATTAATACTTATACCTGAAAAACGACCAAAGATGTCAAATAGTTGTAAGGCCCTATGTAATGATGTGGAAGCATCCGCCAAATATATCAAGGTGTCGTCTGCATATAAAGACAACTTCTCTTCAATGACTCCCACCTTGATGCCTCGGACTTGTGGGTCCGCTCGCAACATAATCGCGAGCGGCTCCAAAGCCAAGGCAAACAAGGCTGGGGATAACGGACATCCCTGTCGGGTACCCCTCAGTAGAGGGAATTTATCCGACAGAGATGTATTAGTGCGTACTCTAGCCGTAGGGTTCTCATAGAGAAGCTTAATCCATGAGACAAAATTTGGGCCAAACCCGAAGCTAGCTAGGATCTTCCAAAGAAATGGCCACTCAACAGAATCGAATGCTTTCTCGGCGTCGAGGGAGGCGACCACCCCTGCTCCTCCCCCCGACGCCAAGGCCATATGTGTAAACAATCTCCGGATATTGATATCAGTGCCCCGTTCAGGTATAAATCCAGTTTGGTCCGGATGAATCAAGCCTGTGATAACACTATTAAGTCGAGTGGCCAAGACTTTTGAAAGGATCTTCCCATCAACATTTAATAAAGAGATAGGTCTGTATGATGAACATAATGATGGGTCCTTCCCTGGTTTAGGGATCACAACAATAATCGCTTCGCTCATTGTTTTAGGGAGTTCCCCATCATTTAGAGATCCTAGAAGAGTGGCTAATAAATGCGGACCCAAAAGGTCCATATGGGCCTTATAGAATTCAACAGGAATTCCATCCGGTCCTGGTGTCTTATCGGGTTGTAGGGAGGCCACCACTTCCTGGATCTCCAAAAGAGTAATAGGGGCGTCTAATTTGGCCCTATCTCTACCAGTTAAAACTGGAAAGTCCACTGCTTGTAGATAATGATCGAGTTCATCTCCTGAATAATTAACCCTAGTATTATATAGGGCCCGATAATAATCAGTGAAGTTATGATTAATAGTTTCTGGATTGGAGTGAAGAGTACCTGATTGATCCTGAATATGTGCTATACTATACCCACTTGTCTGTTCCCTAGAAATTTGCGCCAGCATTTTACCGTTATACTCTCCATGTACGAAAATATGTTGAGATTGAGAAAGCAGTTTTTTCTGTGTAAGGGCTGTGCGTATTGCCATTACCTCCCTAGTCAAGGATTGAAATCGTGTATAGTGAGTGGGGTCTCTAGTTTGTATGTATAGATTTTCCATATCTCTAGCTTCCTTTTCTTTTTGCAGTAGATTTGTTCGCCTATATCGTTGGATCTTCCCAATAGCTGTCTGATAATACCCCCGGGTGCAAACCTTAAAAGCGTCCCAGACCATAGCCACTGATGACGTGCCCGGATTTATCTCCCAAAAGGCCGCTATCTGGGGTTCGACTAAAGGGTTTATATCAGAGTCAGAGATCCAATATCTGGATAAACGCCATAGTCTATGAGAGGGGTTACCAGATAATTCCATATTTAAGAGAAGTGGAGCATGGTCAGAGATCCCACGAGGAAGAACCCGAATCTCCCGCACCCGAGATAGTAATGACCCACCTGCAAACATTAAGTCAATTCGAGAAAAGGATTTATAAGTGGCGGAGTGGCAGGTATATTCCCTAGCATGGGGATGGTGCCAACGCCATAGGTCTGTCAACCCATAGGTCTCAGCCCATACAGCAAGATCCGATCTGGTGGAAGAATCTCCAGTCATTCTATCCATGTTCGGGTCTGGAACCATATTAAAATCACCCACAATAAGTATGTTATCAGTCTCATATTTTGCAATTTCTTTAAAAATTTTATATAACAGCCTGACTGAAGCTGGCGGAGGTATATATAAGCCTACCAGCAATAAAGTAAAAGATGATATCTGCAGATTGAGCAAAACAAATCGTCCATCCGGGTCCAGGGAAAGACCCATTAGTCTAAACGGGAGAGACTTGTGGATAAGAACGCTGACTCCACGAGCATACGTAGAAAACGTAGAGTGGTAATGATGCCCAACCCATGGTTTCTTAAGAGCCAGCGTTCGAGTACCCAACAAGTGGGTCTCCTGCAGAACACATATGTGAGGATTAAACGTTTTTAAATATTGAAATACTAAAGAGCGTTTCTGCGGGGAATTCAAACCTCTAGTGTTCCAAGAAATCACCCTTAAAGATTCCATATCCACTCATAAACAGTGTA
Source organism: Pelophylax lessonae (assembly GCF_965119305.1). Classification (NCBI taxonomy): domain Eukaryota; kingdom Metazoa; phylum Chordata; class Amphibia; order Anura; family Ranidae; genus Pelophylax; species Pelophylax lessonae. Next base: position 634,963,484 of record NC_138770.1, on the reverse strand, counting down.
TACAACATATATATAATAATATATATTTGTGTGCCAATGTCCCAAAAAAAAAAAAAAAAAAAAAAAAAAAAAAAAAAAAAAAAGAAGAGGAAAACAACTGAAAAATACAATAAATACAATAACAGAGTAATGATTCAAACATCCCCATCCCCCCCACCCCACCCATCTCCCCAAATTTGGAGAGGGTTTGTATCCCACCCACCGCGGACCTCATAGTCCACCCTAGGGGGTAAGTGTCAAAAAAGAGGCGCTATATTACCCCCCTCCCCCCTTAGAAAAAAAAAAAAAGGAGGGGAAGGGAGAAGACTCCGGCGTTCAAAAAGGGATAAGGAAAAAAAAAAAAAAAAAAAAAAAAACTTGTATCTTAATTCACCCAACTGTCGTGTGAAATTTGGGAAAGCAAACTGTGAGAGGCCAAGAGGAAGGAAAAAAAAAAAAAAAAAAAAAAAGGGTTCAGTTTCAGTCCTACTTGTATGTCTCAAGCCAGGATAACACCTCTTTTGGGGAGGAAAAGAGACGCACATGTTCACCATCTTGTACCCGCAATTTAGCTGGGAACAGAGTACTATATTTCAACCCCTTTTCTCTTAACTTAGAACGGGCTTGATCAAATGACTTCCTCTGACGCTGTGTTTCAACAGAATAATCTGGAAAAATAAAAAGTTTACCACCCTCGTATTTCACTTCACCCTGAGAGCGGGCTGCTCGTAAAACAGTGTCCCGGTCACCATAGTGAAGAAACCTCAGAATAAAGGTGCGTGGAGGAGAGCCGGGAGGCCCTCGCTTCCCTGGTATCCGATGTGCACGTACCACTGAAAAAAAAGGAGAGAATTTAGCTTCTGGAAGGATGGTTGGGAGTAAGTGCTCAATAAAGGTCACCGGGTTTGCACCCTCGGACCCCTCCGGGAGACCTATAATCCGTAAGTTATTCCTACGATTGCGGTTTTCTGCATCTTCTGCTCTTATTTCCAGCTGCTTAACCCTGGCTTTGAGCAGCTGAACATCCGAGTTATAACCTTTCTGTGTGTCTTCTACTTCTGAAACCCGCATTTCCATCTCGGTAACTCTATCTCGGAAATTGTCCATATCTTTACGGATAAGTCCAATATCTGATTGTACACAATCAATTTTAGAGGTCAGGGCCGTCTTACAGTCTACTATGGCATGCATGAGCGTCTCTAAACTTGCAGGCGGTTCTACTTCCCTGATCACTGTTGTTTGTTCGGTCTGAGACGCCATAGTTACGGTAGATTTAGACGGTGATGTCACGACTGCACGGCGTGTCTGTACACCCCCTTTATTTTTGGGCATTCCTCCCAAAAAAAAAAAAAAAAGGAGAGGGGGGGGTAAAAGTGGGGAAAAAAGGGGAGAAAAAAATATTCAAGCGTCCCAGTCCTTTTCCTTTCCCCCTCCTCTCCCCTTCCTTAATATAATATAGCTGGAAAAATTCGGGAGGTTTTAGGCCCATCCAATCTGCTCCAATCTGCTCCAATCTGCTTTATTAATTATATTGCATACGGGTTTTATATCTCTCGCTTAACCTTATATAATCAGAAGTTTACTAAGATGTTTGATATAGGAGGCTGGAGATATAATATGGAGTAGGCTTGAGAAGAAAAAAAAGAAAAAAGGGCAGAAAGGGCAGAAAGGGAGCCGTTTAAATAGGTGAAGAGGGATCTATATCCATTTTAAGCATTTACTCACTGCTTTATTAGCGTCCTCAGGGAAAAAGAAAAAAAACCGCCAGTGTAAGCAGTCCAATAACTACTACTGCTACTGCTACTAGTGAGCAGGTCTGCTCCTCTATACTTCCAGAGTAAGGCAGAGTAAGGCACCAAGCAGATCCACAGGACGTCACCCAGCACATCAGCTCACCATCCCTCCAGCAGACATGCAGTCCGCACACCGCGGGAGCTCACACCGGGAGTTCACACCGATCACCGATCACCGCCACTCCAGTTGATCTCGCCAGCCCCGGTCACCGCCTCGTCAGCCCTCCAGCGTCCAGCACCTCAGAGCAGGCACAAATGAGGGCGGAAGGAACAGAGGAGCCGCCCAGCACGAACCTCCAGGACAGCAGAGAACAGCCCGCACACGGGCACACAGGACACAGCAAAGCAAGGCAACGGCAAGGTAACAGCCGGTGCAAGTACCGCTAGACAGCCCGCCTTCCACCTTCTTCCCGGACTCAACGTCAGAGGGAGCTTGCACCCGATCACCAGGAGAGTCTACATGGGTGAACTATAAGGATAGACGCCGGAGTCGGGGAGCTCAGCTAGCACACGTCTGCTCCCGGCGCCATCTTAGACTCCTCCCCACTGTTTAGATTGGTGTCGACATCTTTGATTTTACAGGATATATAGAATAGTCTTAGAAGGGGGGTGGTAATAGGTTTAGCCTCAGTTGGCTTTTGACTGAACTTCCACTTTTAGTACATATTCTTACATTAAGACACATACCTTCTATATTTTCTTTGTTCTTCTTCTCCATCCTCCTACCTGAGCCCTGCTGTGCAGGAATGGGAAGAGGGCTCATACCAAGCCAAATTCAGGTACTTACATGGCTGGTATTTAAAAAAGAAAAAACTTATTCAAAACAGAATTAAAATCTCTCAGTAAAGATTAAAGTGTTCTTTACCCCAACATTTCATATTTCTGATATGAGCCTGCTGTACCATGTACTTTTATGAGGAAGTATCCTGTTCTCTTTGTATTTCTTCCTTTGCGTGAAAACTGACCACACTAAGCAGGAGAACACAGCGTGGTCAGTTCTTTTGCTGTGCTTGGAACTCAGCCTGCTCTCCTCCAGTCCAGTGATCAGACTTGTCCTGACACGCCCCCCTGCACAGCCTTTCACTGGGAAGCTCAGTGTAATGCTGTTTCTCTCTCCCCCAGCTCTTAAGCAGCTGAGAACAGAGGGAACAGAGGGAATGTGATCACTTATAAAAAAAAAGGGGAAAAATTTTATTTTTTTATATCTATACACAAATATTTTGCCTTTAATTTCTATTTTAAACTGAATGGGTTGTTTTAAAAGGAGGTGATCGTTAACAATCACTTTAAAATCCCCCAATAAAGATTAATTATTTGCAATCCTTATGCTGCTGACATTAGTAAATAGATAGGAAAGTATTAAATATTTACTTGTTTTAAACAATTTTTATACATTTCTTCAGTGTCTTCCTGGTTTCTGGCCTAGGCCACAATGATGTCATATATCCCAGGAGTCTTCATGGGCATTTTTGTTTCTTTCATCGAGAGGAGAGTAGGAGGGGTTTTCTCAGCTAAGCACGCCTTCCTGCCTGCAAGCCTGGGCTAAAGGCAGATGGATTCCAGGAAGTATATGCTACATGAATCATCTGCCCTCACTCAAAATGGCCAAGGCTAGAAATGCTAGGGGAGTGTTTCATAGTTGCCAACATTTGAAAAAAGTTTCCAGGGACACTTTGCAGCACAGCTATCAATTACTTACCACACCCACTTCCCTGAAGCTTTGCCCACTCCGCATAATTCATCTCCGCCTACTTATCAGATTATAGGGTCTACTCAATAAAGAGAGAATTACAGGAATTTGAAAAGGGAATTTCAAACTTAAGGCCAAAGTAGCAGAGTTGGAATAATTCTCCCATTCAGCTGCACTACTTCTGCCTAAAGTTTAAAATTCTCATCACAATTCCCTGCAATTCTAAAGTGTGAAATGAGCTCAGATGTGACCATACAAAACATGTAATATGTAAATATAAATAAAGTGCAAGGTGTAAATAAGTACAATAAAACCTAATTATACTATCTGGCTGGGACAATGTAAATTACCCGGGACAGGCTCCTATTTGCCGGGACTGTCCTGGCAAAAACGGGACAGTTGGCAAGAATGGTGTTGATCAAAGTGATTTCTCAACAAAATAAAGCATGGAGACATGGATGAATGGGGGAGAGTGCTTGCAATATTGAAAATGAATTAAAGAGTTTTCAGATTTTGGTGCTCAGATGCAGTTCTGCTTTAAGGATTTAATATTGATTAGAGCTGGATTTGTTTTATTTCTCTCTGGCAGATGTAAAAAAACCAGCATTGTGGGAAGGCGTAGTAACACACAGTCGTTTGAGAGGTGCTAGACAATAAAATATACTTTAATTGATGGATATGTATCTAATATTAACAATATTATTAATACACTAAAAGAATCAACTTTAGGCCCCTTTCACACTTAGTGCCGGTTCACACTAGGTTGCTCCGACTTAGGGGGCGACCTGTGAAGTCGCATGCAGCGCGACTTCGGCGCGATTTGCACGGACTTCATAAAACGAATGTCTATGCAAGTCGCCTCCAGGTCACCCCAAAGTAGCACAGGACCCTTTTTCTAAGTCGGAGCGACTTGTGTCACTCCTATTAGAACCGGTCCTGTACTACTCAATGACCGCGACGGTGCGTGACTTGTCAGGCTGACCAAGTCGCCTGACAAGTTGTATTAGTGTGAACCGGCACTTTGGCGACCTAAAAGTCATGCAATTTTACCGCAATTTTTTGCCGTGATTTTGCCACGATTTTGACTAGACTTGATGTCTATAGACCTCAAAACGCATTCAAATCGGCGGGGACTACTTTGAAGTCGTTGCGACTTGAAGTCGTACAGATATGAACGGCACTCATTGGAAATCATTGGGGACGACTTGTCATGCGACTTTGCAGTACCAAGTCGCAGGACAAGTCACACAAGTGTGAAAGGGGCCTTAATCAATATAAATATATATATATATCTTTGAAATTATCTTTTAAAAACTAGATTTAAGTAAAATAGTTTAGTTGGACTGTTAAAGTATACTTTCTTTTAAATGTGGTAAATTATACATATTACATGAATGCGTGTATGTTTGGAAAAAGACTATTTTTTTATTTTTTTTTTCAAAATTTATTGCAAGCCAGTTTGTGGCTTTGTGCAACAGCATGAACAGAAAATAAGTTCACCGCTGGGTTATTTTCAAGAGGAAAATATTTTACATTTAATAAAAAAGTCTCAGTCCAATTGTTTCCCTTCAGTGCTCAGAAGTTCACTCTCTCACCATCCTCGGATTTCAGTCGCAAAAACCACCTTTCCAAAAATTCTTTGGATTGGTCTGAAAATGGTAATGGCTTTTACATGTGTCCATTGACTGGAAGCTCTGTTTCTTTTTCTTCAGAACTATAAACTGAAAAAATATTCCAGTTCTCCACAGTCACAAAACAGCGGTAGAATGGCGACACCAATAGGGCCGCTTTAATAAGGGGGCAAAGATAGCATTTGATTTGGACCAACAAGGCCAAGGGGGAAGTAAAAAGACTCGTTGACCTTGGAATCTATTAGTTGACATTCTCAAATATTTCATATCTAAGTGGCCATATGGCCTGACTTCACCCCTGAATTTTAAAGCCCCCCATTTACAGCTACCGTGATGGGGTGATATTGACCACTTTGATGTCACATGCCCTTGTTTATCAAAGTCTGAGATTTCCCAAGCACCTGCTTTCCTAATAAGAAGAAGTGAGAAATGAATATTATTATTATTATTATACAGGATTTATATAGCGCCAACAATTTAGGCAGCCCTTTATAATAAAAAGGGGGACAGCACAATTTACAATTACAATTTACAATGGCAGGCAGCCAGTCATTGGCAAACCGACGTAGGTCTACGTTGCCCGCTCTCAGGAGGCTAGGGGGCGAGCGCGCGCCGGCGGCGGCACCCTCCCGCCCCCGTTCGTCAGCGGGGAAGCCGATGCGTGTGTCAGGAGACTCCGATTGCCGCCTGACGCCCGCCATCGTTCCCCGCTGAGAGAGAAGGATGGTCGGCTGTTGTAAACACAGCCAACCGTCCTTCTCCCTGCAATGATCACAGAGTTCAAGTGATCCTTCTATATATACATGTCTCTATGGTCATCTCAGAAGCCATGCCCCACCACAGTTAGAATCACTCCCCTAGCCTCACATTTAACCCCTTGATAACCCATAGTGTTAACCCCTTCCCTGCCAGTGTCATTATTACAGTGACAGTGCATATTTTTAGCACTCATTACTGTAGTAATGTCACTGGTCCCTCCAAAAGTGTCAAAAATGTTAGTCAGGGGTCCGGGTCTGTCTGCTGCAATGTCGCAGTCCTGCTAAAAATCGCAGATCGCCGCCATTACTAGTAAAAAAAAAAAAAAAAAAAAACATAAAAATGACATAAATCTTTCCCGTAGTTAGTAGACGCAATAACTTTTGCGCAAACCAATCAAAATACAATTATTGCGATTTTTATTACCAAAAATATGTAGCAGAAAACAAATTGGCCTAAAATGTTAAAAAATTTAGATTTTAAATTATTTTTTTTTTCGAGAATGTCATATAGCAGAATGTGAAAAATATTGTTTTTTTTTTTTTTTTTTCAAAATTGTCGCTATTTTTTTGTTTATAGTGCAAAAAATTAAAATCACACAGGTGATCAAATACCACCAAAAGAAAGCTCTAGTTGTGGGAAAAAAAGGACGTCAATTTTATTTGGGTACAGCGTCGCACAACCGCGCAATTGTCCGTTAAAGTAACGCAGTGCCGAATCGCAAAATAGGGCCTGGTCATTAAGGGGGCAAATCCTTCCGGTCTTAAAGTGGTTAAAGAGGAACTCCAGTCTGAAAAAAAAATAAAATAAAAGTCAGCAGCTAAAAATACTGTAACTACTGACTTTTAAAATAAAATAAGGACATTTACCTATCCAGGGATCCTGCGATGTTGGCACCAGTGTTATGCACTACAGACACAGATTTATCCATTGTGATATAGAAAGTCTTTATAAATAAAAAAAACAAGTTTCATAAATAAACAAAAATATTGCTTTTTGACAAACCAAAGTGCAACTTTAAAATACAAAATACTCAAAAAACTGTAAACTCTATTGGCTGTATTGTCATTGCACATAATATCTGAATATATTACTAAAAATAACTATTAAGAAAAAATATAAGAAAAGCCCTTTTTCTTAATTTTTTCTCTTTCAGCAGCTTAGTAGATGCCCCCTACTTATGCGGTGGTGCAATACATGTGTAAACTTTAATGTGCTATTATTACAGGCTCTGGATGGAATTGTGTTGCCGATTTAGAAATGACCAGCAGTAGTAGTGTTAATTTTGATGTCGATTTTCAATTTAGTTTTAGTCATAGTCTTATGACTAAAATGCCATTTTAGTTTTAGTCATATTTTAGTCATCTGGATTGTTTTGGTTTTAGTTGAATTTTAGTCAACTAAAATAATGGTAATTTAGTCGATAAAAATATTTTCGTTGACTAAATTAACACTGGTTGGCACCCAGAGCCGATTCGTCAATTGGCTTTGGGTGCAGGCGCTGGCATTCTAAGTAAGGGAAACCCACAGTGAAGCCTTCAGGCTTCACAGCCGGTTTCCTACTGCACGTGCGCGAGGTGTGCTGCGCTTTCTGAATGGTCCCGCCATCTTCTGGGACCTTTGTGTGTCTCAGAAGGTAGCGGAGGAAGGAGGAGGGGATGGAAATGTTGTAGATCGGTGATCTTACCTGTAAGGGGGAGCGGGTACCTGTCAAAACCAGGTACCCACTCCTCCCCAAAAAGTATCAAATGTTGCAGTGGGGGGGGGGGGGGGTGCAATCAAGGGGGAGCGTCCCCTTTTGGTTGGAGCTCCATTTTAAACACCATCAACCAGAAAGGTTTTACAACCTATTTCCAGTTTAATCTGTTTTGAAAAGTCCCCTCCTATATACGGCAAAAGAAAAAAGATAAATGTTACTAAGCAGCACCCACCCTTCCCAAGCTTAGACTCCATTTTCTGTTCCAGTGCCCGTCCTCTTCTGGGTTCCAGGAACCCAGACTATGCCCCTTTGAGATATGTCATCTAACTGCCCTGTCTGTAGAGAGTAAAACAATATAATAAATGCTGGATGTGGGATGTCCAGGGAGTAGGGGGGTAATTGGTGTGGGAGGGGGGGGGGGGGGGTTAAGGTGCTTTAAGCCTATTGAATGTATTAATTGCAAATAAATACTTTCTGAGTCACTGACCCAGAACAAATATACAGGTCAGAAAGGTCAGACGTCTACATGCTTGCTCCTGGTCCCCAACTCTAACCACTGAAGCAAGACAGAGAAACACCAAGTCCATTTAGATTTTCCGAAATAGAGGTCAGCAATATCAGCCTCCATGGTTCTCCTATAACAGATTTGTTTTAATGTTTCCAAAGTAACTGATGCTCTTTTCTTCCCCAAATTTTTGAGACAATAACACCAGACAGGTTATTGTTAGGTGGGAAAAAATAAACCAAAAAACCTTCTTCTAAACCAGCTTGTATGCAGCACTTTGGACTAAATGTCTCTATAATATCAGGCTTGTAGTATCTGTACTATTAACCAGTGGCTCTGGATGTACCGTTGGTCAGTCCAGTGGCTCTGGATGTACCGTTGGTCAGTCCAGTGGATCTGGATGTACCGTTGGTCAGTCCAGTGGCTCTGAATGTACCGTTGGTCAGTCCAGTGGCTCTGGATGTACCATTGGTCAGTCCAGTGGCTCTGGATGTACCGTTGGTCAGTCCAGTGGCTCTGGATGTACCGTTGGTCAGTCCAGTGGCTCTGAATGTACCGTTGGTCAGTCCAGTGGCTCTGGATGTACCGTTGGTCAGTCCAGTGGCTCTGGATGTACCGTTGGTCAATCCAGTGGCTCTGGATGTACCGTTGGTCAGTCCAGTGGCTCTGGATGTACCGTTGGTCAGTCCAGTGGCTCTGGATGTACCGTTGGTCAGTCTAATTGCTCTGGATGTACCGTTGGTCAGTCCAGTGGATCTGGATGTACCGTTGGTCAGTCCAGTGGCTCTGGATGTACCGTTGGTCAGTCCAGTGGCTCTGGATGTACCGTTGGTCAGTCCAGTGGCTCTGGATGTACCGTTGGTCAGTCCAGTGGCTCTGGATGTACCGTTGGTCAGTCCAGTGGCTCTGGATGTACCGTTGGTCAGTCCAGTGGCTCTGGATGTACCGTTGGTCAGTCCAGTGGCTCTGGATGTACCGTTGGTCAGTGGTCCATCCACTATCCTCTAATTGGTAGTACAATCTTTATTTTTGAAATTTGTGAAGGAATTAACAGATATAGATACCTTCTTTTTAAGAAAACTCTGCTTTTTTAAATTATACAATTTAAGAGGTACTTCCAGCATAATATGTGCATACTTATTACAAATATTTTTCTACTTATGAGAATTGTGATTACCCATACACGCAAGGGTGTAGGTGTAGTCAATGCAGGACATACTACTGCTGTGACGTTTGAAAGCACATGGGATCCAAAGATGTAGGTAACAATGGTTTCAGATTGCTATATTTGAATAAAATGTATGTACGTACAATATTAGTTTGGGAAGCTCTATATAATACATATACAGTACTTTATTCTGTATAACTAGAGGAAGACACTTCGCAATCAGGCCTCATCGCACTTAAGGCTGCTTTAACACTGATCAGTTTTTGATGCGCTTTTGTTCTGCTTAAGCCCTGGTTCACACTGGTGCGGCTACTTCAGCTCAATTTCAAAGACGCAGATCAGTGCAATTGGACCCTGCAATTTTATTGCGGCTTGCGACTTTGTTTAACAGAAGTCTACGCATGCCCCAATGAAATCGGAAAAAAGTAGTGCAGGAACCTTTTTAAAAGTCGCTGCGGCATGAGTCGCGTCAATTTGAACGGTTCCATTGCCGACAATGGGGTGTCATGGAACTGTCAAATCACATGACAAATCAAACCGATGTGAACGAGTTCTTAAAGCTGCTTTCATACTGATCAGTTTCTCTTCCATTTTTTGCGTTATAAAAAGCGGAAGAAAAGCGCATAATTATTAAATCCTATAGAACTCTTCACATTGGTCAGTTTCGGGTCCGTTGCGTTTTTCAAGTCCTGCAAGCTGCATTTTTGGTGCATGTTTGGTACTGTAAAAACACAGCACCAAAAACTTACCTGCCCACTGAAATGAATAGCAAATGCATCAAAAACTTAGATCCTCCAACTGTTGGTGCAATTTTGCCACACTGATTGTTTGATGTGGGGATTGGGGGGGATACGGTTGAGTTCCTGCTCCTATTCTCTGAGAAATAAAGCCCCGAATACATTTATATAGTCTTACAGATACAACCGGCCCTTTGTGGGCAGCCATAATGCTGATGCGGCCCGCAATGAAATTGAGTTTGACACCCCTGCTTTAGGGAATGTCTGGAAATATAAATTGTGTTTAACCACTTACCGCCCGCCCGCCGTCATATGACGGCGGGACGGTGCGGCTATTATCCTGGGCGGACGTCATATGACGTGACCCAGTAAATGCACGGCAGGCGCGCGATCGCGGGCGCGCCGCCGTGCACTGCCGATGTCGGCGTGTCCCCGGGACACAGCCGGTCACCGGCAGGGGGGAAACAGCCAATAGGCATGGCTGTTTCCCACGTGATCGGCTGTGTTCCAATGACACAGCCGATCACAATGGAGGCGCCCGGGAGATGACCGCGCATGCGCGATCGGGAGCGCGCAGCGCGGTCATGTCGGTGGCACTGTGTTCCGTAGGAACACAGCTGTCACCGGCGGTAGTAAACAGTCACTGACAGTGACTGTTTACTATGTGATCGGCTGTGAATCCATTCACAGCCGATCACAAAATGTAAACAAAGAGCAGTAACTCAGTGTTACTAGCTCTTCTCCCCTCACACAGCTTCCAGTATGAGGGGAGAAGAGCTAGAAACAGTGAGTTACTGCTCTGTACCCCTGTAAAAAGTAAAAAGCACACAAATAAAGGTCCCCCACACACAGTCCTCAGCCCCCCCCAATGTCCCCTGTCACCCAACAGTCACCTCATCAGTGCCCAGAAATTGACACCCATAAGGCTACGTTCACATGTGAGAGTAGCGATCGCAGGCAGAATAACCGCGATTCTGCCCGCGATCCGGAAATCATTGCAAATCGCGGGACGCCTGTGCGTTGCCCGTGATTTGCAATAGCACCCCAAACGCTGTGCGATGTTGCCGCCATTTCCGCCTGCCGAATCGCGGTAACATCGCGCAAACATCGCATGATGCCCAAAAAAGGTACAAGAGTTTCTTTGGGGCGTCATGCGTTGTTTGCGTGATGTTACCTCGATTCGGCAGGCGGAAATCGCTGCAACATCGCACAGCGTTTGGGGTGCTATTGCAAATCACGGGCAACGCACAGGCGTCCCGCGATTTGCAATGATTTCTGGATCACGGGCAGAATCGCAGTGATTCTGCCCGTGATCGCTACGCTCACATGTGAATGTAGCCTAAAATTCACCGGTCACCAGAGACTGCCATCAGTACCGCCGTGCACCATCGCCCGTCACCTGTCACCCATCAGTGACCATCGCCCGTCACCTGTCACCCCATCAATCACCGTCACCTGTCACCCCATCAAACATCGTCACCTGTCACCCCATCAGTCACCGTCATCTGTCACCCTATCAATCATCGTCATTTGACACCCCATCAGTGATCGTCACTTGTCACCCCATCAATCATCGTCACATGTCACCCCGTCAGTGATTGTCATTTGTCACCCCATCAATCATCGTCACTTGTCACCTCATCAATCATCGTCGCCTGTCACCTCATCAATCATCATCACCTGTCACCCCATCAGTCATCGTCACCTGTCACCCCATCAGTCATCGTCACCTGTCACCCCATCAGTCATCGTCACCTGTCACCCCATCAGTCATCGTCACCTGTCACCCCATCAGTCATCGTCACCTGTCACCCCATCAGTCATCGTCACCTGTTTGTCATATACATGCAATCACTTACTGACCGCCTAACGACTATATGCGTCGGCCATTAAAAGCTAAATACTGGAGTTATGGCAGCAGATAGCCCCCATAACCCCGGTATTTTTTGAAACGGCGGGCGGTCGGCTTTCAGATAAGAGTGGTCCCAGTGGCGGATTCGCCGCGGAATTACCCTTACGGTGCAGGGGAAGAGGTGCCCCCCCCCCTCCTGCCGCGTCCCAGACGTTTTCCCAGCTTACCGGACCCGCCGGCAGCGGGGAAAACTATCCGGTCCCGGATCCTCAGAGACAGGAAGTCGAGTGAGGGCAAGATGGCCCTCACTCAACTCTATGGTCTTGGAGGACCGGAGCTACGTCAAAAGACGTTGCCTAGCAACCGGTTTAAAGGGCCGCTTTTTTTTTTGCTTTTTTTTTTTTTCCTCTTTCAACAATTTTTTTTTTTTTTTTTCTTTTTTAGTGTAGTTGTGAGGTGTGAGGTCTTTTTGACCCCAGATCTCACAATAAAGAGGACCTGTCATGCCTATTTCTATTACAAGGGATGTTTACATTCCTTGTAATAGCAATAAAAATGATCAAAACATTTTTTTTTTTTAAACTGTGTAAAAATAAAAAAATAATAAATAAAATAAATAGGAAAAAAAAAAAAAAAAAAATTAAAGCGCCCTGCCTCCGTTAGCTCGCGCGCAGAAGCAAACGCATACGCAAGTCCCCCCCACATATGTAAACGGTGTTCAAACCATACATGTGAGGTATCGCCGCGATCGTTAGAGCGAGAGCAATAATTTGAGCCATAGACCTCCTCTGTAACTCTAAGCTAGTAACCTGCAGAAATTTTTAAAATGTTGCCTATGGGGATTTTTAAGTACCAATGTTTGGCGCCATTCTGTGAGCATGCACAATTTTGAAGCATGACATGTTGGGTATCTAATTACTCGGCGTAACATTATCTTTCATATTATGGAAAAAAAATGTGCTAAATTTACTGTTTTCTTATGTTTTAGTTCAAAAAAGTGAATTTTTTTTCAAAAAAATCGCATTTGGAAGACTGCTGCGCAAATATGGTGTGATAAAAAATATTGCAACGATCTCCATTTTATTCTCTAGGGTCTCTGCTAAAAAAAAATATATAATGTTTGGGGGTTCTAAGTAGTTTTCTAGCAAAAAAAAATGATTTTAGTTTGTAAACACCAAGTGTCAAAAATAGGCCCAGTCTTAAAGTGGATAAATGGACAACTTTGTGTAAAGCGCTACTTGGATGTTAGGCCTATGTATGTGGCCAGGCTGTGAAAAAGTGTTACACATGTGGTATCGCCATACTCAGGAGGAATAGCAGAATGTATTTTGGGGTGCAATTTTTGCTATGTACATGCTATGTGTTAGAAATATTGCATAAATGGACAGCTTTGTGTAAAAAAAATGTGTTTTCATTTTCTTTCCACATTTTCCAAAAACTTGTGGAAAAAAATGACATATTCAAAAGACTCATTATGCCTCAAAAATTATACGTTGGGCTGTTTGCTTTCCAAAATGGGGTAATTTTATGGGGGTTTCCATTGTCCTGGTGCTCCAGGGCCTTCAAAAGTGCGATAGGTTGTCAGGAAATTATATGTGTAATTTGTGCTCCTAGAATGCCGGACGGGGCTACTTGGATGCTAGGCCTCTGTATGTGGCCAGGCTGTGAAAAAGTCTCACACATGTGGTATCTCCATACTCAGGAGGAGTAGTAGAATGTGTTTTGGGGTGTAGTTGCAAGTATACATGTGCTGTGTGAGAGAAATAACCTGTTAATACGGCAATTTGTAAAAAAAAAAAAAAAAAAAAAAAAAAATCTTCATTTTGCAAAGCATTGTGGGAAAAAATTACAACTTCAAAAAACTCACCATGCCCCTTATTAAATACCTTGGAATGTCTACTTTCCAAAAAGGGGTCATTTGGGGGGTATTTGTACTTTCCTGACTTTTTAGTGTCTCAAGAAATGAGATAGGCCTTCAGTACATCAGGTGTGATCAAGTGTGATCAATTTTCAATGATTCGCACCATAGCTTGTGGACTCTATAACTTTCACAAAGACCAAATAATATACACTTACTTGGGTTATTTTTACCAAAGATAAGTAGCAGTATAAATTTTGGCCAAAATTTGTGAAGAAAAATTACTAATTTGCAAAATTTTATGACAAACAAAGAAAAATGCGTTTTTTCACAATATTTTCAGTCTTTTTTTATTTATAGCACAAAAAATAAAAAACCCAGTATTGATCAAATACCATCAAAAGAAAGCTCTATTTGTGTGAAAAAAAGGACACAATTTTTGTATGGGTACAGTGTTGCATGACTGAGTAATTCTCAGTCAAAGTGTGAGAGCGCTGAAAGCTGAAAATCGGTCTGGGCAGGAAGGGGGTGAAAGTGCACTGTAGGCAAGTGGTTAAGCAGTACCCTAATAAAATGTACCTCTTAAGCCCTGTACACATGGGTCGAATGCTGTCTGACATCGGCCGGTTAAAAAAAAAAAAGCCAACATTCGTGCCCGTGTGTATGGCGCCCTGTCCAACAGAAGCCGGCTGGCTTCTGTCGAATGAGCATTCTGGAAAACCAACAGCTGACTGACTCCTGATCAGCACTCCCAGCCAATGGCCGCTCAGGCCGACCCCCAGTCAGAACACCACAGCTCAGCAGGGGAGACCACTGTACTAATGTTGGATTGTTAGCACAGTGGCTCCAACTGGAGCTGACAGTTTTCTTTTTCGTTTAATCCACTGGATTGAACAGAAAAAACTGATAATGTCTGTACCAGGCTTTAGTTTCACAAAATTTGTAGAGAAATTTGGTGATGTCATTACTGTGCTGCTTGCTGGAGAGGAAGCTGCACCCTAAGGCGTTTTTGTAGAGAAATTTGGTGATGTCATTACTGTGCTGCTTGCTGGAGAGGAAGCTGCACCCTAAGGCGTGCACTACATGCATCTCATTGCTTCTGCTTTATCAATTCTGTGGATCTGTGCTTCCTCCTTCCCTCCTGCTACTTTTTGATCATTACCCCTCAAGTCATCAGATCAGCAGTCAGCAGGGGAGCAGCTCTGGCAGGAGGATGTAAAGCCCTGCCTCTACCAAGATGGCCGCTGCCACACTGAGACAGTGCAGAATACGGCATGTTAAGTCAGTAATTGGAAAGAGATCAGCTGTGGAGAGCAGGCAATGCTGGTGATTAGTCCTTGGCCCTCTGCTTGCCTCTTTTGGGCACAGCTTCCACAATATGAGTCTTCTTTAATGTGGTTATTTCCCAGATTACCTTCTAACAAACATGGTATGAAATCCCTGTAAAACGTCCATGGCTTGTTTTGGAAGTCTTTAGAATGGAAATATACTTATTAGAAATGAAAAATCTTGCATGTCTGAGATTGAGATAACCCAGCGTCTCTCAGGCCTCTAGGCCTCACTGCTGCTTTCCCTGTTGCTAGGCCCGTATTACAGTATACAGCCTTTATGTTTTCTCCATAGGAAATTGTTAGGACAGCACAAATTCCTGGCATAGTATACGGCATAAAGATGTAAAACAAGGGAGGAACACTGTATAGTCAGGAAATTCCAAAAATAAACTTCATGAGACGAACTCATTTTCTTCGTACAAGGAAAATGTCTCTGAATAATGGGGCGATAGGATTTTCATAAACTGTTACAGAAATAACACATTCATATGGAGATGAGAGCCTGGGGTGACATGATGCAATGAGATATTTTGGAGTACAGTAGGCCTTTGTCCAGTGGTGACACTGGCGGAGGTTATAGGGAACGTATAGGGCTCGTTCACATTAGTACGCACTGGAACACATTAAAAACGCATCAAACATATGTGTATGCAAAAACGCATTGCAAATGCTGAAATTATGGTTTGAAAAAGTCTTCATTTATATATGTACAAAGGGGCAGCCATGATTGCCTATTGCATACATATATAGAAATCAACTGTCCTGGATTTTCCAGAATAGTCCAATATCTCTGTCTTCTGTGCCGAGGATGCTGTTTCCCACTTTATTTTTCCCAAGATCACAGCATCACCTATATTTTAGTCACTGAGTAGTAGTAGTAACTCTAAAAAGGTATTAGCTGAAGTATCACAGCAGCAATTGGGCATAGGCCAAATAGTTTGGAATGGGACTGCCCAGAAAGCAGGCTTGATCTGAACAGGACCACCCAAAATATGGGCGTGATCTGTGGACTATCGGAAGGTGGTGTATCAAGTGAGGGCCATAGGCAGCGGTGAGAGTGTCCCGGGGACTGGGACAAAGGTGTTGATATGTATGGATGTGTGATGTCAAACAATGGTTGCATTTTACTGCTTCTTCACATAAGTTATTGTTCCTGATTTACTAAACCAAGGCTGACCATACATTATACAATTTTCTTATTTAATTTCCTTTCGATTTACCTTCAACTATGTAATGCAAGGACCTGCCTGATTTGCATACAAATTGAAAATGTTTAGGTATGATCTCATATTATTTGGTTTTGGTAAATCTAAAGGAAAATTTCACAGGACAATTGTATAATGTATGGCCAGCCCAAGAGAAATACAGCAGGAATAAACCACTAGGGTGCTCTTCAGTTGCATATTCTTGCATGCTTAGCTACCTTGATCCTTGAATCTACTCAAATGTACACTATGTTGCTGGCTCAATAAAAACAATACATTCCATGTGTGGCTGATGTCTTATCTCAGCAGCTGTTATGAAGGAAGGTAGAGTTATTGCAAAGTGAATACTTGTTCCCTCTAGTGGCTAATGTACAAACTAGAGATCAACCGATTATCGGCAACACCGATATATTGGGGGCCGATATGCACTTTCCCCGATATATCGTAATCGGCCCCTGAGGTTACCGATATTGCCGATATTTAGGGAAAGTGCATGTCCTGGGGTGATGCCTGCAGCTAGAGGCATCACCCCGGTACCGGTGTCCATAAACAACAGTCGGCTGACTTGTAATGACAACCGATGCGGCTGAGAAGCCGCTCGGCTGTCATTACAAGGAGCGGGAGGGGACGTCCCCCCCCCCTCTCGCCGCTTTCCACGGCTCACCTGGGTCTCCCGTCCCACCAGGAGACCCGGGTATCCTACCTCCACCGCCGCCGCCGAGGGGAGAAGACCCGGTGTAGCATGAAGATGTGTCCCCGTGAAAGTCGGTATTCCTGCCGCAAGTGCGCATGCGCCGGTCTCCATGTCTCTCATGACATCACTTCTGGGTACTCGGTGCCGAATTAAAAAAACTGACAGCATTCAGTGCCGAGGAGGGGTTTGGGGTCTTTTAGACCCCCAGATCCCTCCACAAGGAGTACCTTTAGAAAAAAAAAAACATTTTTTTACATGTCCGAAAATATCGGCCGATATCGGCCGATACCGATATCCGATGACCAAAATATCGGTTTTGGTATCGGCATTAAAAAAATGATATCGGTCGATCACTAGTACAAACCTCTATAAAGTGGAAGGCAAGTCAAAACCTAACTAAGCTTAAATCTACTCCCAGCCCCATTCTACACCTATTCTATCTACCTGGCATTGGGACCTGATCATGTGTCTGGGCTGGACAACTTCAGAAAAGGTAAGTATAGGCATCTTCTCTTTTATAGGGTAGATATAATAGGCTTAGAATCAGGGTGGGAGTAGACTTAAAGAGGTTGTAAACCCCAAAAAAAATGTCTTTTCTTTTTGCAACCTGCAAGAGAAACACATAATGAGCTAGTATGCATCGCATACTAGCTCATTATGAAATACTTACCTTAGAACGAGCCCCCACCGTGCCGTCCGCTTACCTGTATGACGGGCGACATGTGCAGTCGCCCGTCTTCCGGGATCGCGGCATCCGGCCATCTGATTTGCCGGAGCCGCGATGACGTCACTCCCGCGCACGCGTGTGGGACCCGACGGTCACGGCACGGAGCTCTGAAGGAACGGCACGAGCGGCCGTTCCTTAAGAGCGCATGCGCCAGTGACGTCACTGGCTGCATGTAAGGTAAATATCTCCTAAACGGTACATGTTTAGGAGATATTTACAGTACCTATAGGTAATCCTTATCATAGGCTTACCTAAAGGTACAAGTTACAGAGGAGGGTTTACTTCCTCTTTAAGCTTAGTTAGGTTTTTGCTTGCCTTCAACTTTAATAAAACAGCAAAAATGAGGAAGAGAAACAGGTAAAAATAGTTTAATATCAACAATTAAACATACAATATATTGCCAAAAGAATTGGGACACCTGCCTTTACACGAACATGATATTTAATGGCATCCTAGTCTTAGCCCGTAGGGTTCAGTATTGAGATGGCCCACCCTTTGAAGCTATAACAGCTTTAACTCTTCTAGGAAGGATGTTCACAAGGTTTAGGAGTGTGTCTATGTTTGACAATTTTACCAGAAGCACATTTGGGAGGACCGGCACTGATGTTGGACAAGAAGGCATAGTGCGCAGTCTCTAATTCCTCCCAAAGGTGTTCTATCGGGTTGAGGTCAGAACTCTGTGCAGGCCAGTCAAGTTCCTCCACCCCAAACTCGCTCATCCATGTCTTTATGGACCTTGCTTTGTGCACTGGTGTACAGTTATGTTGGAATAGGAAGGGGCCATGAAATTGTCCAAAATGTCCTTGTATGCTGACACCTTAAGATCTCCCTTCACTGGAACTAAGGGGCTAAGCCCAACCTCTGAAAGACAACCCCACACTAAATCCCCCTCCACCAAATGATTTGGACCAGTGCACAAAGCAAGGTGAGCTAAAAAGATCAATGGTGTCAGGGGAACGTATCTGAGAGGCAGACATTACTCATTGTTCAAGGAGCTCCTGGCAACCTCTGGAGGAACCCTAGGGTTCCATGGAACCCTGGCTGAGAAACCCTAATACAATTGGTTTCTGTGGATGACTGACTGTGAATTAGCACTCCTTGTACTGTTTATTGAAGGTTTTATATAGGAAGTCATATTTCACAGGTGTTTGGTGATTGTTCATTTGTTCTGACAGTGAATTGTGTTTTTTTTTTTAATTTAGCTATATTGTAGGGTGAACTTTTTGGAATTCCTTCATAAAATTGATCCAGTCACAACTACCGTATATTGATAGATTTCTATTTCAGTAAATCACAGAGTATATCGTAATAAATCGAAATACGTTTTGTTTCCCATTAATTAATCAATCATTCGCTCAGGTGGCGGAGGGGTTAAATAAAGATGTATGAGGCGCACTCTTTGTTTAGTCTTAGTGCCTAATTTAATTGCAGACATCATGAAACAATTTCCCCCGGGGCTTGTGATCTTATTTAAAAAGTGTCCTGTTTCAGTGACTTCAGTTCGTCAGCGTGCATTATTAAGTAGTACATGGCCGCACATCCAAGACACATAATACTTGTAACTCCTAATTAAATCAGCAAACTATTAGTCTTTGGATTGCTCTGAACAATAATTAAAACAAGACATCATTAAAAGGAAAGTATTCTAAACAATGACTTATCCTTTGGATTTTTTTTCTGATTAATCTTATTCATGGGTTTAAACTAAGCTGAGACAGTTATTCATTTGGCCAAGTTCATGTGGGTGCTGGATGAAGAAGAGCCCCAAGCATCAGCCAATAGCAGGCACTGCTTTGCTCATACTGCCATCTTTTTACTGGTGCAGGAAAGGGCAACCTACTAAAGGAAGCCATTGCAGTAAATAGTTTGAACATCTGCTCAGGAGAACCGGGGAAGAGGACCAGAGTTGTATAAAGTATTCGAAACCCATACTTGAGTAAAAGTACAAGTGCTCGATCAAAAAGTGACTTTAGTAGAAGTGGAAGTGCTCAATCAAAAAGTGACTTGAGTAGAAGTACTAAAGTATTCAACATTTTTTGTACTTAAGTATTGCAAGTAGTTTTTTTTTAATTTTGCTACTCAAGTACTAAAAGTAAAAGTACCAGTAGTTTTGAAAAAAAAAAATTCTACTCAAGTACTGAAAGTAAAAGTACAAGTACTGTGTTATGTAGTTATTAAAGAAAGAAGTCAAAAGTTTGAACATCATATTGTTTTTTATTATTTCAAATGCAGCTTTTATTTATACTTTTATTTTCGTATGCGCTGATAATAAACATGTTTTGAGCTTCATGAAACCTGCCATCTACTGTTCTGGCAGTGGTCATTTTTATAATTGTAACGAGTAACTAAGCAGCACAGAAAAAAAAAATATCGGAGTAGAAGTATTGAAATCATTGAAAAAATGTAATGAAGTAAAAGTGGAAGTAGAAGAAAAAAATGATACTCTAGGAAAGTACAGATACCGCCTTTCGGTACTTAAGTACAGTAGTGAAGTAGTTCTACTTAGTTACTATACATCTCTGAAGAGGACAACCATTAAGGTTACAGTATGAAAAAGCCCACCTCTGAAGTACTGTGAGATACAGCATTTCCTTCATAAAACATAAGGTATTTACCCATCCTCACTTTCAGCACAAAGCTCATTGGTTCCTTGTGTACTGCTTCACCGCAATATTAATGGATGTTTTGTTCCCCTGGACATAGAAAGTCATAATCATAAAGCCAGTAAAACCATATCTTGCATGGATGA
This sequence comes from Pelophylax lessonae, assembly GCF_965119305.1. Taxonomy (NCBI): domain Eukaryota; kingdom Metazoa; phylum Chordata; class Amphibia; order Anura; family Ranidae; genus Pelophylax; species Pelophylax lessonae. The sequence continues at coordinate 634,943,110 of NC_138770.1, read as the reverse complement.
GGCCTAAGAAATCTGAAATAGCTGTAGCTAACTTGGTAATACTGCTTTTGTAAAATTTGGAGTAAATGTGTGCTGTACACCAGCAGTTCTGAATGCACCTATGTCTATAAGTGGCAAAAATAAGGATTTGCTTAAATTTTTCCCACTTACCCTAAGGTGGAGAAAGAAATCCTTGTTTTGGGGTTTTGCCCAGAAGAGCTAGAATCTTTTGCCCTGGGGGGACAAACCAGAGGCGTAACTAGAACCTTCAGGGCCCCGGTGCAAGAAACCATGAAGGGCCCCCCAGACCCCTGGCCGGGCCCTTCCCTTCAAGCCTGGGGCTCTTTCCACTGATCCTGGGGCCCTTTACTCTCGTTGCCAGACCCTTTGACAAGTTCTGCAGTGGGCTCCCTTCCCGCCATCTTTTGGCCTCCCCACGGTGGTGGAATGCTAGGGCCCGGTCGCAAGTGTAACCTTTGAGATCCTGGAAGTTCACCCACTGGTGTCAGTAGTTTTTATTTTTTGGTATTTTTTTTGGTATTTTAATTGTATTATTTTTTATCATTTTATTTTATTTTTTTACAATGTCACTGACTATGACTCTGTCCATTCAGAAAAGGAAGGAGCTGGTTCTCTATTGTGACACATCCCCTGCAGCAGCCGGCAGGAGAGGGAAGGGAGCACAGTGTGTGTGTGTGTGTGTGTGGGGGGGGGGGGACCAGGGGAGCACACAGGGGCCCAGAGACAGCAGAACACAAGTGAACTGGATAGGTGGAGTGGTGGAGGCAGCATACAGAGGAACCAATCTCCTCCATTTTCCTCCTACAGCTACAGGAGGAAAAAGGAGGACAGTGATTTCTCTACATGCTGCCCCCGCCGTCCCTCCTATCCAGGTGTATAGGGGAGCCGCACTGGCCCCCTGGAGCATGGGGCCCGGTTGCAACTGCAACCTCTGCAACCCCTGTAGTTACGCCCCTGGGACAAACACAACCAACTATCACTTTCATTGTCGGGTAGTTACCTGAAGGCCTAAAAAACGTGTATCATTCAGATGCCATTGTACCACAATGATTGGTGGGCATGGTGAAAGGTAGGTGTTCATAAAGACCATTGCTGACTGTGCCACACCTCTTAAAGTGGTTCTAAAGTCTACAGGTTCAATTTTTTATTTATTTTTTTAATAACAAACATGCAATACTTACCTACTATGTGTAATGGTTTTGCACAGAGCAGCCTCAATCCTCCTCTTCTGGCATTCCCCGCTGGCACTCCTGGCGCCTCGCCGTCGCTGAGTGCCCTTTGCTATAGTGGCACTCATGTATGCTTGCTCTTGAGCCAGCTTTGCTTGTCCATCGACACACAGAGCGAGGCTCGGCCCGCTCCCTCCTCACTGGTTGTGATTGGCAGCTGCAGGAGCCAATGGCTCCCACTGCTCTGCCTGAGCCAGTGAGGAGGCAATGAGGAGGGAGAGAGCCAAGAGAGCTGCTGCTTTTGTGCACATCACTGGATCTAGATTAGGCTCAGGTAAGTATAAGGTGTGGCTGGAGGTGGGGGAGCTGCATACTGAAAATTTTTTACCTTAATGCAGAGAATGCATTAAGGTAAAAAACAAACTTCAGGCATTAGAACCACTTGAAGGTGAAGTAAAAAACCTTCATCTGTGTGTTCCCCCTCCCTAATAGGGATGATTGAACTTTTCAAAAGTTCGGTTCGACCAGAACACCCGAACTTCCCGAAAGTTGGGCCCGGATTTCAGAACCCCATTGAAATCAATGGGACCCGAACTTCGGTAATCAAAAAACACCATTTTGAAGCCCTAAAACCCAATAAATGCCCCTAAAAAGTGCCTAGGGTTCTGGGTCATGCCCCAGGGACTATTAATCACACAAAAAAAGTTCTTAAAAATTGTCATTTTTGATAGAGAGCCAATTATTGAAAAAATTATTGAAAAAAAAAAAAAAAGAAATTTCTTTGGATTTGGTGTCTGGTGGGTCTAAAAAGTGTACCTGTGAAGTTTCAGCTCTGTAGCATGTCCAGAACCAGAAAAAAAAGTTTGTTTGTATTAGAATTAATATAGAACAGGGATATGGCTCCGCTATTTTCACACCTTGCCGGTTTTGTAGCAAGCGTTTTTTTGGGGTTATTGGAGGCAGGCATAACATCAGAACTTCTGTGTAGGGGTATATATACACACACACATGTATGTATATATACACATACACATATATAGGTGTGAAAGTAGCAGAACACTATGCTTGCGCTAATGAAATAATTAACACCCATATGGCTTCTCTGCTATAACACCTATATGTGTGTATGTGTATAAATACATATAAGTGTGTGTGTATATATACCCCTATACAGAAGTTCAGATGTTTTGCCTGCCTCCAAAGACCCCAAAAAAATGCCTAAAAAACGCCTGCGCCAAAAAAAAAACACCCAGGTGTGTTATTGCAGGCGTGTTTTTTGGGCATTTTTTTGGGGTATTTGGAGGCAGGCAAAACATCTGAACTTCTGTATAGGGGTATATATACACACACGCTTATATGTATTTATACACATACACACATATAGGTGTGATAGCAGAGAAGCCATATGGGTGTTAATTATTTCATTAGAGCAAGCATAGTGTTCTGCTACTTTCACACCTATATATGTGTATGTGTATATATACATACATGTGTGTGTGTATATATACCCCTACACAGAAGTTCTGATGTTATGCCTGCCTCCAAAGACGCCCAAAAAAACGCCAGCTACAAAAATGCCCAGATGTGTTTTTGCAGCAGGCGTTTTTTTTGGGCATTTTTTGGGGGTCTTTGGAGGCAGGCAAAACATCTGAACTTCTGTATAGGGGTATATATACACACACACTTATATGTATTTATACACATTGACACATATAGGTGTGATAGCAGAGAAGCCATATGGGTGTTAATTATTTCATTAGAGCAAGCATAGTGTTCTGCTACTTTCACACCTATATATGTGTATGTGTATATATACATACATGTGTGTGTGTATATATACCCCTACACAGAAGTTCTGATGTTATGCCTGCCTCCAAAGACGCCCAAAAAATGCCCAAAAAAAGCCAGCTACAAAAATGCCCAGATGTGTTTTTGCAGCAGGCGTTTTTTTTGGGCATTTTTTGGGGGTCTTTGGAGGCAGGCAAAACATCTGAACTTCTGTATAGGGGTATATATATACACACACACTTATATGTATTTATACACATTGACACATATAGGTGTGATAGCAGAGAAGACATATGGGTGTTAATTATTTCATTAGTGCAAGCATAGTGTTCTGCTACTTTCACACCTATATATGTGTGTGTGTATATATACATACGTGTGTGTGTATATATACCCCTACACAGAAGTTCAGATGTCATGCCTGACTCCAAACATGTCCTCAAAAAAGCCCTATAAACGCCTGCAGCAAAAAGCAGGGTGACAGGGGCGAAGCCACTATCTGGTTCTATAAGTGTTCAAAGAGAAACAATCTTTTCTCTATAGCGGTCACCCTGAAATTGAAGGGTTTGGTCACCTTGCCATAGCAGTCAGAGTCAGTTCACCCTACACTACACTACGGTCACCCTGGCACTTAACACTTTCCCTACAGAAACTAGATTTTTGAATCTAACTAAAGTGGAAAATAGCACCCTAACTACACTAGATATCCCTTTCCTCACACTAATAATTGCTAAATGACACTTTGAGAGCAGAAGTAACAGAACTGCTTCCACTCTCTTCCACGTCCCTGTATTACAATGCTAGGAATTTGGAGGGGCTATCTTATATACTGGGGGGCGTATTCACTAATGATTGGCCTCTGGACCCCCTAGTCACTCCAATCACATTCCTAGCATTCTCCTGCCCCCTCAATTGGCTTCTACTAATGGTTCTGGTCCAATCACGGGCTTTTAAAGCCCATTTCCTGTCCCATTGCATTTTGGTCGGATCTGGTTGCCAAATTCTGAACTTTTTCAGCAAAAAGTTCGGAATTCGGCCGAACCTCAAACAGTCAATGTTCGGGTCGAACCGATGGTCGACCCGAACCGTTCGATCGTCCCTACTCCCTAACACTTACTGTACCTGGCTCCTCTATGAATCTGGAGCTGTGCCTGACTGCAGGGATTTTCTTCTTCTGTTCTTCTTCTTCCTGGTTTCACAGGCTTTGCTGAGAACAGTGGGAGCCATTTACTCTGGCTGCTGTCAGGAGAATCAAGTGAGCAGAGATTGGGGGGCTTGTCTGAGCTGCACTGTGTGTGTCTATGGGCACAAAAAACCAGGCTCGGGAGCCAGCCAGCAGAGGAGGAGCCAAGATCGCAGGTGGGCATCCCCAGAAGCAGAGGTTTGGAGCAGGTTAGTATAAACCGTGTTTATTATTTTAATTACAAAAATAGACTTTACAATCACTTTAACATCTTGAATCATCAGCTTCCTTTCCAGCTTTTGACATCTCAGAGCTACAAAGACAGTTATTGCTGGAAAACTTCTCTCTGCCAGATTTGACCCAAGGTCAGAATATAAGCAGGTAGCTATGTAATGCTCAGTATCTCTCACTGACTGTGGGTCCTTCTCTGATCTTGATAGTGAAGTATGTCTACTCAGGGCCACCAGCCCTGATAGTAAAGTATGAATTTGGTAGGCAAATGCCCCTCAGCCCATCAGCCCAGTCCAGAGCCGTACCGAGAACCTTCAGGGCCCCGGTGCAAGAAACCATGAAGGGCCCCCCGGACCCCTGGCCGGGGGGCCCTTCCCTTCAAGCCTGGGGCTCTTCCCACTGATCCTAGGGCCCTTTATTATGGTCCCGCAGCGGGACCCTTTCATAAGTTCTGCAGTGGGCCCCCTTCCTGCCATCTTTGGGCCTCCTCACGGTGGAATGCCAGGGCCTGGTCGCAAGTGTGACCTTTGCGATCCTGGAAGTTCACCCACTGGTGTCAGTAGTTTTTAATTTTTGGTATTTTTATTGTATTATTTTTTATCATTTTATTTTATTTTTTTACAATGTCACTGACTATGAAGTGTATAAGTGAAGCGCTAAGCTGCACTTATACACTTTATTCTGTATACCACTTTTTGTCAGTTGGATGTGCTAGCGGCTTGATATCTTGGTTAGCGTGGTGTTTCCACACATTGTCACTGACTATGACTCTGTCCATCCTGAAAAGGAAGCAGCTGGTCAATTACATATTTACCGACCCCTTCCTGGTTCTCTATTGTGACACATCCCCTGCAGGAGACGGTAGGAGAGGGAAGGGGGGGACCAGGGGAGCAAACAGGGGCCCAGAAACAGCAGAACACAAGTGAAATGGATAGGAGGAGTGGCGGGGCAGCATACAGAGGAACCAATCTCCTCCATTTTCCTACGGTGACCAAGCATTTACATCACGGAAAGAAGCCATGTCAACCTCTCAATGCCATTCCTCATTTGTGAAACAGCATTCGCAGAGACATATGCCCTCTTTCCTCTTTGGAGTATATGTTAGATTACAAAGAATGCAGCAGGAGGTCTGAGATTCCTTCTATTGTGAAAGAGGATGTGAGACTGCATGGTAGGGTTTATACCGTTAGCAATTTTGGTATGGAGACCTCTGGACGGGTGAATCCCTTGTGAAGTTTGGGTGGACTGGTCCACTAATGCCAAGATATTCAAAAGAGGCCAAATACCGCACATCATAAATAATCCTCACTGGCCGTACAACAGAGATACATTGTGCCATACCCAAAGCCAGGATTTTTAAGTCTAACAGTTTGCAGCTGGCTTAAAAATTAAAAAAAACAATAATCGTAATTTTTCTCATCTGAACATTCTGAAATAGAAAATTGCTAACAGTTTGTCTTTTTGGATTGCCAAGAATGTTTTTTTGTTTGTTTTTGATCAAGGGTTAGTAGAGAGGGAAAACCTGCAAAACAAATATTTACCTAGCACCCTTCTCTTGTAAACTCAGTCTCGGATGTTGTAACAGATGACGCTTGTGAAAACTCTGCAGTCGGACATATGGAATTCATGCAATGGAGGTAGATGCTTGAACAGTTTGTACTCTGTAGCAAGTGCATGAAACGAATACATTTCCCAGCACTCATTTTATTAGGATAGCAAAGAAAAAAACCCACAAAACAATAACAACTCATTCCAAATTGGCTTTTTAGAGCTTTACATGAATACCATAGATACACATGGCGTCACTTGGCTTAAAACTGAACTCCAGGCAAATATATTAGACACTCGTTATTGTAGCTCTATATTCATTAACCACTTAAGCCCCGGAAGATTTTACCCCCTTCCTGACCAGGGGTTTTTTTGCGATTTTTTACTGCGTGACTTTAACGGACAATTGCGCGGTCGTGCGACGCTGTACCTAAACGAATTTCATGTCCTTTTTTTCCCACAAACAGAGCTTTCTTTTGGTGGTATTTGATCACCTGTGCGATTTTTTGATCATGCGCTATAAAAAAAAAAAGAGCGTAAATTTTGCAAAAATAACAATATTTTTCAAATTTTTTTATATGAAATTCCCCCCTCAAAAAAATGTAAAAATCTAAATTTTTTAACATTTTCGGCCAATTTGTTTTATGCTACATATGTTTGGTAAAAAAAAAAAATCGCAAAAAGCGTATTTTGATTGGTTTGCGCAAAAGTTATTGCGTTTACTAACAAAGGGAAAGATTTTTGTCATTTTTCGTGTTTTTTTTTTAACGAGTAATGGCGGCGATCTGTGATTTTTTTTTGCGGGACTGCGACATTGCGGCGGACAGATCGGACCCTTGACTGACCTTTTTGACACTTTTGGGGTTACCAGTGACATTACTACAGTAATCAGTGCTATACATATGCACTGTTACTGTAAAAATGACACTGGCAGGGAAGGGGTTAACTGTATTGGAGAGGGAGGGGTTAAGTGTGTCCTAGGGGCGTGTTTCTAACTGTGATGGGACATGTCTACTATTGTAAAAACAGAGATCAACGGTTCTACATAGTAGAACCGTCTGATCTCCATTTTTACACAGGGGAGAATGACAGGCGGCTTGTTTACATCAGCCGCCCGCCTTTCTCCCTCTCTACCGACGATCGCAGTGTGACGAGCGGACATCAGGTCCGCCGGTCAAACGCGCAGACTCCTCAATGAACGAGCCGGGGCGCGCGCGCTCGCCCGCTATTGGTTTACAAGCCGGTCACAGGCTAGTGACGTATATATACGTCACTCTGCCTGGCCGGGGCTGACCGCCGCAGTATATCTACATGCGGTTAACCACTTGACCTCCAGAAGATTTTACCCCCTTCATGACCAGAGCATTTTTTTGCTATTCAGCACTGTGCTACTTTACCTGACAATTACAAGGCCATGCAATAATGTACGCAAATGAAAGAATTATCATTTTTTTTCCACACAAATAGAGCTTTCTTTGGGTGGTATTTGATCACCACTAGGATTTTTTTTTGTGATATAAATGAAGAAAGACCGAACATTTTGAAAAAAAATATATATATTCTACTTTCTGTCATAACATGTCCAATAAAATCAAATTTCTTCATAAATTCAGATGAAAAATAAGGGGAAAGGAAAAAGAACAATAACCCCCAAGGATAGTAGGACTTTATAGGAATTCACTGATTAATCTCACAGATGCCTATAAAGTCCTACTATCCTTGGGGGGTTGTTGTTCTTTTTCCTTTCCCCTTATTTTTCATCTACTTATTTTATGGGATGTGGCACCTCTACATTTCGGATCATGTCTCAACCTTTGTACATATACTTCATAAATTCAGACCAAATGTATTCTGCTAAATGTCTTTAATAAAAAAAAAAAAAAAAAAATAGTGTATATTAATTGGTTTGTGCGAAAGTTATAGAGTCTACAAACTATGGTATATATATATATATATGTATATATATATATATATATATATATATGAAAATGGATCAGTTCTTATGTACTGACGGCCTCTCATTTATTGAGGCCTTAAAATGCCACTTTTCACTTTCATTTTTTTTTGTTTACATACCGTCACCAGTGCAGTACACGTGTCCTCATATGAGTGATGTGGTGGTGATTAGGGACACTGACTGTTGACAGTATGTTAAAAAAAAATATATAGAATAATTTTTATTATATTTTTTTTGGTATTTTTTTAAATGTATTTTTAATTTGTTACTATATTTTTCAGTATTTCAGTGTAACCATAATAACATGGTACTACTCTCGGGGGGGGGGGGGGGGGGGGGGGGGTAATCAGAGATTATTATTATTATTCTTTTTTTACATTTGGTTTGTTGTTACAATGAGGGTCATTGTAATAGCAACATTTTTAACTTTCATAAATGGGTTAACCATTCTTGACAGCTGTGATCTTTAGTGATCTTTGATTGGCTACAGCTAATTACATAGTACAGGGTGCTGTGATTGGACCAGGTGCCACCCAGGCAGCTGTAAGTTTGAAAATGACTTGCTAAGCTATTGCTAGACTTCCCAGGCTTCACAAGTTTGTCGCACAATTGCAGCAAGTCGAATTACATGACTCCAGATCAACTTTCTTTGCAAACATTCTGCAAGTCTGCTGCAAGTTCTGGTTCAGTTATGTTGTGCAATAGTCTTCCCACCACAGGGGTCACTGTGGCTCCTTAACCTGGTGCAGGTGTTCTAAAATTTAGTCTGACCCGTGAAAATTCCGGACCCTCGTCACTTCCGGTGACGCTACGTCATAACCCAGCTGATGCGAGCCCCGGTGCGCATGCGCACATGGCATTTTCCAGGTCCGATGAAATTCTAAGACTTACGAACAGCTGACTGAGAGGAGGAGGGGCTGAGGTGGGACGCACACACCGCTGCGGAATAATGTTACAACACCGCTGCGTCATCGAGCAAGGAACATGTTGCAGAGCTGACTTAGAGGAGGCGGGAAGGAAGTGAATACTCATACTAAATAGTAATGATAAAAAAAATAATAAGAAATACTAAACATTTTTTCCTGACAGACTCCATGGCAGCATACGTTCGGGTAGGCCCCGCCTCTTCTCCTACCTCATAGGACCCCACTCCCATAAATCTTTGCTCCCTTTCAGCATCAGTGTTCTTTTTTCGTCCTCCTCATACATACGGTGTTATGTTCCTACTATTTCAGTCCTATACCTTGAAGCAGATTGGGTCGTGGAGACTCCGCTAAGCCCTGGCTATTAGCAGGGTATGGAGGGGGCAATGGAAGAGACCCTCAGCAGGATCGCTGTGGTCTGGCCGAGAGAGCCCAGCTGCCGCGGGTGGCCTAATTTTGCCCGAAGATACAGTCCGGTGATGTGCCTCTGGGACCCTTCTCTGCTTGGGCAGGGTGGTAAGCCCTGTGATGGGACCTTTTTCTTTTTTATTCTCACTTTCCCTTTGTGTGTTTGTATGCTAATCTTTTTTGTTAGGCTGTTCTTACTCACTGTTTGCGGTTCTTCCCATGCTTCATTCCACCTTATTGTGTCTGTTTGCAGCTGTCCGGTGGCTCCCGATTCCGCCGCGGCCGCGATTGCGGCCGCCGCTTCCGGATTGCGCGGCGCTTCTGTGCATGCGCAGTTGCTGCCGGTCACTGGATTCGGTAAACGTGGACTCCTTACTGGTTCAGCGAGCTGTTGTGCCAGTTCCCGATGCAGATCGAGGTTTGGGAGTCTATTCACCTCTGTTTCTCGTCCAGAAGAAGAACGGCACCTGGCGTCCGGTAATAGACCTCACATATCTCAACAGGTCTATCCATCAAGAAAGGTTCAAAATGGAGTCCCTAGTCACAATACAACATTCGATTCTCCCAGGAGATTGGTTGGCATCGATCGACCTAAAAGACGCGTACTTCCACGTTCCTGTGGCAAAAGAGTACCATCAGTTCCTCCGGTTTGCTGTAGGTCATGCTCACATGCAATTTACGTGTCTTCCCTTCGGGCTCTCAACTTCGCCTTGCACGTTCTCGAAGACCTTGCTGGCAGTTGTGGCTCTCATCAGGACCAGAGGCATCAGATTGCATCATTATCTGGACGATCTCCTCCTTCTGTCCCAGGACAGGCGTCAGTTACTCTTACATCTGGAGCAAGTGACCTCTATGCTTCAGGAATTCGGTTGGATTCTGAATCTAGAAAAGAGCCATCTGGTGCCTACGCAGTCGCTGGTGTTTCTTGGGGCACTGTTCAACACAGTAAAGTGCACCATTTCTCGGCCAGAAGAGAAAATTCCTGTAGTCCAGAGCAGGGTGTCTCACGCTCTCGCTGCCTCTCGTCTCACTGCTCGTCAGTGTATTAAGGTAGTAGGGACGCTCGTAGCCACCTCGCCCATGGTGAAGTGGGCTATGTGGAAGCTGAGACCCTTCCAGAAGGGGTTTCTCCAACAGTGGACGACGGAGAATTTGTCACAAGTTATTCACCTGACCCCATTCATGAAGGGATGCCTTCCCTGGTGGTTACGCCGTTCAAATCTGACCAACTGCCACTCTATCGCTCCAATTTCCTGGATTACGATAACTTCCGATGCCAGCAGTACCGGTTGGGGAGCCCACTGTCTGTCCGAAGTGGCACAAGGCAGATGGAACTTTCCCGGTCACGGAGTAGTGTCCAACATTTTAGAACTACGAGCTGCCCTCAAAGCCCTTCAGGCTTTTCACCATCTAACGCAGGGGGCCTCAGTGCTGCTAAGGATGGACAACACCACGGCAGTGGCTTATGTCAAGAGGCAGGGAGGAACGCGCAGTATGTCTCTCCTCCAAGAAACAGAGCCGATCATGACATGGGCTCAGCATCATCTGGCCAATCTTTCAGCGGTCTTTGTCCTGGGAGTGTTGAATGTGGAGGCAGACTTCCTATCCCATTTCCAACTAGACAACAACGAGTGGTCCCTTCATCAGGAGGTGTTCAACTGGGTGTTGTCCCTGGGGATTTCACCAGAAGTGGATCTGTTTGCGAGTCCACGCAACAAGAAGCTTCGGAAGTACTACACGAGATTCAGAGATCCTCGAGCCTTCGGAGTGGATGCCCTCACGGACAGGTGGAACTTCCAGTCTGCTTATGCTATTCCACCAGTGCCAATAGTACTACAATTCCTGCGGAGACTGAAGATGGAGGAAGTAGAGATTGTGGCAATAATCCCCTTCTGGCCCAACAGGCCATGGTTTCCCCTGCTGTCCCTTCTCAGCTTCAGGGATCCAATCCCTCTACCTCTCAGGTCGGACCTTCTATCTCAGGGTCCTACTCTGCACCCATGCCCTGCACGGCTGCACCTCAGGGCTTGGTTCTTGAGAGGGGGAGGTTGGAAGCTCTCGGATGTCCAGAAGAGGTAATCCCGACTCTCATGAGTTCAAGAAGACCTAGCACCAACAGGGTATATGAAAGGATATGGGCCAGGTTCATGAGTCATCAGGCCCAGAGGTCAGGTCCAGTAGGTACACCTACTATTCAGCAGATTCTAAGTTTTTTGCAATCTGGTCTGGATCTGTCCCTCTCGGTTAGTTCCCTCCGGGTACAAGTCTCCGCCATTTCAGCCTTCACCGGAATTCAGTGGGCAAGTCATCATCTGATTCAACAATTTTTTAAGGGCGCAGTCAGGCTTAGGCCTCAGAGAAGACCGAGATTTCCAAAATGGGATCTCCCATTAGTTTTGGACTTTTTTTCTTCAAAGGATGTTGCCTCCATGTCTATCAAGGACCTTACGTTGAAGACAGCATTTTTGGTGGCCATTACCTCCGCTAAGAGGGTTTCTGAGATACACAATTTGGGTCACAAAGAGCCTTTTCTGACCTTTTTTCAAGACAGGGTGGTCCTAATCCCTATGCTGGGGTCAAATCCAAAAGTGACCTCTGTCTTCCACGAAAATGCTGAGATAGTTCTTCCCACCTTCAGAACTGATGAGGAATCTTCAGTCCATCCTCTAGACGTGGGCAACACTCTAAGCCAATATTTGGAGGCCACATCCTCCTTCCGCCAATCGGATTTCCTTTTTGTCCTACTCCATGGCAAAAAGAAAGGAATGCGTGCATCTTCTAGAGCAGTGGCTGCGTGGATCGTTCAGGCTATCCAATGGGTGTATAGAGCGAAGGGCTTGGCTCCTACAGAGGCGATTACGGCTCACTCTACAAGAAGCGTCGCTACGTCTTGGGCAGCTTCCAAACACGTCGCGCCTGACGTGATCTGCAAAGCAGCATCCTGGTCATCTGTTAATACTTTTCTTTCCCATTATTGTATTGAACCTGCTGCTTTATCTTCCGTTAATTTTGGCGTACAAGTCTTGTCAGTTGACGGTGCCAATTAAAGTTTTCTTTGTTCAGCATCTTCCCACCCGGGAGTGTATAGCGAGTTATTTCCCGAACGTATGCTGCCATGGAGTCTGTCAGGAAAACGGAAAATTGATATCAAATACTTACCGTAATTTTCCTTTCCTGATGGACTCCATGGCAGCAGGAGTCCCCTCCCAATTCCTGAGTAGGCTAGTTACAGAACACTGATGCTGAAAGGGAGCAAAGATTTATGGGAGTGGGGTCCTATGAGGTAGGAGAGGAGGCGGGGCCTACCCGAACGTATGCTGCCATGGAGTCCATCAGGAAAGGAAAATTACGGTAAGTATTTGATATCAATTTTCCGTTTTATCATTACTATTTAGTATGAGTATTCACTTCCTTCCCGCCTCCTCTGAATCAGCTCTGCGCGGCGGTGTTGTAACATTTTGCCGCAGCGGTGTGTGCGTCCCACCTCAGCCCCTCCTCCTCTCAGTCAGCTGTTCGCAAGTAAGAAAATGCCTTGTGCGCATGCGCACCAGGGCTCGCAGCAGCTGGTGGTGACGGAGCGTCCCCGGAAGTGACCGGAAGTGACGAGGGTCCCGAATTTTCACGGGTCCGACTAAATTTTAGAACACAGGCACATGACAACTATGTATGTGATTGTGTCAGCAAGTGGTTAACATGTCTTTAAATATACTTTAAATAAAAGCACATGCATTTGAGCAGTCTCTGTACAGCAGAGCTTAGACTGGGAGAGGGAGAAGCAGTCAGCTGTTTTTCAATGTTCATATGCTTACAAGAGACATGCATATAGGAGGAGAGAGCAGAGTGACAGAGAAATTAGCTCATCAATCTGCCACTTTTCTTTTTGCTCCAACGAATAAAGAAGCATTTAGGAGGTGCTAGGATTTAATGTGAGTTCATACAAAGTAGTGAGAAAAAAAAAAAACATTCAGAGATTACATTGGCTCAGGTTAGGCTGCTCAGTCACAACAGACAGGGTTACCCTCCAGTGGGTACCCCAGCAGGTTACCAGAAAAAAACATGCACCAATGGAAGGAACACTGGACTAAATGACAAAAAGCCCATGCTGAAAAAAGATAGCTAAGAATGCGGCCCAACACAAAATCGTAAGCTTACTTAAAAATGTTAAAAAGTAAAAAATAGAAGAGAATCTGCGCTCGGACAGCAAAATCACAATAAAGATCAATGAAGATCAAATAAACCAGTATGTGAAGGCAGCCAACTAAATAGTGGATTACAAACTAAGTAGGCATATGAAAAGATGTAGTAGCGCCAAACACTGAATGATAAACCAATAAGTTATCAATGTTGGCTGCCAACAGGAAGGCAAGTCTGCACTATTGTCCTGCCTTTTTCATCGAGGTTAACTGGAGTGATTGTGACCATACCTTTTGCCTGGTGGTTTGATTTGAGCCTATTTCACCGCCCTGCTACCATGACCTTTCTGACATTTTGGAATTGATGAGACTACACGGTTTGATCTATCCCTTGATTGATGGCCTATTTGAGTTTATTTCATCGCCTTATATCCATTAATTTCTGGTAAGCAGTTGGTGTTACTCCACGTCTGGGTGTTGACTTTCTTTCATCTACACAGTCGGAAGCTGGGAATTGGTCTCTACTATCTCTCCATCTTTTGGACTATTGGGACTTTCTGTGGACACTCCACATTGATAACTTATTGGTTTATCATTCAGTGTTTGGCGATACTACATCTTTTCATATGATTACTTAAAAATGTTGATTCTTTTTTTTTGGGGGGGGGGTTGGATTTTTTTGTAAGAATGCGTTTACACTTAGTGAACACATGTGGCCAAAAAAAGTTTGACAGGGTCTCTTTACTGGACTTTGATAAGTTTTATCTTCCCAAAGAAGAATCTCCCACTCTTCACAATCACGCCTTATTCATGTCATTAGTTTTTGGCAGCATCTGTATTTGTGAGCAACTATATTCAAGGATGGAGCACATTAAGGGCAAAACTAGAACCAAAATATTTGACGAGCACCTTGTGAATTAATTCAGATTTGCTACTACATCCATCCAGCCAGATATTGATGCATTCGTTTTCAAGTGTAGCACTGCCCCAGCAGGGACTGCTGGATATTGACTCTGCGGTCTCCCCTGGTTACCAACACACGGTTATACGTAGATACAGTTCCTAAATCCCTCCTTGCTCCTGTTGGATTTTCACAGAAATAAACAGTCTAGGGGTGTTGGTTTTTTGTTGTTTTTTTTGTAATTGGGATAGGAGAAGGGAATAGTGGGATCCTCCGATGGAAACTATTCACATAGATGAGGACTTCTATCTTCAGATCTTCTCTAGTGATCAGGAACAGCCAGGCTGTTAATCCACACTGCCACAAGTGTAGAAAGGGTTAAGTCTCTTGCTCTCTTTACTCTCTGACAAGATGACTTTGTGATTGATATCTTATCTTCAGGACACTCTCACTAGCTATCCCCTTCAGCTGACACCCGTCCACTGACTATCCTAGGAGCAGGGGTGGCCTCCCTCAAGTCAGGCCCCTTGACACGAGTTTCTGTACTCACTGTACTGCAGAGACAGATAATCCAGTGTCTCCCCTCTCAGTCAGCTTCCCTGGACCTGCTACTCTTCTGGCCCTCAGGACGACCCCCCTGAGGCCACATGGTATCTCTACAGAGGAGGAGGCAGCCGCCCCCTCCCCCTGGGACCCTGCTCATCAACAAAAGACATGTGCCCCTGGCTTTTATACAGTATCCCAACATGCACCGAGGCGCCCTGCCCTCTGCCAATCATCAGGACTGTATCAAAAGCCCATGCATCCATTTTTCAGGTTTCCTCCCACTGTCCAACATGCCTCCCTATTTGGCCAGTGTGAAACACTCTCTAGACTGAATGAATTGCATGCTGAGTACAATGAGCAGAGGTCACTAACTAATCCTGCTCTCTGGTAGGCAGAGAACAATATAAATTTACCTGCAGCACTTCTGGTAAGCAGACAGAGCTCAAAATTATACTTTCTCACTAGCACCTACCTAGGTGGGTGCTACACTCACCCCCCACCAAAATGAGCCATGTCCTCACAAATTTGCATGGAGTATCCCACAAACTTGAAAAAGGGGAAAAGGGAAATAACATATGTACAGGGCCATGGGGCATACCCCATATGTGACTAGTGAATACAATAAGTTACATTGAAAAATATATGACTTTGCTGTACAAATATTCACACATGTATGTACATATACCAGGTGCATTTAGACCAATGCACCCCCCGCCAGACCAAAATCTGCTTGACAGGTTATGACATTACCCTATCTAGTTAACTAAATACAGTATCAATATTGTATAGATATATACACAAAGAATAGTGGAGGGCCTATCCAGACCCAGAAGTCCCATGCAAGCCTGCAAAGGAAACAAAAGGTTAGGCACAAAAATGTACATTGTCTACCTACTCACGGTAAGACTGCCTTCTCCTCAGAGGCGACCTTCTTACCAGCATTATCTCTAACTGTGACATTCCCATAGAGATCTTCATCACTTCCGGCCCCCTAAGGGCACATTTGACTCGACGTTTTGTTGTGTACCTGTAGTAGACAACAAACAGATCCTACCAAGCTGACTATCTAATACTCCACCATTGATTTCTACTGAGAATCATATTTTGACTAAATAATAGGCACAGTCCCACTCAGCTATCAGGGTACTGACTCTCTTTCCTATTATAGTCAGACCCACAAGTTCAGAATGAAGAAATGCAGAGTCCACCCAACTGGTGTTCATAATGTTCTTTCCTTCTGTAACACCGAGGTAACAAGCTATTTTGCTGGAGCCTGAGCAAACTTGCCTAACTTGTGAGTTTCTGCAAAGCACTTCAAGGGATCCTTCACTCTGGCATCCCCCCTCTCTGAAGAGACAATGAACCACTACCTCCTTTTCACAAGGTAGCAACTCACACAAATTCCTTTCAATTGCCCCACTGACCTGACAGGATCTTCACAAAGTGTCCTTTGAGCAAAGTATCTTTGCAAAGTGTCCTCTTCGTCCTGGCCCACTGGCCCAAAGTTCTTGGCAAGGTGTCCCGTAGACATGGCATAGAATGCATTAAGATAAAAATCCTTCTGACTTTACAACCACTTTAAGGGAGACCTGCTGAGCCTAAAAATCAGCTCAGGCTGGTTACAACCTAGTAAGGGTCCATTCACACGGGCTTTCCGCCTGGCGGACTCTGTTTTGCTCAGTGAGGATCGATCCTCCGATCCCCGCTGAGCAGGTGGATGACAGGTCCGTCTCCACTCTCTGTGCTGAGATGGACCTGTCAGATCCCAGCTCTCCTCTATAAGAGATCGGATGAAAACGGTTTCCATCCGTCTGGATTTCACGGACAGGATCGGATAGCAGCGGGTGTCAGTGGACTCACCACTAACATCTGCTGCTCCATAGGGGTGCATGGAGCATCCGATCAGGTCCACCTGAAAAACTGAAAAACGTGAAAGGGCTTTTACAATACACACCAAATTTAATTAGTGACACAACAGGGTGGGGCAAGGTCCTTACAGGGTAAATTACAAAAATACAAAAACTTATTATAACCCAGCTTGAGGGGCTTTTGCATAAAAACTGCAGAGCAATTACCAATTAGATACCTTGTTTCAATATCCAAGGGAAAAAGGCATGAAACTCAATTAACCAATATGAAACTACTTCGATCTTGATTCGTATATCTATTTTCTGGAGTTGAAAAAAGGTTTAATAATAATCTCACAAGATCTGGAAGCATTACATAACAGCAGGACAGTTAAAAGAAGGCTGAGCTGTGTAAAACTCAGAACTGGATGGAAAAACAGGTAGGACACCTCCCTTACATGTATTTTATCTGTGTACTTAGCTGTTTCTCGGAGCTTAGCTTCAAGTTCAGCTTTAAGCATAGATGGTTGTGGACAACCAATCTTTAGCCAATGAGTTAAGGCATTTGAATAATTAAGCAACTTCATTGTCCATTAATTCTTAGTCTTTCTAAACATGTATTCAGTATGGGTCTCAAGTTATGCTTTCAGCAGGTTTTCTAATGAACTTTTTTTTTTTTCTTCCTATTTACTCCCATCCTACGCATTGCGCACAGGCAATATGCTGGTGGCAGATTTTTATGTGAATAGTTTCCAAATGTCTCTGATTTCCAAGGAGATGCGTGAAGATTTATCGCTAAAAATTCTTGTCCTTGCCTTTGTTACTGGTTGGTTTGTAATCCTGCCCTGTTTTCCCTTGCCATTTTGGTTGCTGGGCGCAGCTGCTATGTGCTGTATATGTTGATTAAAGACGGGGAGATAAAGTTGGAGCTGGGAGCTGGAAGAATAGAAGGAATGATGAAGGCAATTTAAATTGATGTCTTTCTAAGAGGCTTTTAAAGGAAAAACCTCAGGCCAAACACAGAATTCGGTATTTCACTTAATAAAATAAAAAAGCTGTTTATGTGTGTCTGTGGTTTTTGGACACAACGCTTAGAAGAAAAAGTAATGTAAGAAGTTTTAGAACTTTATCAGAGAGATTTTAACAGTAAAAATTTTAGGGAGATATTTGTCACCATTTGTCACCACCAGTTTTCCAGCGTCAGTACTTTTGGCGTAAGGTAGATAAAGTATATTCCAAAGTCTTCTTCTATGGCATTTTCAGTGTGATAACGTCATCACCCAGTTTAGAGGTTGTGTTAGGTTCAAGATCGATAAGTCACTATAAGGGCCTGTGTTGATGGGCCTTGGACTCATGATGATGGGCCTTGGATTTATGCTGATGGGCCAAGGGCTCTTGTTGGTTGGCCTTGGGCTCTTGTTCATTGGCCCTGAGCTTGTGTTGTTGGGCCTTGGATTTATGCTGATGGGCCATGGGCTCTTGTTGGTTGGCCTTGGGCTCTTGTTCATTGGACTTGGGCTTGTGTTGATGGGCCTTGGCCATGTGTTGATGGGTCTTGGGTTTGTGTTGATGGCATCAATTTGAGATCATTCCAAGAAGGTATTATTCATAATTAATTGACAGGTGAATTTGATCTGCAGTTGATCTCCTTCTGACCTGCATGGGACCTACTTCATGAGGTTTTGCCTTTCCATAGACTTGTGTGAGAATGCACAACCGCGAGAAGCGAGCAAAAGCCTGTCAAAGCACTTTTAAGGGTGGATCATTTATTGTGCATGTGATTATTTCATCAAGTGTTCTAAATGTTCAAGTTTGTTAACCTTATATTAAATGCAATAAATACAAATGTGCTGAAACTTGTGGAGCTGAAATTCGCACACCAAAAGCAACCAAGCCAATTTTCAGAGGCCAGAGATGAAAAGACTGTCTGTGCTAGTTGCAGCAATAACAAAGAAAGGCCAAAGCGTAACTCATACCTACAGTCTCTTTTATCTGTAGCTCTGGCAGTGTAATATTACATTTCCATTGGGCGGGGCATGTGTTTAGTACGCACATAAACTTTGAATCGGGGACCAGTGAGTAGACATACCCTAACACACCTGGACCTCAGTGAATGTACCACGGCTCCTGAGCCTCCTTCCTATAGTCAAAACACCTTTAACTCCCAGCCAACATGCCCACTCTACCAACTCCTGTATTTAAACCCCTCAATCAATACACTTATTTAAAGTAAAGGTTTATTGGGGCTTGCTGGAGCCTTATGGGATGAGGCTATTTTTGGTGGTCAGTGAAGATGTATTGTTTATCCTTCATTGATGGCCACTGGCAGTACACTTAAATTACCTTGTGGCCACTATGTTGTCAACTGTTTGGACAGCAGTGTCCCCCTTGGCAACCAGTACTCACAACCGAGTAATGTCATGGTTATTTTAGTTGCTGCCATTTAAGAGCTGGGCATTGAGCATTGCAGGGAAGCACAACACATCTTAAGGAGTGTGTGTGGGGTGTCTTGGTGAAAGCTCTGGGCAGCATTTTTAAGTCAGCTCCTCATATCGTGGACCAGGGGTGGTCTTGTTTCAGGTTCTGGAGGTCACTCAAGACTGTGGGTACTAGGTTAGGTACTAAAAGAGCAGGCTCCCAAGAGAAGAGGCATACCTAGGTTCAAGTAACAGATAACGATTATTCAGTTCTGCATTCATACCTGTTACCCTCTGTTCTTGCAATATTTATCAAGAAAGTGTTAAGTCAAGTAACTGCTCATGACAAGGTGCTGTTCTGGTTTCAGTATCTACCTCAATAAGAGCCTACTTTCCTGTTAGGCTCCATGTACACGGGACGTTGTAAATGGCCTTTTAGGAGCAGTTGGGCGTTTTTTTTCAGAAGCCCCTGAACCCACCTCCATGTTATCTTATCTGTCCTTGTACACAGGGTCGTTTACAGTCATTTGCAGGCAGTTGAGTTCAGGGACGTTTTTTGGAACGCAATTATTTGCGTTCGAATGTGTGTTTCCCAGCGTTTCAAATGCAAAAACGCGGCCGAACGCGACTGAACGCGGTCGAACGCGACTGAACGCGATGACCCGCGTTTGGCGCTCGCGTTTTTCCATTTTAAAGTGGAATGATTTTTTTGATCTCTAGGAACGGTTTTAAACGCAAACGCCCGCAAACGCCCGCTAAACGCGACTGCAAACGCGACACTTTAAACGTCCTAAAAAAAAAAAAAAAATTCCAGCATTCAAGGGACTTTTAACAACGTCCCATGTACATGGAGCCTTACCAGTGTACTCTGTCAATTTCCAAAGTGCTACTGCTAGCTAAATTGGTAAGAAACTGTTGCTTAACTGCAAGAAAGTGTGCTTAGGATTCAGTAGTCATAGCAGAAAAACCAACACTAGTTAAAGAAATGGGCATTTGGATATGGCTTGAGAGGCTCCTAGGGACCTGTTTGCAACTGCAAATTCTGCTACCCCTTTTTCTGCACCAGCGGCACTATAACTTCTTCAAAGCATTTTTTTTGTGGCCAGTGTTAACAAACTCCTTTGTTATCAGTTTAACCTCTTCCCATGCCATCCATATATATATCTTCTTATCTATTGCTAATCTGTCTGCTTAAAAGCTGACGCGGGTGTGGTAAACCAATATCTACATCTTTACTATGTTGCATGATGCAAATCAATACATTATGTAACTCTGTATGGCGTAACCTGGTAATTACCCACAAGTCAGTGTATAATAATTTCAATGTTGTTGAAGATGTACACGGAAAAGTATACATTACTTTATTCCTTCAATAGATATTCCCATTAATGTGTGCTAGTGTTTGAAAAAAATCCTTGTTTCTGGGTATAATTTGTAAATATATACATAATATATACCGGAGGGCAGCCATTTTTCCTCATAACATACTCCTGCTATGCATCCTGCTTTTCAGTGCTACACATGGGAGTTGATTTACTAAATGAGTAGTAAATGCGAGCTTAGTGAATACAGTGAACCTGTGTTCACTTTTAATGCCCAATGATGTGCAAGGGAAACTAAAACGGAAACAGAATTGCTGTTTGCAGACAATGTCATAATGAAATGAAATGAACACAGCTAAGTGAACATTCTCTACTCCTTTAGTAAAAAACCCTGAACAGTTGTGTGCAACCCTACCCCCCGTGGAGCTACTTGGTTTGATGTGTACTCTTTTTCTGCCATGACTCCCTAAACTGCTCCCTCCCCACTGACACACCCTGGTAAAGTTTGAAAGCCGATCACACATGTGTAACTTAATCTCTTGGTGCCCTTTAAGGGGTTTAGGATGCCGGAAGGCAGGGCGGGGTTTATAATCATGTGATAGGCTGTCGTGGCGGTCACATGATGAGCTGCTGGTAACTGTGGTGCAAGCTCTCGGCACAGTTGCATTTACACAAATTCACACAAATATGCAGCCGCTCAGCGCTAAGGCCCACCCGCCGTGAGGCCGCATATTTTCGCGTGGCCAACAGCAAGGGGTTAAGCATTAGTGTATTACTACACCATATCAGTATTCAGGTAATAGGACACAGAGTGCTAGAAAAAGTGAGAATATTGTAATAAGACAAGTCAAACAAAAAGCATAAATGAGTAAACAGGCAATTGAACATGTTTAAATATGCCAAACTAAATAGGGTGAACACTGGCCTATTTTATGGCAAATTACTATACTGCAACAATGCTAAACCAAACTTTACTAATGCAAACAGAGTTAAAAGCTTCAGCATTAGCTAATTCGAAAAAACAATGAATGTCCTTGAGTGCACTCTGAGCATACAGCCCTTTAGCGGGTGGGTGTACACGTTCCTGACAAAAAGGGTTCCCCCTAAAGGTGACTACAAGTCCCTGGTACCTAATAGTCAGTATTAGGTTATCGTTGGGGCCCTTTTGTAAAGTGGTGCATGTGAAGCTGTTCCTTTAAAAGTGTACAATGGATGGCTGATGCACTGCTAAGTAAGGAGCAGTCTCTACTGCATTAATTGTGGCCAGTGAGGGATTAAGCTCTGTAATTCTTCTGTAGAGAAAGGTGTGACTGGTTCAAATGATGAATTTAGAAAAAAGTAACACTAGTAGCGCTGAAAAATACAAATTAAAATGAAAACTAAAGCAGGGACACAGTCTTAGTTCACAACATGCAAGTGTAGAAACTTCACAGTGGCGGGATCTTCATAAATTGAAAAGTCCAAATAAAGTGCAAGGTCCTTAAACATATAATATGTGCTTCCTCTGTACACCAGTGCACCTCCACCGTCACTCCGTGCCACCCCCGTAAGAATGGACACTCACCAGAGATAGGTTAATATGCGCCTGTATAAACCACTTCAATGGTACAATACACTATTATCACCTAACAGACTGATAAAAGTTTTTTTTTTCTCCCTCCTCCTCACTGGGCTCAGGTCAGGGCAAAAAGATCGTGCACTGCTACCCCACACAATAAAATCGATGTAGATCGCTGTCTGATTAAAGAAGATTCTCCTATTCTTTCCCTGAAAGCAATCTCCAGCCTGACCCTACAATAATCTCCTATCTCTCCCTCAGCAGCAGCAGCAGGAACCTGTCCCTACAGTAGTTAGAGCAGAGTGACGTGCGGCGCTACGTGACTCCAGCTTATAGAGAGGCTGGGTCACATGCTGCACTGGACAATCACAGCCATGCCATTAGTAGGCACTAGTTAAACGCTTGTTGATTGGTTACCCTGCAGCTGTTGAAACCGCACCATTAAAACCGCGCCAAAACATGAAATAAAATTCCTGAACAACGGACTGTATCCCGAATATACAGTAAAATGTTCGGGTCCGTGTCTGGGTACCGAAAACCCAAAAGTCCGGTACGATCCTGAACAATACAGTCCGTGTTCGCTCAACCCTATTCATTTTTGTTTTCACACAGGCACTCTTGTGGAGGGATCTGGGGTCTAAAATACCCCAAACCTCTCCTCTGCACTTAAAAGCATTCAAAACACCAAGTTTGGATGCTGTCATTTTTTTGAATTTGGCACAGAGTACCCGGAAGTGATGTCATGACATGACATCACTCCTGGGTTTTTACATGGAGACCCGATCAGAGCTGAAGTTGGCTTTGATCGGGTCTTCGGAGACCGTTCATCGGTTGTCATTACAAGGCAGCCGAGCGTTGGCTATGGACGCCGGCACCGGGTGATGCCTCTAGCTGCAGGCATCATTCCGGTACAGCACTTTCCCAAAATATTGGCAATATCTGTAACCTCAGGGGCCGATTCCAATAAATCGGGGAGAGTGCAGATCGGCCCTCGATATATCGGCTTTGCCGATAATTGGTCGATCCCTAGTTATAACCATCTCTTACTCTATCCAAATTGAAAGAAAAATGTTTCGCTTCTAGATCTACTGAGTACCTGCGTAAACCTGTAAGGTAGGCCTCCAGTGGCACAACACAGACTTGGAGACAATTGCACCAAGTGCTGATCACATCATAATCACCCAGGAATGTGCTCTGTGTTCCTGTGTGATTCCTGTGTGATTCAGTGCGATGCGATTTTCAGCCTATTCATTTGAATGGGCTGAAATCACACTGGATTACAACAAAAGTTGTGCATGCACTATTTTTAAAAACATACTACAACCAGATCGCATGGTACTGAGGTACCATGCGATCCAGTGAAGGCAAACGCACTGCGTTTGCAATCTGCATTTGGGCTGCCCATAGAAATCTATTGACACCCACAGCAGATCACACACCTAATGCATTTGGGACGAGGTGCGTGAAACACACATGAAACATGGGTTTTCCTAACCACGTTCTGGTGTAAACGGCAACTAAAAACAGCAGGTACCACCGTGAGTGACTTCCAGTTCACTGTCACTGAACCATATGAAATAAGAGGAACAGTACTTAACCTTTCTAGCGGTATTCCCGAGCGTGGCTCGGGGTTAAATTTCAGAGCCAAAAGCGGTAACCCCGAGCCACACTCGGGGTACCACTAGGAAGATCGCTGGATCCTGAAAGCAGGGTTACTTACGTGATGTATCCTGGCGGCGTCTGGCAGCGGATCTTCCTCCCGATCCTCTCCGTGCCCCGGCTTCCGTCTCCTGCAATGTGATGTTCGCAAGGAGGTGGAACCGGCGGCAAATTCAAATGTAAAACACACCAAACATACTGATACATAGCAAAATAAAAAAAAATCACATTAGTTTCCCCCCCAGTGCCCTTTCCTGCAGTTTTCAGCACCTAAAATCCGAAAGAATCATACTGCCAGGGAGGTTAAGACAGGTTCCTACCAATTTACATTTTACCATAATGACCATATTCAAGGACCTTGAACCCTGCCAGCTGCTATGACTATACATATCACCCTGAAATATTCCACAGCAGAAGGACAATGACTATCAAATTAACTTAAGAGGGAAGGGAAGGTGGAAATATTTCCGGATGCCAGCTGTCTTCCGACTGAAGACTCTCCAGAAACCATCCCCTGAAGCTCCTCCTGTTCCTGTCTGACCCACAAATCAGGTAACTACCCCTGATTCATTATTTAGCTTTAGTTTTCCAAGACTCCTTTTATGGCAGATCCCAAATCCCAAACCCCATATTGTAGACCCAGGACCATCTTTCATATTGATTGGTCCCTGGGCAAACATTTTCTTGGGCCCCCCATGCAATTTCGTTCTCCACCTGCTCTGAGACATACAATAAATAGCAGCTAGGCTCAAAATCAGTTTAGGCTCAAGATCAGGCAGCAATTGCGATTGGTTGCCAGAGGTTACAGTGTATCATTACTGCTCACTGACTGGCTGCTAGAGGTTACATCACACATTATGGCTCACTGTTTATTTGCTAGAGGTTGCAGCACATTACTTCTGCTTGTTGATTGGTTGCTAGAGATTACTGGACATCTTTACCACTCATTGGTTGCTAGAGGTTACTCCACATTAATAAATCCTAACACAGACAGAGCTGCTCAGGTGAGATGGTAATCCAGGTGCGAGTCAGATCCGCAGTCCAAGTAACAATCCAAAGCAAGAAATGGTGACTTCACTCAGGAATAGATGAAAACATAGAAGTGTTTTATTCTTCACCACGAATAACAAACTTGACAGTACATCACTGGACAGGTATACAGGTTGACGCGTTTCACGATTTTGTTGATCGCTTACTGATAACCATACCAATTATATGTATGGTTATGAGTAAGCGATCAACAAAATCATGAAACGCGTCAACCTGTATACCTGTCCAGTGATGTACTGTCAAGTTTGTTATTTGTGGTGAAGAATAAAACACTTCTATGTTTTCATCTATTCCTGAGTGCGGTCACCATTTCTTGCTTTGGATTGTTACTCCACATTATTACTGCTAACTGATTGGTTACTAGAAGTTACTGCATATCCTTACTGCTCAATTATTGGTTGCAAGAGGTTGGTGCACATTATTATTGCTCACTTATTGGTTGCTTGCCTGCACACCACGGACTGGGGAGGTGAGGGGTTCCATCAATAAATAGAGAACTCCTAGGGATACTAGGACTCCTGGGATCTGGGGAAGGGGGGATGGGGGGGATCAGTGGCAATGCCGAGGGGTTGATGGGTTCAGTGGCAGTGCTGGGAGGATGGGATTAGCTAGAAGGCAGTACACTGTGGCAAATATAGAATCATGTAGAGCAAAGCTGGAAATCTTTGGCAAGTATATAGTGGGGGATTCTACTCTGACCACCAATGTGAGGGGGAATTTGCACTGACTGCAATGTAAAGAGGGATTTTATGCTTCCCCGCAAAATAAAAAGAGGGATTTCTACACTGATACCAATGTAATAGGAGCATTTACACCAACCGCCAGTGTAATTGGGAATTTACACTGACAACCTTTGTTGAGGAGATTTGTACTGACCACCAATATAAGGTGACACTTCTACACCGACCACCAAGGTTAGGGGGGATTTACACTGACCACCAACATAAGGGCAATTCTGCACTTACCACCAATGTAAAGGGAAATGTACACAGATCACCAATGTAAGGAAGAATTTACACTGACAACCAATGTAAGGGGGGCCTTCATATTGGCCACTAGTGTGAATGAAGATTTACACTGATCACCAATGTAACTGAGACATTTAGCCTGTATTAACATTTCTTGTGTCAGGAACGCATGCACAATCACTTTCCTTACACCACAGAAACGTGCTGCCCTTTAGCAGATTTACAGCAGTTATATTAATTGTTAATGACACCCTCACGCATCTGCTGATGTTCGTATTCACATCCACCAAGATTCAGGGTGCTGTGCCTCCATGTTATTTTGAAAAAGGGTTCCACCTCCAATTTACTTACCTTTGCAGAACAAGCTGATGGTAGGGGTAATAACCATAGTTGTAGGCAGGACTTTCAAGCATGCCCCTTTACCTCCCCAGTGGGCAGCATTCAGCAGAAGTGAAGGTAGATATGACCTCATGATATACATATGAATTCTGCTGGTCCGCAGCTATTTACATATTAATGCCATGCAATTCACATATCGATGCAGGTTATTTACATGTAAACACAGGGTCTGCAGGTGAGTCATCTGTAGGAGGCAATAGGGCAGAGCTGGGAAGCATTAGTAACAGAACTTCACACTGAGATATCGGAACACAGCATGGGACTAAAACTTCAAGGGTTAAGGGAATTTAAACTGGGATGGTTAGCAAGTATGAGGCAGCTGCTTTGGGCCCCACAGCAATGATGGGGCCCAAGGCAGCTTCCTCTTTTGCCCTGCCTTAAAGACGGCCCTGTGTAGACCCTCTGTCTATGTCTCTCTTCTTTAACACTGGGCCTAACTTGACAAAGGTTTTATCTATTATTTTTTTTAATTTTTTTTACAAAGCCAAATAACAAAAGATTTGCTTGGATACACTTTAAATATGCATATGCTTTTAGAATGTAAGTAGTACTCATACGTACTGTGTGTACAAATATATATATATATATATATATATATATATATATATATATATATATATATATATATATATATATATACATATATATATATATATATATATATATATATATATATATATATATAGATAGATAGATAGATAGATAGATAGATAGATAGATAGATAGATAGATAGATAGATAGATAGATAGATATCGCAAAAGTGAGTACACCCCTTACATTTTTGTAAATATTTTATTATATCTTTTCATGTGACAACACTGAAGAGATGACACTTCCCTACAATTTAAAGTAGTGAATGTACAGTTTGTATAACAGTGTAAATTTGCTGTCCCTTCAAAATAATTTAACACAAAGCCAATATTTGTCTAAACCACTGGCAACAAAAGTGAGTACACCCCTAAGTAAAATTGTCCAAATTGGGCCCAATTAGCCATTTTCCTTCCCTGGTGTTATGTGACTCGTTAGTGTTACAAGGTCTCAGGTTTGAATGGGGAGCAGGTGTGTTAAATTTGGTGTTTTTGCTCTCACTCTCTCATACTGGTCACTAGAAATTCAACATGGCATCTCATGGCAAAGAACTCTCTGAGGATCTGAAAAAAAAATTGTTGCTCTACATAAAGATGGCCTAGGCTATAAGAATATTGCCAAGACCCTGAAACTGAGCTGCAGCACAGTTGCCAAGACCATACAGCGGTTTAACAACACAAGTTCCACTCAGAACAGGCCTTCCTGTGGTCGACCAAAGGAGTTGAGTGCACGTGCTCAGCGTCCTATCTAGAGATTGTCTTTGGGAAATAGACGTATGAGTGCTGCCAGCATTGCTGCAGAGGTTGAAGGGGTGGGGGGTCAGCCTGTCAGTGCTCAGACCATACGCCACACACTGCATCAATTTGGTCTGCATGGCTGTCATCCCAGAAGGAAGCCTCTTCTAAAGATGATGCACAAGAAAGCCCACAAACAGTTGGCTGAAGACAAGCAGACTAAGGGCATGGATTACTGGAACCATGTCCTGTGGTTTGATGAGACCAAGATAAACTTATTTGGTTCAGTTGGTGTCAAGCATGTGTGGCAGGAACCAGGTAAGGAGTACAAAGACAAGTCTTTCTTGCCTACAGTGAAGTGTGGTGGTGGTGGGAGTGTCATGGTTTGGGGCTGCCAGCACTGGGCAGCTACAGTTCATTAAAAGAACCATGAATGCCAACAAATACTGTGACATATTAAAGCAGAGCATGATCCTCTCCCTTCAGAGACTGGGCCGCAGGGCAGTATTCCAACATGATAACGACCCCAAGCACACCTCCAAGATGACCACTGCCTTGCTAAAGAAGCTGAGGGTAAAGGTGATGGACTGGCCAAGCATGTCTCCAGACCTAAACCCTATTGAGCATCTGTGTAGCATCCTCAAATGGAAGGTGGAGGAGCGCAAGGTCTTTAACATCCACCAGCTCCGTGATGTCCTCATGGAGGAGTGGAAGAGGAATCCAGTGGCAACCTGTGAAGCTCTGGTGAACTCCATGCCCAAGAAGGTTAAGGCAGTGCTGGAAAATAATGGGGGCCACACAAAATATTGACACTTTGGGCCCAATTAGGACATTTTCACTTAGGGGTGTACTCACTTTTGTTGCCAGAAGTTTAGACATTAATGGCTGTGTGTTGAGTTATTTTGAGGGGACAGCAAATTTACACTGTTATACAAGCTGTACACTCACTACTTTACATTGTAGCAAAGTGTAATTTCTTCAGTGTTGTCACATGAAAAGATATAATAAAATATTTACAGAAATGTGAGGGGTGTACTCACTTTTGTGAGATACTGTATACATACAGTGGGTATAGAAAAAGTCATCCCCCTCCATTTAAAATATTCACATTTTGTTGCTTTGCAACCTGGAATGAAGGCAGACTCAGTTTTTGTTTTATCCAGCTGTAATTACTAGTGCAACTTTTAACATCCAAGTTGAAAGATGTAACACCAACATGTCAGAAGAATATAGAAAAATTAAAAAACAAAATCAGTGAGTTGGAAAAGGATCACCTTCTTATGTCAGTATTTTGTTGAACCACCTTTTGCTTTCATTACAGCCTTTGGTCTGTTGGGATATCGTATGTCTCTAATAACTTTGCACATCTAGGCTTTGCAATATTGCCCACTCATCTTTGCAGAACTGCTCAAGCTCTGTTAAATTTGAAGGTGACTGCTTGTGGACTGCATTTTCCAAGTCATTCCACAGATTTTCATTGGGGTTTAAGTTTGGGCTCTGACTAAGCCATGCAAAAACATTCAACTTTTCATCCTTCAACCACTGTGTGCTCATTTTTGCTGTGCGCTTTGGGTCATTGTCATGTTGGAAGGTAAACCTTCTTCCCATTGGCAACCTTTGGGCAGAGTGCAGCAGATTTTCCTCAAGAATTTGACGGTGATTGGCCCTATCTATTTTTCTTCCATCCTGACAAGTGTTCCAGCACCTGCTGCAGAGGAACACCACCATAACAGGATAGTACAACCTCCATGCTTTACTGTAGAAATGGTGTTATTTGAATGGTGAGCTGTATTGGATTTCTGCCAGACATATCGTTTGGTGTTGAGGCCAAATAATTTAATCTTAGTCTTATCTGACCATAACACCTTTTTCCATGTGGCCTCAGAATCTTCAAGGTGCGTTAAAGGTGGCCAGATGAAAATAAAAGTGCAAAGTTTTTAATTTTTTAAATTTTTTTTTTTTACATGTTGGTATTATCTCCTTTACTTGGATGTTAGAAGTTGCACTAGTAAATACAGCTGAACAGTGGCGGCCCATCCATTGTGGGCGCAGGGGCGCTGCCCCCCCCATCCATGCATCTACATGCAGGGCGCCGGATTCATGGATTCTTTTTTGAAGCACGTGAATTAGAGCCAGAGGCTCTAATAGTCTTGAAGAAAGGGTGGGCTCGGGGCGCAGAGCACTGCGCCCCGAGCCCACCCAGTTATATGACAATAGCGAATGAATATCCACTATTATCACACTGATTCTCCTCCCAGCCAATCAGGAAGCGGGAACCCTTTCCCGATTGGCTGAAAAGAGAAGCGATTTTACTGGCCATAGGCCAGGAAGATGGAGGAGATGCACAGCCGGACGGAGGAGAATCACAGCCACTCGGCCATCCGGGAAGGAGGTAAGAATGTTGGCTGTCCGGCCGTCCGTTCCTTCTCGTGGTGGGGGTGGATTTGCCTACCAGCTGGTCATCCGTCCCGCGAGGGTGTGGGTTTTGCTGACCTCCCCCCCCCCCCCCCAAATTATCATGCACCAGCCCCCACTGCAGCTGAATAAAACAAAAACTGTGTATGTCTTCATTTCAGGCTGCAAAGCAACAAAATGTGTTTTTTTTTAAAGGGGGGTGATTCTTTTCTTTACCCACTGTGTATATATATATATATATATATATATATATATATATATGCAGCCAGCAGCTGTTTTCGCTTTTGCATATGTAGCTGTTTGGACTGGAATGATTTAAGCTCCATCCACATTTTTCTCCACATATGTAATAAAAATAATATGCAGTAAATCAGATTAGAAGATGATGGGAAAAGTCTTGGGTCTGATGGGGCTTTTATTTGCTAATTGAACCATTTGGTGTCCTCTTAGCCGTAAGATTAACACCGGTAATTAAGCTGGAATCTGGATGTAGAAGGCCCATTATTCATGGCCCAGGTCTGGGAGGATTTCATTTTCTCTTGGCTGACACTTCTGTGACTGCTAATAACGTCTCAACTAAGAGAACCTTATTTTTTGTTCATTCATCGTTCAAATTGCTTTAATGTTACTTAAAAGGGGTACTTTGATGTTTATGGCCAGAAATATAGAACCAGGAACTTTATATTATTTTTCTTTCTTGTTTTCTTTCTGGAAGGAGTTATAGGTTTATTTAATACAGCCAGCCGCGGTTGGGGGGAGTTGGCCTGTTTTTTCTTCGGCTAGGACCTGCCCCCCATGTCTTGTTACTCGTGTTCAGGTTTTCGAAACCTGGTTGTGGTAGGTAATTAAAGTAAACCTGTCACAAACCTGGCCAAATTGGCCTGAGCATGTGATGAAAAAGCTGCAGAAGCAGGAGTTACTTCCAGCAAAACCGCCTGCAAGAAGTTCAGCAGATGAAAAGAGGTAGGCCACTGAAACTATATGGAAAAAGCTCAATTTTTCCCATAAAAGTTTACACGCCCTATTCTGACTAGTGTCTTTCTATTGGTTGGTAAGAGTTGTCCCCTTCACTGTAATTTCACCGACCCAATAGGCAGAGACTATACAAGTACATCTCATAAAATTAGAATATCATCAAAAAGTTAAAGCGGAGTTCCGGGCACAGAAACATTTTTTCAGTGAACATACCCCCGGGACAGTCAGGGCTAGTACATTCCACAATGGATAGCCTCTGATCTGTCCCGGTTCGCACTTACCTGCAAGAAGAAATACTCGCTTATAAAATTTCTTCTCCAGCGTTGCCATCTCTGTTGTGGGCAGCTGAAGCCAGCGCGTCCTCTTCTGCGTCCTCTTCCACGTCTTCTTCTCCCAGAATGCGCCTTCACCGGCCCCTCTCGTCACTTACGGTGCGGCGCCGCATTCCTACACAGCTTCTGGGCATGCCAAGAAGCTGTTTAGCAGGGAATGTGGCGTCGCCCCGGAAGTGACGAGCGGGGCCGGTGCCGTCGCATTGATTCCTGGGAGCGATGACGTTCAGCTCCCAGGAATCATTGCAAACCGGAAGTGACGCCGCGGGCCGCTGGCACAGAGGGAGGAAGTGAAAAAAGGTGAGTATTTCTTTCTACAATTACAGGGTAAGTAAAAAAAAAAAAATAACCCTAACTATCCAATTCCTTTACAGGTGAAGCAAAGCAAGCGGATGGGCATAAAATCGATTAGGTCGATTTTGTGCCCGGAACTCCGCTTTAATTAATTTCAGTAATTCAATTCAAAAAGTGAAACTCATATTTTATATAGATGCGTTACACACAGAGAAATATATTTCAAATATATCTTTCTTTTAATTTTGGTGATTATGACTTACAGGTAGTGAAAACCCAAAATTCATTATCTCAAAAAATTAGAATATTACAGATGTAGCACCCTCCTAGGTAGGTGCTACGTAAAGTATAGTTTGCTATGCCTGCTTGACAGGGAAGCCTGATCAGTAGTTAGGCCTGTTGCATGTTTCCATGTGTGATTCATCTAGTCTGAGGGAGTGTCCCCACTGTATTCAATAGGGGAGCCTGTTGGACAGTGGAGGAAACCCAGCCAGTGACACACAGGCTTTTCTGACTATCCCAGAGGGTAGGCACAACAGTGGGCCATCCTGGGATATGTTTTAAAAGCCACAGGCACATGTGACAGGGTGTCTTTGGGCGGGAAGCCAGGTCCCAGGAGGAGGGTGACAGCTGTGTCTCCTCCTGTTGCTGAGGAAGGTGGTCATAGGCGGTCGGCCTTGTGGACCAGAAGTGTGGTGCTGAGCCAGGAGGTACAGTGTATGCTGACGGATGGAGGTGAAGGCAGAGCAACCCACAGAAAAATAGTGTCCATGAGTACCGGGAAGCTTGCCAGAGGTCTGCCAAGGGAGGGGACCACTCCAGTGGAGAGTCAGTGGACAGGAGTTAACACACACAGAAAGTGAGAAAGGGGGTGCCAAGCTTGGGGCCCTGAAGATAAATCAACACAGGATCATATTCATTAATTTCACTACAGTGGCAAGGTGAAGCAGCGGCCTTGCCGCACACACACTATAGCTAGTTGTCCTCAAGCTGTGCATAGTTCAAAGTTGGAGTATCCCACTCATCCCTTCTCCCATCCAAGTTCTAAAATAAAATACAAAAAACCAAATCCCCTGGACTGTTTATTGTCTGAGCCAAGAACTTTTCATGCCGTGTGTCTGCATTCAGTTGCTAATGGTAACCCAGGGGAACCCAAGAAGTGTAATTCTCAGCAGCTCCCTAGGTGGCAGTGCTACACATAAGACCAATTAAAAAAAGGATTTTGGATACAGAAATGTTGGCTTACTGAAAAGTATGTCCATGTACAGTATAGTATGCACTCTTGGTCAGCGTTCCTTTTGCATGAATTACTGTATCAATGCGGTGTGGCATGGAGGCGATCAGCCTGTGGTGCTTGCTGAGGTGTTATGGAAGCCCAGGTTTCTTTGATAGTGGCCTTCAGCTTGTCTGCATTGTTGGGTCTGGTGTCTCTCATCTTCCTCTTGACAATATCCCACAGATTCTCTATAGAGTTTAGGTCAGGCTAGTTTGCTGGCCAATCAAGCACAGTAATACCATGATCATTAAACCATTCTAAAAATGTGCATTGTTACTGTACTGATGACACTGGCAGGGAAGGGGTTAATACCAGGGGCGATTGATTAGAGGGTTAAACGTGTCCCTAGGGGGTGCTTTCTAACTGTGTTGGGGAAAATAAATAAAAAGAAGGAACACAGGATCCCATGGGAGTGTTCATCACTGACAGAACAGCGGTTTGCCGTGTTTACATTGGCAGACTGCCGTTCTGTCTCTGCAGGGAGCGATCCTGGGTGTCCGCCAGACACGCTGATTGGCCCCCCCTCTGGCCAATCGGCCCATGCACGCACCTCTGGCGCCCCCACTAGCTGTCTCACGAAGTGACGTGCAGGTACGTCGTTTCGCGGAACAGAGTCGACCTGACGCAGTAAAACTACGGTGGCTGGTAAGCAAGTGATTAATACTGACCTTTGAACTTTGTGAGTTACACCTCATCCTTGTCCCTTTGTCTGTCATCCTGTCCCTGTGTCTCAAAGGCTCATCCCTCTGTCATCCTTCCTGTCTTTACATCTGTCATTCTTTCCATGTTTCTGTCATCCAATCCATGTCCATCACCCTGTCCCTGTTTCTGTCATCTTATCACTGTGTCCCTTATTCTATCCCTGTGTCTGTCATCCCATTCCAGTATCTGTCATCCCATCCCTTAGTCTGTTATCTCCTCCCTGATTCTGTGATCCTATCCCTGTGCCTGTCATCCTGTCTTTGTCCCTTTGTCTGTCATTCAATCCCTATCCTTAAGTCTGTTGTCCTGTCACTGTGTCTGTACCTGTGCCCTGTGCCTGTCACCCCACCCCTGTGTCTGTTATCCCACCCCTGTGCCTGTTATCCCACCCCTGTGCCTGTTATCCCATCTATGTGTCTGTCATCTTGTCCCTGTATCTATCATTCCATTCCTGTATCTGTCATCCTGTCCCTGAGTCAGTTGTCTTGTCACTGTGTCTGTCATCCCATCCCTGTGCCTGTCATGCTGTCCCTGTGTCTGTCATCACACCCCATCCCTGGGTCTGTCATTCCACCCCTGTGCCTATCATCTTATACCTGTATCTGTCATCCCACCCCGTGCCTGTCATCTTATACTTGTGTCTGTCATCCCACCCCGTGCCTGTCATCTTATACCTGTGTTGGTCATCCCACCCCTGTGCTTGTATTTTTTCCCTGTGTCTGTCATCCCACCCCTGTGCCTGTATTTTTTCCTGTATCTGTCATCCCACCCTTGTGCCTATCATCTTATACTTGTGTCTGTCACCCCACCCCTGTGCCTGTCACCTTATACCTGTGTCTGTCATGCCACTCCGTGCCTGTCACCTTATACCTGTGTCTGTCATCCCACCCCTGTGCCTATCACCTTATACCTGTGTCTGTCATGCCACCCCGTACCTGTCACCTTATACCTGTGTCTGTCATGCCACCCTGTGCCTGTCACCTTATACCCGTGTCTGTCATACCACCCCTGTGTCTGTCATTTTATACTTGTGTCTGTCATCCCACCTCTGTTCCTGTCACATTATACCTGTATCTGTCATGCCACCCCGTGCCTGTCACCTTATACCTGTGTCTGTCATACCACCCCTGTGTCTGTCATTTTATACTTGTGTCTGTCATCCCACCTTTGTTCCTGTCACATTATACCTGTATCTGTCATGCCACCCCTGTGCCTGTAATCCTGTCTCTGTCTGTCACCCCACCCCTGTGCCTGACATTGTATACTTGTGTCTGGTATTCCACCCCTGTGCCTGTCATCGTATACTTGTGTCTGTCACTCTACCCCTGCGCCTGTCACCTTACACCTGTGTCTGTAATGCCACCCCTGTGCCTGTCATCCTGCCCCTGTGTCTGTCATCCCATCCATATGTCTGTCACCCCATTCCTGCCCCTGTGTCTGTCCTCCTGTGTAATTTGGTTGCTGAAAAAAAAGGTACACTGACAGCAAGAACAAGTTGGCAAGGGCATATAATTATATAATTAAGTTTTGTATATACTGTATACACTCACACACACACACACGATCAGTGAAGGAACTTTTCTCATATGCTCAGAGGCAAAATTGAACTCCACAAAAGCCCAGTACAAAATGTAAACTGAGGCCACCACATATTCCGTACAAAGCCCTGGCTCTTGCATCTGTCTCATCGCCAGCATTTATTGGGCCTTGTATGGTTGTTTTTTCTAAATCTGGCCAACTTTTGGTTTGGGTTGAGGACATCCTATTGGAGTCAAAGAAATAAATGTTTGACTTCCTTGTATCTTCCTAGAAAATTGATAGAAATTGGATCCTTTTTAGCAGACTGACTAAATAAAGCAAAACAACCCCCCCCCCCCCCCAAACTACCAATTATAAAATGTTACTGTAGCATTGATTCAAAATGTTTTCCTCTAGTATTTCATTTTTAGAGTCCCAGCGCTCTCACATATGGGTATACTTGGCCGAAGAGTTATTTTTCCAGCTGTGACTGAATTCCTTACTGATGGTGCTGTTTATTTTGCTCTACATCACAATTTGCCAGGCCAAGCTGTTTTCACTCCATGGCTTTCTACAAGTTGCTGTATAGAACTCTACTGTCTGAGAGTGCACAGTGCCCATGTCAAAATGATGAGACAGGAAACTTTAGTGCTTAAAGTGGAACTCTAATTTATAACGAGGGATTGTAAAACTACAAAGAGCTATTCCAATCATTATGCAATGGGGGGATTTACTAAAATAGCAGCAGTCAGAATCTAGAACAGCTGTATATAGCAACCTCTATCTTCAGCTTATTCAGTTGAGCTTTGTAAATGAAAGCTGATTGGTTGACATGCACAGCTGCTCCAGATTCTGGCTGCTCCAGTCAAAGGCTGGCTATACAAGATTTAAAAAAGCCAGCAACATGGTGAACTGTGGTGTTCAAATTATATTGATCATCCATACAAAAGAAGATACAATCAAACAGGAAAGGTGTTGATGTGTTTCAGCCTCTACGGACCTTAGTCATTAGTTATGACTAAGGCCTGTAGAGCCTGAAACGCATCAACATCTTTCCTGCTGGATTTTTTTCCCCCTTTTGTGTGGGTGATCAATACATTTTGAACACTGCAGTTCAGAGCATTACCAGATTTTTTGGATCTTGTATGTTGTGGACCAGCCAATGAGAAGAGATAACTGGGTTGTATTGCTTTTTGTTTGGTTTTGTTTTCCAATAAAGGATGGCCATAGATGGATTGAAATTTGATAATGTCAGCAGTCAATCCATCTATGGCTGTTTCCGTTTGAGAGAAGTTGATCTAACGATTCTCTTGATCAGGACTGTTGGAAGACTTTTATTATCAGCACCTGCAGACAAACGGTTGAAGTGCTGATCAGTGTATTTTGACAGTGGAGGAGTCCCCACTGTCAAAATTCAATAACACAACGGGGAGGATTCCTTCATCTACCCTAGGCCCCTTTCACACGGGCGATCCGATCTGCCTGTCAGTTTTTCAGGCGGACCGGATCGGATGCTCCATGCATCCCTATGGAGCAACGGATGTCAGCGGAGACATCTCCGCTGACACCCGCTGCTATCCGATTCTGATCCTGTCCGTGAAATCCGGACGGATGGAAACCCTATTTTTCATCCGTCTGGCGGATTGCATCGGATGAGAATAGACTGGCAGTCCGTTCTCATCCGATCTCCCCATAGAGGACAGCCGGGATCTGACAGCTCCGTCTCCACACACAGAGCGGAGACGGAGCTGTCATCCGCCTGCTCAGCAGGGATCGGTGGATCGATCCCCCGCTGAGCAGAACGGACTCCGTTCCGTGTGAAAGGACCCTTAGGCTCCTTTCACACAGCCGCTCCGTGTGAAAGGTCCGCTGCAGGACTTTTTTTTTTTTTTTCCACGGAGCGGATGACATTTCTGTCATTCACTCCGTGTGCCCGCATATCATCCCATCCGTTTGCGGATGATATGCGGACATAATGCATGTCTATGGCACTGCGGATATCAGCGGATGACACCGCTGACATCCGATTTTCCTTCCTTTCCGTTTTTTACACGGAAGGAAAAATAGGGTTCTGTTCCGTTCACAAAAACGGAACAGAACTGACAGGAGGAAAATCGGGTGTCAGCGGATGGTATTCCGCTGACACCCGCAGTGCCATTCACTAACATTGATGTCCGCAAATCATCCGCAAAAAAATAGGATGATTTGCGGACACACGGAAAGCAGCGGAGCGGCCGTGTGAAAGGACCCTTACTTGTGTGGATGGGGAAATTCATTCTTCACTAGCAGATTTTGTAACGAAAGTTCCTGCGAACCATTTGTATGATAATTTGTACAAGTACTCAGTACATTTGATGACTTGACAAATGCAATTTGAAATTAAATCAAAATTCCCATGCTTCTAACATTCAGTTTTGGAACAAATGAACCAAAACCACATTCACTGGTAAAAACAAATTAGTTCAAGAAATTTTCCATCCTTTTCCTGAAGTTTTTGTCTTTGTGGTTGAAAATGAATGTCAATTGGATCCCACTAACGTTTAAAATTTTAAAGATTTTGAGCGAAATTCTACAAGTTTATACCCAGTTTTAATAAATTCCCCTCAATGTGTTTTTTAGCATTCCTTCATTCTCACAAAATGTGTCTGCGCCGACCTGCTCCTTTACATCTCACTGACAAATCAAGTAGAAACTGAGCAGAGAAAGCTTCTGATGAATCCTGGTGATTCACCCAGGTTCAAGGAGGGAAAGGACACATGGCCAAACACAGCAGCTAAAATTCGAAGTTTCCACGTGTACCTGGCAGAGGCACATGGGTTCTATCAAAAGAAGGTTTTTTTTTTTCCAATCTCCTTGACCAACTCTAAGGCTAGGTTAACTTCTATGTATGTGGCAGTAGGTGGGGGAATAGCAGCTGTTCCAAATCATGCTGCTCTTAGAAAATGCGCAGGGCTGCCATTCATTATAAATGGTAGCCGCCCACGCACCTCAGCATGCAGCCCGTTTGCATGGTCAAAAAGACCATGTGATTTCCATGCTGCCGCATTTTTTAAAAGGTGTATGCACCTTTTTTTTCATGGTAATGCAGGCACAGCAGCCCATTCATTTGAATGGGCTGAGGTGCCCGTGCAAATGCGGCCCGCACAAAATGCAAATATGTGAACCTAGGGTAAGCTAGGGATAGGTCGAGGCACCCCACATATATTTACAAAAAGTTTTATTGAGTTATTTAACCGCTTGCCGACCGCCGCACGACTATTTACTGCGGCGGTCAGCCCCTCACAGGCAAAGCGACGTAGGCTCTAGGGAGCGCGCGCGCGCCGCTGGAGGCGCGCTCCCACGCGGTCACAGACCCCCCCCCCCCGTGCGTGTGCCCGGCGGACCCGATGTCCGCCGGCCACTCACGATCTTCCGTTACACCGGAAGAAAGGCAGGCGGCTAATGTAAACAAAGCCGCCTGTCATTCTTCCCTGTGTAAGAATGGAGATCATACGGTTCTGCTATGTAGGACCGTTGATCTCTGTTCTTACACTAGTAGCCACAGCCAATCACAGTTAGAAACACGCCCCTAGGGACACACTTAACCCCTCCCTCTCCAATAAAGTTAACTCCTTCCCTGCCAGTGTCATTTTTACAGTAACAGTGCATATGTATAGCACTGATTACTGTAGTAATGTCACTGGTAACCCCAAAAGTGTCAAAAATGTCAGTCAAGGGTCCGATCTGTCCACCGCAGTCCCGCAAAAAAAAAAACGCACATCGCCGCCATTACTCGTTAAAAAAAAAAAAAAAAACAACAAAAATGACAAAAATCTTTCCCTTAGTTAGTAAACGCAATAACTTTTGTGCAAACCAATCAAAATACACTTTTTGCGATTTTTTTTTTTTTACCAAACATAGGTAGCATAAAACAAATTGGCCTAAAATGTTAAAAAATTTAGATTTTTACATTTTTATTTTGGGGAATTTCATATAAAAAATGTGAAAAATATTGTTATTTTTGCAAAATTGACACTCTTTTTTTGTTTATAGCGCATGATTAAAAAATCGCACAGGTGATCAAATACCATCAAAAGAAAGCTCTGTTTGTGGGAAAAAAAGGACGTCAAATTTGTTTAGGTACAGTGTTGCACGACCGCGCAATTGTCCGTTAAAGTCACGCAGTGCCGAATCGCGAAATAGGCCCTGGTCAGGAAGGGGGTAAAATCTTCCGGGGCTTAAGTGGTTAAGGTTTGTTTTAAAGTTGTACAAAACACAACATGTACAGAAGAATGCAGGAGGTAACACATAAAATTACTTTGAAAGATGTAATGGTACAGATGAGCACACATTTCCATTATCAATGTGGTTCGAAGACGGGTCAGTGGGAACCGATGCCACCACGGAAGACACTCACCTCAGTAAAGGTGGGAAGAATGGGAGACTGCTTTGGAGCCCAAAGAAGAGCTTGGCACTCAGGGAAAGGAAAAGAAGGAAGGAGGATAACCACTTATAGACTTTGGCAGACAGCAAAGAGAGAATGGAGGAGAAAGGAGGGTTGTCTGAGGGGGAGAGGAAGGGGACTTATGTAGCAAGGCTTCCCAGGGGTCAGGCACCAAAGAAACATTTAGCACAGATCTGATAAATGAATGAGTCCAAAATCATAAAGTCTTTGGGCAAGACCACCAGATGTGGAAAAGGGTGCCTGGTGCCCCTGCACCCAAAAAACATGAGGGGGGATGCAGAGGGGAAAAACTTGGCTACCTGCATCAGGGTCATGTACCAGTGAGAAAGCAACTTGTAGGCATTCTCTTGGGCAAAGATTTTCTGGGAACACTTAGAAGAGTCAAGCCAAATTTAGTTTTAGGAGGTTTGATCCAAGGTTTGGCAGAAGTCAGCTTCCCTCTCGTTAGAATGCAATCTTAAGCCTAGTACACACGCAACGAATTTCCGCCGACCGGTCGTCCATCTTTTGTCCAGAGTGGTGTTTTGTTGGTTGGAATGTGCCTAGACTGCACACGAATTTTCCCGCACGACAAAATTCTACTTCAGAAGTGATGTCATGTGTTGGTTTGCTTTCTTTGTGCTTTTTCTTCTCTGAGCATGCCCAGTCTTGCTCATAAGATTTTTCCCTGTCGAAATCTGTACTGACTGCACGAAAATCGGACGTGTTTTGACGGAGGACAAACATTTTCTAGCCTGCACACCAGATTTTTTTCGGCCGAAAAGTCGGAGTCGGTTGTCGGAAGCATCATACTAACAAGCCGAAAATCGGCAGATCGGCCGTCGGATGAAAATTCCCGACCGAATTTCGGCTCGTGTGTACGGGCCTTAACTCTAACCCTGCCTGTAGCCCTAACACTAAATCATACACTAACCTTCCTTGTAACATTAACCTTAACACTCACCTTCTTTGTAACCTTCACAAACTTCTACGCCTCACCCTCCCTCTTATACTAGCCCTCTCATTAGAA
This sequence comes from Pelophylax lessonae, assembly GCF_965119305.1. Classification (NCBI taxonomy): domain Eukaryota; kingdom Metazoa; phylum Chordata; class Amphibia; order Anura; family Ranidae; genus Pelophylax; species Pelophylax lessonae. Next base: position 634,902,815 of record NC_138770.1, on the reverse strand, counting down.
TTAAAGGGATTGTAAACACTCACTTTGTAAAACAACCCATTCAGTTTAAAATAAAAATGAAAGGCAAAACATTTTTGTATAGATATAAAAAAAAAAAAACATTTTAAATACCTTTTCTCCCTTTTTTAAAAAGTGATCAGACTCTCTTTGTTCTCAGCTGCATAGGACCCAGGGGGAGGAAAAGCAGCATACTGAGCTTGCAGGTGAATGGCTGTGCAGCAGGGCCATGTCAGGACAAGACTGATCATTGGAGGAGAGTAAACTGAGTTCCCAGCATAGCTAGAGTGGTCAGTTTTTAATAGGAAAGCAGAGGGACTGGCTGGAACACCAGGGATTTCACATTAAGGATGCAATACAAAGAGAACAGGATACTTTCTCATACAAGTACATGGTACAGCAGCCACATCAGGGGCGTAACTACAGGGGTTGCAGGGGTTGCGGTCGCCCTGTGCGGCTCCCCTGTACACCTGGATAGGAGGGGCAGCAGGGGCCGCATGTAGAGAAATCACTGCCCTCCTTTTTCCTCCTGTAGCTGCAGGGGGAAAATGGAGGAGATTGGTTCCTCTGTATGCTGCCCCCGCCCCTCCTCCTATCCATCCAGTTCACTTGTGTTCTGCTGTCTCTGGGCCCCTGTGTGCTCCCCTGGTCCCCCCCCTACTGTGCTTCCCCCGCTACTGAGCTTCCCCCCCCCCCCACTGTGCTGCCCCCCCCCTACTGTGCTCCCTACCCTCTCCTGCCGGCTGCTGCAGGGGATGTGTCACAATAGAGAACCAGGAAGGGGTCGGTAAATAGGTAATTTACCAGCCAGCTCCTTCCTTTTCTCAATGGACAGAGTCATAGTCAGTGACATTGTAAAAAAATAAAATGATAAAAAATAATACAATTAAAATACCAAAAAAATAAAAACAACTGACACCAGTGGGTGAACTTCCAGGATCGTAAAGGTCACACTTGCAACCCGGGCCCTGGCATTACGCCACTGTGGGGAGGCCCCAACATCGCAGGAAGGTGGCCCACTGCAGAACTTGTGAAAGGGTCCCGCAACGAGAGTAAAGGGCCCCAGGATCAGTGGGAAGAGTCCCAGGCTTGAAGGGAAGGGCCCCGGCCAGGGGTCCAGGGGGCCCTTCATGGTTTCCTGCACCGGGGCCCTGAAGGTTCTAGTTACGCCTCTGAGCCACATATCAAAAATGTAACCTCTAAGCCTTAAGCCTCGTACACACGCGTCGAAAATCGGCAGGGAATTTTCGTCCGCCGACCGATCTGCCGATTTTCGGCTTGTTAGTATGATGCTTCCGACAACCGACTCCGACTTTTCGGCCGAAAAAAATCTGGTGTGCAGGCTATAAAATTTTTGTCCACCGTCAAAACACGGCCGATTTTCGTGGTCAGTACAGATTTCGACAGGGAAAAATCTTATGAGCAAGACTGGGCATGCTCAGAGAAGAAAGAACACAAAGAAAGCAAACCAACACATGACATCACTTCTGAAGTAGAATTTTGTTGGGCGAGAAAATTTGTGTGCAGTCTAGGCACATTCCAACCAACAAACACCACTCTGGACAAAAGACGGACGATCGGTTGGCCGATAATCGTTGCGTGTGTACGGGGCTTTAGACTAACCCACCCTGTAGCCCCAGCACTAAATTGTACACCAACCTTCCCTGTAACATAAACACTAGCCTTCTATGTAATCTTTAAACACTCCAACCCTAACCCTGGCACTCCCTCTGACTCTAGCCCTCTCATTGGAATTAACCTCAGCTTTAACCCTCAAACTAACCCTTTCTGTAGCCCTAACACTAAATCATTGACTTACCTAACTTGTAACCTTCACACACCAACACTTACCCCCCTGATCTGACTTCAGCAAAATCAATTCTGATTGTTTTTTTATAGGTTGCTCTTTGTACTGTCTTACTGCATAATCCAGATGGTGCTTTATGGATTTGGTAATTATAGCATGCAGCGCACCTATGGTTTAAAAGAGTAGCATGGCTTAATTCAAGCTATGTAAAGTTTATGCTATAGTAAATTTTTCGTCAGGTCTACAGACAATTATCTGAAGTCTGCATCAGAAAGTCTTTGACTTCAGAGCGTGATTACACTAGAAGGGGAAGGCTGTTTATTTTCATGCTTGTGGTTACTGTCGTGGTCGGAGACTGTCAGTGTAGCTCTGTGGGAGACATTAGAAGGAGTTATGTTCACTTTCACTGAACCCATTAAATTCACTCTAGTGTAGAAGTTGTCTCTGTTCCAGAAAAATCTGAGAGAACTCTATCAGCTGAGAAAAATTAGAAAAAAAAATGTCTGGGTAAGCTGATCCATTTTCCACTTGCAACCACAACTAATGTACTAAGACTGTTGATCGGGTTCCCTTCTTTACTGCGGTGCGGAGTGATTGCTCAACTTGTGTTGGCAAGATTGATAGCATACAGTTGTTTTGGAATGTCTATATTTTATATGACTAACTTGCAACCTTCTTCATAGCTTGCATTATTCTTTATTTCATTTTTATATATAATCTGTACATATTTACTATCTTGATTTACACCGATCAGCCATAACATTTTGAGCACCCACCAAAACATTATGACCACCAACCTATTACTAAGTAGGTCCCCCTTTTGCCGCCAAAACAGCCCTGAACCATTGAGGCATGGGCTCTGATGGACAAGGCATCACATTGCCTCTGATGGCTTGCCTTCTTCCCCTAGTGCAGGGGTGTCAAACTCAATTTAATCGGGGGCTGCATCAGCATTATGATTGCCCTCAAAAGGGCCGGGTGTATCTGTAAGACTAGATGCCAAGAGCATCCCCTACCCTTACATAAGACGTCAAGAGCCTCTCCACCATCAAAAGTTGAGTCCCCCACCCTCCCTTACATCACAGTGCACCTCCCTTACCTTGTGGTGCTGCTGGGTGGAAGATGGAGGCATTGCTGGAAAGCAGAAAGTATAAGGTCTGGAGGAGGACTGGAGCTCTCCTGCAGCTACAGGAAAGGTGCAAGGGCCACATAAAATGGCCTGGAGGGCCGGATTCGGCCCGCGGGCCTTGTGTTTGACACCTGTGCCCTAGTGCATCCTGGTGCCATCTCTTCCCTAGGTAAGTGAAGTACATGCACATGGCCATCCACATGATGTAAAAGAAGATGTGATTCATCAATCAGATCAGACCACCTTCTTCTATTGCTCCATGGTCCAGTTCTGATGCTCACATGCCCATTGTAGGCTCTTTTGGTTGTGGACACAGGTCAGCATTGGCACCCTGAGAGGTCTGTGGCTAGGCAACCCCACACACAACAAGCTGCAATGAACTGTGTGTTCTGACATCTTTCTATCGGAACCAGCATTACCTTTTTCGGCCATTTAATCAACAGTAACTCTTCTATTGGATCAGACTACACAGGCCAGCCTTCACTCCTCATGTACATGAATTAGCCTTGGCCACCCATAACCCTGTCACCGGTTCACCAGTCTTCCTTCCTTGGACGACTTTTGGTTTGTCCTGGCCACTGCAGACTGGAAACATCCCAGAGAGCTACAGTATTGAAGTTGCATTGACCCAGTTTGGTCCTGGTCAAAGTCGCTCAAATCCGGACAGGTAGCACCCACAATATAAAATGAGACTTTTTAAGAAAGCTTATAGCTTATATTGGATTTTTATAACTATTGTTTGGAGTGTTACTACAATGCTGATGTTAAAAAATGAAAGCGTATGATGTGACCATAAAACTCCTTTATGTCAGTCCTTGGCCCTTGATTGTATTTAACCACTTGCCGACCGCCGCAAGTACATATACTGTACACCGGTACGTCACTAGCCTGTGAGGCTCTGGGGAGCGAGTGCGCGCTGCCGGCGGCGCGCCTGCTCCAGCATGGTCATGGACCCCCCTGCGCGTGTGACCTGCGGACCCGATGTCCGCCGCTCACTCAGCGATCGTCGGGGGAGAGGGAGAAAGGCAGGCGGCTTGTGTAAACAAGCCGCCTGTAATTCTCCCCTGTGTAGAAACTGTGATCACACAGTTCTTCTATGTAGGACCGTTGATCACTGTTTCTACAGCTCAAGCCACAGCCAATCACAGTTAGAATCACGCCCCTAGGGACACATACAGCCCCTCCCTCTCAAATAAAGTTAACCCCTTCACTGCCAGTAATATAATTTTATTACTTATTACTTTAATTTTACAGTAACAGTGCATATGTATAGCACTGATTACTGTAGAAATGTCACTGGTAACCCCAAAAGTGTCAAAAATGTCAGTCAAGGGTCCGATCTGTCTGCCGCAATGTCGCAGTAGCGCAAAAAAAATTGCAGATCGCCGCCATTACGCGTTAAAAAAAAAAACAACAAAAATGACAAAAATCTTTCCCTTTGTTAGTAAACGCGATAACCTTTGCGCAAACCAATCAAAATACACTTTTTGCGATTTTTTTTACCAAACATATGTAGCATAAAACAAATTGGCCGAAAATGTTAAAAAATTTTGATTTTTACATTTTTTTGGGGGGAATTTCATATAAAAAAAATGTGAAAAATATTGTTATTTTAAATTGACGCTCTTTTTTTGTTTATAGCGCAAAAAGTAAAAATCACACAGGTGATCAAATACCACCAAAAGAAAACTCTGTTTGTGGGAAAAAAAGGACGTCAAATTCGTTTAGGTACAGCACGACCGCGCAATTGTCCGTTAAAGTCACGCAGTGCCGAATCGCAAAATACCCCCTGGTCTTTAAGCAGCCAAATCCTCCGGGGCTTAAGTGGTTAAAGTGTATCCAAACCTGAGACCAAAAATGTAATAAATTGCAGCTTACCACGCCTCAGACGGCTGCATGAGTTCTCTTTTTTCAGGCTTTTTTCTTTTTTTTGGTGATCTTGGCAGTACCACACTTCCTGTTTTAGGGTGACAATGCTTACTCAACATATCTATGGAGTAGCAGTATTGTCACTCTAGGGCAGAACTATAGAATGCCTCCTCCTCTTCTCTTTTTGAAAGATTCCTGCAGCCTTCTGGGGCCTGTGATGTGTTCCAGAAAGTCCCAGAGCTGCTGGTGGATCCCCCTTGGTGATCCAACTGGAAGTGGAAGTGGGTACCTGTCAAAACGAGGTACCCGCTTCCCTCCCCAAAAAAAGTGCCAAAAATAGAAGAGGAGGGGGAGCATTAAGCAGAACTTCCCCTGTATGATGAAGTTCCTCTTTAAGCAAATGGATACTGCATTGCTACTGGGAGCACAAATATAGATAACCTACACACAACTAAGGTTCAGTTTCACAAAGCAAGAACCAGGTTATTGGTAAATGAACCCAATATATTATCACAGGACAATAAATAGCTTTATGCACTTAAATGATTTAGTGAATGATTAGGTCTAGAATTAGAGTAAACCTGATATAATTCACAAATACAGCAAATAGTAATGACATAAGAAAACAGTAACAGCAATGATAATCAATAATGTGATAACTTCTCTGTAATCAGTAGGCTATGCCCACTTTAGAGTGCACTCTATAACTGAATTTCAGGAATGAAATTTAAGACTACCTCTTACTATGGACAATAGGCAAGGTTCTTTTAAAGCAGCTATCCGAGTGAACAGTTTTTATCCCTAGCTCTTCAGCCAGCTAGTGTTGGGGCCCAATCTTCATGGTGGAGCACATGAGTACGGTCCCAGTAAAGTGTGCATACAATGAATAATGCTGTCATATGGATGGCCAGTCCCTATGTGTTCAGTCTCTGCTAACAGCAAGAGGTTAATGGTAGCAGTGTCCTCTTACCAATCCCAGTGATAGGGGTCCCACTGTTCAGATGTCAGCTCACTTCTGGAACTGCTTGGAGCGACTCCGGTTCTCAGCCCACAGTTTAGCAGCACTCTAGTCTCTGTCTTGGCCACAGACTTGTAGCAGGTAAATGTGCATTTAGGACCCGCCATGTTCACACCTCGCAGCACAGAGAAACTCAGCAGCTCACTGGATGTCTGGCTGAATCAACAGGATTTTTTTTAAAATGTATTGGACAGATACAACTAAATGCCTTTAAGGAGTTGGAAAGTCAGAAGGTTTTTTTTTATCTTAATGCATTCTGTGCAATAAGATAAAAAAAACTTTTGGGTTTACTGTGGGGGCTCTTAAAAGGAGGGAGGGGCCAGGAGCAGCAACGAAGGACCCGCGAAAAGGAGGATCCAGGCTTCTCTGTGCAAAACCAACTACACAGAGCGGGTAAGTATAAAATGTTTGTTATTGAAAAAAAAAAAAAAAAACGAGACTTTAAAATCGCTTTAATAGTATATTTAGAGGGGAATTCCAGGCACCACCTAACTAATCTTAAAACTGTCCCCTCCTCCTCCCAACACCTATGCGGATTAGCCTGTGTAAGAAAGATCTGTAGTCTTATCTTTTTTTGGCTCGCTCCAGTCTGGTCACATGATCTCCCTTGTGTCAGCCAGTGGTGGCTGCTGGGGAGAGAAGAGAGCGCTGCAACAATGACTAGCAACGCCTGGAGTGGTGATCTCACCCATAGGTTTCAATGCTCCATCCATTGTCTGCGCTACCTCCTCTCCCCTGCAGCCACGCTGGCTGACACAGGGGAGCCCGATCACGTGACTGAACCAGAGCGGGCTGAAAATAGGTAAGTATTTAGAAATTTCTTACACAGGCTAGTCAGAATAGATGTTAGGAGGGGGAGGGGCCAGTTTTAGGATTAGTTAGGTGGTGCTTGATATTCCACCTTAAACTACCAAATAGGAGCAAATAAGAGTTGTTCATTGTAAGGGGTTTCTTCCTTTTTAACTGAGAGATTGTTTAGGGGACAGGGATTGATGGTAATGGCTTTGTATATTATGATTTGTGCCCTATAAAAAACAGAAATCAATAATACAGACAAATAACAGAGCATTGTTTTTACCTAGTCCTTAACCACTTAACCCCCGAAAGATTTTACCCCCTTCCTGACCAGGGCCTATTTTGCGATTCGGCACTGTGTGACTTTAACGGACAATTGCGTGGTTGTGCGGCGCTGTACCTAAACGAATTTGACGTCCTTTATTTCCCACAAACAGAGCTTTCTTTTGGTGGTATTTGATCACCTGTGTGATTTTTTGATCATGCGCTATAAACAAAAAAAGAGCGTAAATTTTGCAAAAATAACAATATTTTTCACAATTTTTATATGAAATTCCCCAAAAAAATGTAAAAATCAAAATTTTTTAACATTTTAGGCCAATTTGTTTTATGTTACATATTTTGATTGGTTTGTGCAAAAGTTATTGCGTTTACTAACCAAGGGAAAGATTTTTGTCATTTTTGTTGTTTTTTTTAACGAGTAATGGTGGCGATCTGCGATTTTTTTGTGGGACTGCGACATTGCGGCGGACCCTTGACTGACATTTTTGACACTTTTGGGGTTTCCAGTGACATTACTACAGTAATCAGTGCTATACATATGCACTGTTACTGTAAAAATGATACTGGCAGTGAAGGGGTTAACTTTTTTAGAGAGGGAGGGGTTAAGTGTGTCCCTAGGGGCGTGTTTCTTACTGTGATTGGATGTGGCTTGAGGTGTAAGAACAGAGATCAACGGTCCTACTTAGCAGAACCGTATGATCACTATTCTTACACAGGGGAGAGTGTCAGGCGCAGTAGCGGAACTATCAGGGTCGCAGCGGTCGCCGTTGCGACCGGGCCCTGGAGTTCCGCTACCTGAGGGGGGGCCCGCCAGCCCCTGTTTTCTTACAGCGGCCGCGGCGTGAGGGGGCCGTCCGTCCGCCTGATGACTGTTTGCTAGTGGTGGCTCAGTGAGTGAGAGACTAGGCTGGATGCCGCCTTCCCCGATCGTTGTGCGGGGGGAGGGGGGGGGGGCCGGAGAGGAGAGGTACAGGCATGTCATGTGTGCAGTCAGTGTAAAGCAATCTACGAGTACCTGCATTCTGTGAATCCTGCTGCTGTGCTGCCTGCACCGCCCTCAGCCCTGCCGATCCTCCAATCCAAGAGATGGCTGATACAGTGAGGCAGCAGGGGTGGACAGTCACTGAAAGTCAGCTGACCAGCTGACACCAATAGAGTGCAGGGGGAGGAGGAGTTCTCCCCTCTGCCAGACGAGTGTGAAGGAATCAATGCTGTGTCTGCCTGAGCCTGAGTGACTGACTGCTAATAGTAAGTGAACTTCAACTTGCCTTCACAAACTCCACCCTTGCTGGCTTACTGGCTTGCTGCCTCTTAATGATCCCATCCCATGCCTGGCACAGAACAGATCTCATCCTCTACAACAGAGCTTTTGGGGGTGTAGGGATGAGATCTGCGGTAGTGGGGGGATGGGATCAGTAAGACAGAGGTAGTGGTGGCACCACATCCCACCCCTCCTCCACCCCCCCACCATTGCCCCCACTGATCCCTCTCTACCATCAACCCATCACCACTGCCATTGATCCCACCCCCTCCAATCCATCACCCCCTCTCATCACCGCCATTGATCCCACCCCAATATCCACCCACCCCCCTCACCATCGCCGCCACTAATCTCACCCCCCCTTCACCACCATCACCACCTCTGATCCCACACCCCTCCCCACCACCGCCGCCCCTGATCCCACACCCCTCCCCACCGCCGCCTCTGATCCCACACCCCTCCCCACCACCATTACCGACCCCGATCCCACGCCCCTCCCCACCACCATTACCGACCCCGATCCCACGCCCCTCCCCACCACCATTACCGCCCCCGATCTCACACCCCTCACCACCACCATTACCGCCCCTGATCCCACACCCCTCCCCACCACCGCCGTCCCTGATCCCACACCCCTCAACACCATTACCGCCCCTGATCCCACACCCCTCCCCACCACCATTACCGTCCCCGATCCCACACCCCTCCCCACCACCATTACCGACCCCGATCCCACGCCCCTCCCCACCACCATTACCGCCCCCGATCTCACACCCCTCACCACCACCATTACCGCCCCTGATCCCACACCCCTCACCACCACCATTACCGCCCCTGATCCCACACCCCTCCCCACCACCACCGTCCCTGATCCCACACCCCTCAACACCATTACCGCCCCTGATCCCACACCCCTCCCCACCACCGCCGTCCCTGATCCCACACCCCTCAACACCATTACCGCCCCTGATCCCACACCCCTCCCCACCACCATTACCGTCCCCGATCCCACACCCCTCCCCACCACCATTACCGTCCCCGATCCCACACCCCTCCCCACCACCATTACCGTCCCCGATCCCACACCCCTCCCCACCACCATTACCGCCCCTGATCCCACACCCCTCAACACCACCATTACCGCCCCTGATCCCACACCCCTCCCCACCACCATTACCGCCCCCGATCCCACACCCCTCCCCACCACCATTACCGCCCCTGATCCCACACCCCTCCCCACCATTACCGTCCCCGATCCCACACCCCTCCCCACCACCATTACCGCCCCTGATCCCACACCCCTCACCACCACCATTACCGCCCCTGATCCCACACCCCTCACCACCATTACCGTCCCCGATCCCACACCCCTCCCCACCACCATTACCTCCCCTGATCCCACACCCCTCACCAGAAACCAAAAACATAAATGTTTTACTTTGTTATATTGCAAAAAAAAAATAGGGTCAAAAACATGCTTTTTCGGGGGGGGGGGGGCCCTTCATGATTTCTTGCACCGGGGCCCTGAGAAATCTAGTTACGCCTCTGGTCAGGCGGCTGTGTTTACATTAGCCGCCTGCCTTTCTCCCGCTGTAACGGACAATCGCGTCTAATTTTCTCATTTTAAATAGGGTGAAGGAAGGTTATAACTCCTTTTTCCAGATTTTTTTTCTCCATCTGTGTCCCATTGCGGAGATTTTTCTTCACTTCCTGTCCCATAGCCAAACAAGAAGTGAGAGAAAATCTCTGCAAAGTAAAGGAATTCCTTGGGGACCTCTAGGTCACTAGAACTAGTGGAAGATTTCCCCTATATTACTTTTTTGGGGTCAACCCAAAATTTTGGTTTTCTTTTACTTTCACTTTCAATGATAATGGTAAACAGGAAAAATAGAGAGGGTGTTCCGTGAAAATTACCTACCCGTGAGAAAAACCTACCCTCGTCACTTCCGGGGCACCCTCAGTGTGTATAACGCGGCCGTTACATTAAAACAGCTGCCCTACAATATGAATCATCTCCGCTCCTTCCCCTGACACTTCACTGATGTCGGCTAGTAAATATAAAAGAGGCGGCGGGTGTATGAGAAGATACATAACGGAGCCGCCAGCCGCTTTTATATTTACTAGCCGACATCAGTGAAGTGTCAGGGGAAGGAGCGGAGATGATTCATATTGTAGTACAGCTGTTTTCATGTCACCGCCGCGTGGGTAGGTTTTTTCCACGGACACCCTAATACTTTCATACTACTGCGCATGCCCTGTAGTCAGCTCCTTATCTTTTTCATTCGGTCTCCGGGGCTGTGAGCATGCGCACTGCTGTGCTGCTCAGCTGTTCATGCCCGGAAGTGACGAGGGTAGGTTTTTCTCACGGGGTAGGTAATTCTCACGTTACAAGGGTAAATCTCTTTAACGAGGGCAATAATAACTGAACAGCATTATAATCCCTCTCCACTCTATTCAAAACTAAAAAAAAAAAAGTTTTGCCTTTAGTTACACTTTAACCATGCTCTCGGAACACGTTCTGGAAGACAAAGTTCACCCGTGGTGTTCCAATCCAGGTTCCAGCTTCACTCCTTCCAGGTTAGTCCTAACGCAACCTCATAGTGATTGGCCAAGGAGATATAAATATTTATAATTCAATCTCTTGGATCTTCCTACACTATTACCAGGTGCACTCCCCAACAGCAGGCAGAAGAAAACAATATTCTGAACTGGGAAAACCTACAGAAAGCAGAACTAATAATTCAGGCCTAAATTGATACAGCCCAGCAACACAAATTTTAGAACAGGATCACTCCTGTGTAAAAAATTACAACAATATGGTTTTCATTTTATTGCCTAAAAGGTTATAAAGTAACATCACTTTTAGGGCTTGTTGACAATAGTGGTTGAGCCTCCGTTCTCATTAGGTCGCTCCGACTTAGGGGGCGACTTGTGAAGTCGCGTGCAGCGCAACTTCGGCGCGACTTTCACGGACTTCACATAATGGAAGTCAATGCAAGTCGCCTCCAGGTCGCCCCAAAGTAGTACAGGACCCTTTTTCTAAGTCGGAGCGACTTGTGTCGCTCCTATTAGAACGGCTCCTGTACTACACAATGGGAGCGTGAGGACCGCGACTTGTCAGGCTGACAAGTCGCGGTCCAAGTCGTACCAGTGTGAATGCGGTCTTAGGGGTGGTAAAAACCAGCACTTGAGACACTTTTTAAACCCCACCCCATTTCCTCAACCACTCCCCCTCTAGCTGTAGAGGCAGAGGCCATAGGTGTACACATGCCATGGTCGAGATGCTGAGCAGAAATTATACTGTGTTGTAAATGGGGCCGCTCTGCAAGCCCACTGCAACTGGGTGCAATCCACACAGTTGCGCCGCACTAGTGCAGGATTCAAGGGGTTAAAGCAGGTGGTGAAGAGGCCTCTTATGCCAATATTTCTTAATGGTGCCCCAAATGTGGGTAGCAGCTGCGCGTTTTGCTGTGTGACAAAACACAGAAAAATTGGCACTTGCCCAAAATTTGGTCTGTGAACTTCTTTAGTGTGGAGCAGAGGGAGGATCATTCAAATAAGTGGTGCTGCTCCAAAAATGTGATATAAAAACACACAAAAAAAGCACAAAAATGTAATGCCAGTAGCATCACTCAAGTATGAATGGTGCCTTCCGGATTGGTCAGTAAGGCCCTGTTCACAGCTGGCAATTTCGGAAATGCCGCGATTCTGCCTGCAATTTTGAATCGTGTGTTTTGGGGCCATTCATTTGTAATGGCACCTAAAACGTGGTGTGGTTTTGGCACGATAAATCGCATAGCAATCATGGGAAACCTATGATGACGCTTCTGGCTTCTGCGAAATGCACAAGGCCGGGGGGAACTTCCGTTGACGTCACATCCGGTATTTGGAGCGCGAACCACAGACACCCTGTTCCAAACCAGCCTTGTATGCTTTTACCGCAAGAATAATATATGTGAGTGTCCAATTTCTTTTGAAAAAAGTTTTCTAACAATGGAATTATAATATGGATATCTCCTGATTCTTCTTTCATAGCGCACATGAGAGGCCTGTTATCCTGCTGGAGTATATGAAAGAGTTGAGAATCATCCATCACAGAAAGCTGAGGATTGTCATTTCTCTAACAGGCGCTCTACCTACTGAGAGTTGGTGAGTGAGGGTACACATAGCTCCCAACTGTCCCTGATTTCTGGGGACTGTCCCTGATTTGGAACAAAGTCCCTCTTTCCTTCTCATTTGTCCCTCATTTTGGTCTGATCTATAGAGTTGTATATAAAATGCACTTTTTATTTATCAAAAAGTGTTTCCCAGTGCTAAACCTTTCCTCCAATTTCTAAATTGCTGTATTTGTAAACTCCAAAAGCCAATATAAAGGAATAGTAATGGTCAAAAAGCACTTGTGGGTTTAACCAATCATTTCTTTTTGTACAATTCTCCTTTAAGGGGGCATGGCATGAGGGGTGTCCTATGCCTACATACTTTTGCTAATAGAAAGTTGGCGCAGAAAACTGCGCTGGTACCCCTCATGGACTATGGGAGACGGACCAGGATAGTAAATGTAAAAAACATTTTATTGAATACACATGATAACAATATCAAATACAAAGCAGAAAGACAAATACAATCACAAATGTCCCATATAGGGCTATGTTAAAATCAAAGGAGTACCCATTTGATATCATATAAAAGGATCCCAGTCATGCCGCAGCCTGGTGAGTCGCATGGGCAGACTGAGATGAGTAGATATCCTATACATCTGACATGTTCCGGACTATAAATTGTCAAGTCCTTCTTCAGAGATGTTTTGTTTCAAAGGGTACTGGTTGCTTTCTGGAATATAAGTATTGGCTTTTAGTAATCATACAATGATATCTATAGAACATTTATAATTCTATAATAAGATAGCATAGTGATTTAGTAAATACACTGTATTGCAAGCTATAGTTATACTCACAAAATTGATCATCATTTAGCACATGGTAATGAAGAATTGCAGGGAAAAAATATTACACAGAAATTGGGTGGAATCAGGATCTCCCCATGTGTGCAGGACAGATCGGACAATCATAGTTACATAGTTACATAGTTGGTGAGTTTGAAAAAAGACATCAGCCCATCCAGTTCAACCTATGATGTGTGTGTGTGATTGCTGTTAACTGTACATTGTATACAGTGCTGTATCTCGGCCTAGGCCAACAAGGCCCAGGCCTAGGGCAGCACTTTGCAGGGGGGCAGCAAAAAAGCTGCGCCCCGCACTAAAAAAAAACAGCCTTTTCCCGGCTTCCGTGCAAAAAGGGTCATTAATGGCTTGCGCTACACTTTTAGTATAGTGCCAGTCTTATGGGGGGAATTGGGCAGGGTCCAGGAGGCAAGTCAGTCTGGCACCCCCAAAAAGCGGTCCCACTGCTACCTGCCGGTGTGATAATACCGGCCGGTGAGGACATTCAGACAGACCGCAGGCCGTCGACCACACTTAATACAAATGGCCTGACGGCCGCCAATGCTAATAAGTGAGGCACTGCAGCCTAATGCTCCACTGATGGGACTGTACTGAAGGCCACTGATGAGGCCACACTGATATGCTGCACTGATGAGGCTGCACTGATGGGCAGTAATGAGGCTGCACTGATGAGGCTGCACTAATGGGCAGTAATGAGGCTGCACTGATGAGCACTGATAAAGTTGCACTGATGGGCACTGATGAGGCTGCACTGATGGGCACTGCTAGACTGTGGTTGTGGTCTGTGGTTTACAGATGACAGGACAGGTCATTAACAGGAAAGGGTGTGGCCTTTACAGGAAGGGGTGGGTCATATTTAAATTAGGGGGTGCCCAAGCTTAGTCAGGCCTAGGGCAGCACAAAACCTAAATACACCACTGATTGTATACCCCCTGTATGTTGTGGTCTTTAAGGTGCCCATCTAATAGTTTTTTGAAACTATTGATGCTCCCTGCTGATGCTTGTGGAAGAGAATTCCACATCCTGACCGCTCTGACAGAACTCCTTACGTATTTTAAGGTTAAACCGTTTTTCTTCTAGTTTTAGTGAGTGGCCACATGTCTTATTGTATTCCCTTTCTCTGAAAAGTTTGTTCCTTATGCTAGGGTCCTCACCAGTACAGTATTTGTACATTGATATCATATCCCCTCTCATGCGTCTCTTCTCCAGAGAGAATAAGTTCAGTGCTTGTAGTCTTTCCTCCATTCCCCTTATTATTTTTGTTGCCCTTCTCTGGACTCTCTTCAGTTTCAGCACATCCTTCCTGAGGACCGGTACCCAGAACTGGACAGCATACTCCAGATGTGGCCGGACCAGAGTCTTGTAGAGTGGGAGAATAATCTCTTTATTTCTGGAGTGAATCCCCTTTTTTATACATCCCAGTATTCTGTTGGCTTTGCTTTTGCAGTGGCTTGGCATTGCATGCCACTGCCAAGCCTGTTGTCCACTAATGCCCCCAGGTCCTTTTCCATCTTAGATTCACCCAGAGGTTCCCCCCCCCCCTAGTGAGTAGCTTGCTTTCGTGTTTCTGATGCCCAAGTGCATTACTTTACATTTTTCAACATTAAACCTCATCTGCTATTTAGTTGCCCACCCCATTATTTAGTTCAGGTCCGCTTGTAAGGTTTCCACATCCTGCATAGAAGATGTTGGCATGCTTAGTTTAGTATCATCCGCAAATACCGAGATTGTGCTAGATATTCCCTCCTCTAGATCATTTATGAATAAATTAAACAGGATTGGTCCCAGGACAGATCCTTGGGGGACCCCACTTTCCACACCCACCAAATCCCAGTACTCCCCATTTATCACCACCCTCTGGACTCACCCCTGGAGTCAGTTCTCTATCCAGGTACTCACCCTATGGTGCATACCTATGTACCTTAGTTTGTACAGTAAGCGTTTGTGGGGAACGGTGTCAAAGGCCTTTGCAAAGTCCAGATACACCACATCCACAGGCTTTGCTTTATCTAGGTGGCAGCTCACTTCATCGTAGAAGGTTAATAGATTGGTCTGGCAAGAACGATTTTTCATGAATCCATGCTGATTACTACTAATAATTTCTTTACTAAAGTCTTTTTATGTGGTCTCTTAACATCCCCTCTAAAATCTTGCAGACTACTAATGTTAGGCTGAACTGGCCTATAGTTACCCGACATATATCTCGGCCCTTTTTTAAATATTGGTACCACGTTGGCTTTTTTCCAATCAGCTGGCACCATACCCTTCTGTAGACTATCCTTAAAGATCAAGAATAATGGTCTGGCAATCACCTGGCTGAGCTCTTTAAGAACCCTCCGGTGCAAGCCATCCGGTCCCGGTGATTTATTTATGTTAAGTTTCTCTAGTTTAGTTCTAAGTCTATCTTCTGTTAGCCATGGCGGTACTTCCTGAGGTGTGTTTGTTTATCATTACAAGCTTGGTTAGTGTAGCCCCCCAATTCTTTTGTGAAGACTGAAGAGAAGAAATTATTTAACACTTTCGCCTTCCTTTGTCGTCTTTTATGGGGCCAATGTGTTCTGACCTCGCTTTCTTACTATTTATATACTTAAAAAATTTCTTGGGGTTTTTTTTTACTCTCTTCCGCTATATGTCTCTCGTGTTCTATTTTAGCCGCCTTGATTCCGCCTTTACATTTCTTATTGCACTCTTTGTAATGCTTGAATGCTGCCAATAACCCCTCAGCCTTGTATTTTTTGAAGGCCTTTTCTTTAGTATTAATATGCATTTTTAAGTTGGAGTTTAGCCACCCAGGGTTTAGTTTTGCTCTTTTAAATTTGTGATGGCTGTCTCTCCTCCTGTCAGTGTGGAAAAAGGTCAAAGGCAGTCGGCCTAGTGGACCAGAAGTGTGGTGCTGAGCCAGGAGGTCCAGAGGATACTGACTGTGGAGCAAGTGACGGAGCAACCTGAGGAAAAACAGTGTCCGTGAGTACCAGGGAGCTTGCCAGATGTCTGTCCAGGAAGGGAACCACTCCGGTGAGAGTCAGTGGACAGGAGCTAGCACACACAGCAAGTGAGAAAGGGGGTGCCAAGTTAGACCCAGAAGAGTAACCTAAAATAGAGTTAATTTCTTTATTTTCACTTCAGTGGCAAGGTGAAGCAGCGGCCTTGGCGCATACACTACAGATAGTTGTCCTCAGGATTTGTGCATAGTTCATAAGTTGGAATATCCCACTCATTCCTTCTCCCATCCCAGTTCCAAATAAAATACAAAAAAAACAAATCCCCTGGACTGTTCATTGACTGAGCCAATGACTTAAAGTGATAACTTTAACAGACTTTTGGTATAGGTAACCCAGGGGAATCCAATCTCAGCAGCTCCCCAGGGGGCAGTGCTACATGTAGAAGATTTTAACATTTTAAATGGAACGATAATATGTAGTTTTGCACAGGATTTTTTTTAGACAGCGCTGGGCTCACATATTTCAATCGCTGCAAACTGCATTGCACGAAGCTTGTCACCCAGAAAACAGCGATCTTGGCAAAACTGCACCGCATTTGAGTCAAAAATGAATGGCGTGGTGCGTTTTGCCACTATTGCAATGCGCTTTGGAACAGTAGGCAGAATTGCGGCGAGCAGTTGTCCACAGGAAAGTGATAATAGGTGGTAAAAGGATGAGTAGAAATCTCCAGCGTACAAAGGTAACTCTGTGACCGCTGTGTTTTCAGCTGAACGAGAGCCCGCCACTACATAGACATAATAATGTTTTTCTGCCTTGACACCGAATGTAAATTTGTTTGTCAAAGGCCACTTTTGATAAACCGATCTGAAAACATTACTGTTCTGCTCAATCTGTTAATTCTTAACCAAGTTCTGCAAAGCACTTCGCTTCCAGCCACCGGGGTCCGTAAGACATACACAAAGGATCTGCTCTGTTTTTATAATCTTCATCCCCAAAAGACCAGAGCCCAAAGCTGATTATCCTTCTTTCCTACTGCACATATTTTAGGACCTGGCAAGTGAACTAAGGCAAAGCCATTCAATCACTTTTCAATGCAGATTACTACCTGCGTCGAGTGTTGCCTATTCATCTAGAACTTTCTGTAAAATCAATAGCTTGACGGACGTCCTTTGATGGAGCTGACAGAATGTACTGCACATAGATTTGTCTTTAAAAGGTTATGGTGAGGTAGGCTGAAAGAAACCAAAAAACCCCAAAGAGCCAGAGGCCGACTTTGGGCTCATTCACATAGGGCTGTGACCGGTTTTCTGACAGACATGGGCGTTTGCAGAACTTTTTTCAGGGAGGGGGCATCATTTTAAGGTCATCCATGCTCCGCCCCTTTTAGACAATGTCATGAAGGCGACGTCAGTCACTGCGCAAACCGCAACTCGCGAGAATTTATTTTTCAAGGGGAAACAGCAGAATTGTTTGTTAACCTAAAATAAAAAAAAAATATTGATGTTGTTCCCTTAACCTCCTTAGCGGTATTCCCGAGTGTGGCTCAGGGTAAATTTTCAGTACCAAAAGCGGTAACCGCGAGCCACACTCGGGATTACCCCAGAATCACACACACCTTCCTTGCGATCCCTCGCCGTCCCCCCGCGCCATCCTCCAGCCATCCTCCCCCGCTGTCCTCCAGTCATCCTCACACTCTCTCCCCTGTGAACGAGCGGGGGCGGGAGCGCTCGCCCCCTACAGGCTCCTGGGCGAGCGACGTAGCCCTACGTCGGTTTGCCCTGGAGCGCCTGACCGCTGCAGTAAATAGTCGTGCGGCGGTCGGCAAGTGGTTAACCCCTGGAAGATTTGGCTGCTCAATGACCAGGCTACTTTTTTCAACTTGGCACTGTGCAACTTTAACTGACAATTGCACGGTCATGCAATGCTGTATCCAAACAAAATTTACGTCTTTTTTTTCCCCACAAACAGAGCTTTCTTTTGGTGGTATTTGGTCACCTCTGCACTTTTTATTTTTTGCGATATTAATGAAAAAGATTTTGAGAAAAATTGACATTTTCTACTTTGACTGTTAAAAAATATCCAATATATTAGATTTTTGTCATATATTTAGGCCAAAATGTATTTAGCTACATGTGTTTGACAAAAAAATTCTCAATGAGCGTATTTTTATTCACTTTAAGACCGGAAAATTTTACCCCCTTCCTGACCAGGCCATATTTTGCTATTCGGCACTGCATTACTTTAATGGACATTTACGCGGTCGTGCGACACTGAAACCAAATGAAGTTTTCATCCTTTTTTTCCCCCACAAATAGAGCTTTCTTTTGGTGGCATTTTATCACCTGTGCGATTTTTAACTTTTGAAAAAAAAGAGCGACAATTTTGAAAACAAAAACAATATTTTTTACATTCTGATATATAACATTCCCCCAAAAAAATTTATAAATCAAAATTTTTTAACATTTTAGGCCAATTTGTTTTCTGCTACATATTTTTGGTAGAAAAAAATTGCAATAAGCGTATTTTGATTGGTTTGCGCAAAAGTTATCGCATTTACTAACTACAGGAAAGATTTGTCATTTTTATTGTTTTTTTTTACTAGTAATGGCGGCGATCTGCGATTTTTAGCGGGACTGCGACATTGCGGCGGACAGATCTGACCCCTAACTGACATTTTTGACACTTTTGGGGGAACCAGTGACATTACTGCAGTAATCAGTGCTAACAATATGCACTGTTACTGTAATAATGACACTGGTAGGGAAGGGGTTAACACTGTTGGTGATCAAGGGGTTAAATGTATGCCTCATGCTTACTGACGTGTGTGGGGGGAGGGGGTTCTGTGACAGAGACAGAGATCACAGGTTCAGCTATGTCACAGAGAAGATCCACCTGCTTTGTTTACACAAGCGGGCGGATTTTCTCACTCTTTCCCTGGCGATCGGGGAAGAGAGGTGGTGATTGCCGTCTCTCCTCCTGCGGCCCGACTCCTGCTGTGTCTAAACACAGCGGGAACGAGCCTCCGGCGGCGCGCGTGCGCCGCCGAGACAGCTAGGAGTCCAGCGACGTAGGTCTACATTGCTGGACACAGGGCTGCCACTGTGCCACAGTAGCAGCACAGTGAGCGGTCGTAAAGTGGTTAAGTTTAAATATTAGATTAAGAAACCATGAAAGTTTTGGGTTATTTTTATTTTAAATGTTTTTTTTAGTTTTTAACAGAATGTTTTAATATTATTAATATTACTATTATTATTATTATTATTATTATTATTATTAATAATAATAATAATAGCATGTGTTGTTCTATTTATCTTTGATTTACAAATAAATATGTAAAAAAGGTGTACCCATGACACTGCTGGAATAAAACATTATGGGAGTACAGTAGAAGCTGTTTTCTTTCACAATCTCTCTCTCCAGTTAGAAGAGATTGCCATAGTAGCCAGCTCTGGGCAGTGGAATGGTATCTTGAAGAACCTATCTATGAAGTCAGCAAAAATTAGACCCTAGTAACAAAATAAAACAAAATCAAAAGGGTGTATAGAAGAGCAGGGAGGTGCGGTGAGGTCAGTGGCTGGGGAGGCACTGGCTAGTATCAGAGCCAGATACACACAGGTTACATATTCACAAGTTATGTATTCTATTTTATTTATTTATTTATTTTCCCAAATCTATTTTAATTATGTAGGCGATTGCAGTTCTACTCATTGAACAAAAATATTTACAAACGCTGTCCCTTTAAGATGTTTTTCAGTCACCCATTTTGTTGTTGCTGGAAACATGTAACCTGTAAAAATGTTTTAAAGTGTCGCCCATGGAGATTTTTAAGTACTGAAGTTTGGCGCCATTCCACAAGTGTGCGCAATTTTAAAGCGTGACATGTAAGGTATCTATATACTCTGCATTACATCATTTTTCACATTATACAAAAAAAAAAAAAAAACGCATTTGGAAAAATTGCTATGCAAATACCGTGTGACATAAAAAGTTGCAACAACCACCATTTTATTTCCTAGGGTGTCTGCTAAAAATGTATATAAAATTTTTGGGGGGGTTCTGAGTAAATTTCTAGCAAAAAAATGATGATTTTTACATGTAGGAGAGAAGTGTCAGAATTGGCCTGGGTGGCAAGTGGTTAATTACCATAAGTAAGTAATATACAAATAATTATTATATATTGTTTTTACTATATTTTCAAGAACTGTGCTCAAGCAGGTGGCTTAACGGACAAATTACTGAAGTTTGAAGTTATAACTTCAAACCAGTAATTTCACAGTAAATAGATAAATAATAAATGATAATGTTATAACATATAGCATAATAATATATTATTTTGCTTGATTAAAAAGTACCTTTTCAGCAGCAGATTCTCTCCCTCTCTTAATTGTGTGAGAAAAACATGGCATTATGGGTAAACCCTATACCCATAAGCCCATATTCTTTCCTTGTAGTTTGGGGGTTGGGCTGGGCGGGAGCATTTGTCTTTTAGACAAATGCCCCCTTCTATGACACTGCAGTGAGAAAAGTCCATTGAGCTCAGTGCCTCTGACAAGAAGTCATCCTCTCAGTCTGCTGCAAACATGTGCCAGCTTGTATTTAAACTGGCCGCACTGCATGTAGCTTCCGTATCTGCGGAACTAGGAGCCCCATATGGTGTGGTAGGACTTCTGCTACCTACCCCCACATTTGGTATCTCTGTGACCCCGGGTTGTCGAGCTATGACCCTCGAAGCTCGATCCTTTTTTTTTTTATGTTCATGGCTCTGCCTCCCCTGACTGCATGTCCCTGTAGAGAAGACTTTAACCACTTTACCACCGGAGGATTTTGCTGTCTTACGTCCAGGCCACTTTTTGCGATTCGGCGTTGTGCGAATTTAACTGACAATTGCGCGGTCGTGCGCCATACCCAAACGAAATTTACGTCCTTTTTTTCCCACATACAGAGCTTTCTTTTGGTGGTATTTGATCACCTGTGCGATTTTTACTTTTTGCGCTATAAACAAAAAAAGAGGGTATATTTTGAAAAAATAACAATATTTTTAACATTTTTTTATATGAAATCCCCCCCCCCCCCCCCCAAAAAATGTAAAAAATCAAAATTTTTTTAAATTTTTGGCCAATTTGTTTTCTGCTACCTATGTTTGGTAAAAAAATTCACAAGAAGCGTATTTTGATTGGTTTACGCAAAAGTTATTGCGTTTACTAACTAAGGGAAAGATTTCTGTCATTTATGGTGTTTTTTTTGTTGTAACGCGTAATGGCGGCGATCTGCGATTTTTTTTGCGGGACTGCGACATTGCGGCAGACAGATCAGACCCTTGACTGACATTTTTGACACTTTTGGGGGTACCAGTGACATTACTGCAGTAATCAGTGCTATATATATGCACTGTTACTGTAAAAATGACACTGACAGGGAAGGGGTTAATTTTATTGGAGAGGGAGGGGTTAATGAATGCCTGGTGCTTACTAACGTGTGTGGGGGGAGGTGACTGAGTGACACAAGGACAGATCGCATGTTCAGCTATGCTGAACACTGCAATCTGTCACTCCTTGTCACTGAGGAGATCCGCCTGCTCTGTTTACACAAGCGGGCGGATCTCCAAACTAGATTCCTCCTACGATCGGGGAAGAGCAGCGGAGTGTGCGCGCGCCGCCCACGAGGGGCAGAGTCCAGCGACGTAGGTCTACGTCGCTGGACGATAACGAGCCACATTGCTGCAGTAGCAGCAATGTGAGCAGTGGTAAAGAGGTTAAAAAGCTTAAAATAAAGAACAAGTTACCTTCAAAATTAATCTGTGGTCAGACAAAGGGCTTTCTTCTGTAGGCATTGAGGATGAATTCTTCCACAGTGCCACACAGCTCATTTATTGCTTTTTAATGGCCAACTTTGGGATTTTTCCTCCACCTATCTCCCAACCCACCCTTCTTGAAGCTCCTACCATGCTTATTATTTAAAAAACATTAACATGCCTTAAATTCTTCTGGGCAACAATGGGCATTTATATGGTATCTACTGAATGATCAGAGTTTGGTAGTGCCAAATCAAAGGTGAGTACTGCAGTGAAAGGTGCCTTTTGTATTTAAAAAGGGATGGGCGATTTATTTACTCTTGGTATTTATAGAGCACCAACAATTTACACACACATATATACTCACCAGCCACTTTATTAGGTACACCTTGCTAGTACCGGGTTGGACCCCCTTTTGCCTTCAGAGCTGCCTTAATTCTTCCTGGCATAGATTCAACAAGATGTTGAAAACATTCCTCAGAGATTTTGGTCCATAGTGACATGACAGCATCACACAGTTGCTGCAGATTTGTCAGCTGCACATACATGATGCGATTCACCCATTCCAGCACATCCTAAAGGCTCTCTATTGGATTGAGATCTGGTGACTGTGGAGGCCATTGGAGTACAGTGACCTCATTGTCATGTTCAAGAAACCAGTGGTGATTTGATCTTTGTGAGATGGTGCATTGTCCTGCTGGAAGGAGCCATCAGAAGATGGGTACACTGTAGACATAAAGGGATGGAGCAACAATACTCAGGTAGGCCATGACATTTAAATGATGCTCAGTTAGTACTAAGGGGCCAAAGTGTGCCAAGAAAATATCCCACACACTATTACACCACTACCACCAGCCTGAACCGTTGAAACAAGGCAGGATGGGTCCCTACTTTCATGTTGTTTACACCAAATTCTGACCCTGCCATCTGAATGTTGCAGATGAAATAAGGATTTATCAGACCAGGCAATGTTTTTACATTCATCTATTGTCCATCTGCTTCAAGGTTCGATGTGTTGTGCATTCAGAGATGGTATTCTGCATACCTTGGTTGTAACAAGTAGTTATTTGGGTACTGTTGCCTCCCTATCATCTCAAACCAGTGTGCCTATTCTCCTCTGATCTCAACAAGGCCAATTTACTTAACAGCATGTCTTTGGGGGGGGGGGGGCTCTGCCCCTGAAACGCATAAGCCTCACTCCAAGATTATGGGCCTACTGTGAATTTTGCCATTGGCTCAGCTCCTGGATTGTATTGATGTGCATGATTATACCTACCTTTGTGACTATATGAGAACTTTTTTTTTATCCAAAAACTGCTTTTATGGTAACTTTTCTTGTTATATAACTTTGGAATGTGAGAGGAAACCCACACAAGCTCAAGGAGATTGTACAAACTCCAGGGAAGTGGTGTCATACGTTGGGATTTGAAATGATGACCGATAGGTAGAAGTGCTAACCACTACGCCACTGTGCTGCCTCTTATTTGCCTAATTCAGTAGAATTGGGCTTTAAAAATATTTAAACCCTGAAATGCCCATAGCCGGGCCACAGATTTTCTTTATGGCTGTGCTGGACTGCAACTACATCAGCACAGACACGTTCTGCATTGCCTAAATCTGCCACAGACCTCAGATGATGGCGGTGGATATGAAATGATCTGACTGCTGGAATAGGTCTTTGTGGCCAGACATAGGCATAAATTTGAGTGCTCAGGTTGCCAAGTTTTCGTTTTTATATTTGTGAAGCAGCAAAGATGAGGGAACGCGGAGGAGACACCACTGGCGCCAGCCTATCTCTGGGGGAACTATTGGGATCAGACAAGTATTCCAAACCTGCCCGACCAATTGTTCCCCTGCAGAATGATTGGTGCAGCGGTGTCTGTTTATGCCCAGATCCGTGCAAAACATTTGGATCAGGTGATATTTATTTCAGAGGTCTGTATGCAGCTTTACAATGAGCTGCACTGCTGTAAGACATCAAAGCATAGGGTTCACTCAGCTACAATAAAAATAGAAGTCTGGGTTCTATTATAACGGTGTCATAATATGATTTCAGTACTGCAGGCAAAGAAAAAAAAAATATGAAGAAAAGTCACAACAGGGAAAAAATAAAACTGTCCCTCGTGATTTAGAAAGCCAATGTTTAAGATAATTGATGTCTATACATGTAACTGATCCCTTTGACCCAGGTTTAAGAGATGCCTTTTGTCCACTGGATGGAAGCCAATGGATGATATGTTTGCTGGAGTACATGGTGTTCCTAACCTCCACGATGGGAGTATAAACTGTCTGTGTAGCTGAAAGCCTATGTCGAAAAGCTGTATGGTAAATTACTACAAAGAACATCTACTTCCTTGCCAGCTACCTCAAAGAGAATATTAAAAATATTGTCTAAATTAAATCCAGTTCAGTTTAACAGAAGATGTGGGGGACAGAGCAAGGAATGAAATTACTCAGGCAACCCGCCAATATGCAACATCCATTATTTTTGTTATTGTAGCGCTTACCTCCGCAGAAGCTGCTGGTGATGACGGGTCCCCTGTTCTGCCATGACTCCTAAAACTGTTCGGTCTCCACTGACACACCTGGTTAGAGGTAGAGGAGCACTCACACCTGGATAATTTAAGTGTAAGTAAGTCACAAATGTATAATAATGCACAGAAATTAGGCCATGGACTACCAGATGGTAAGGTACAGTGCCTTGCGAAAGTATTCGGCCCCCTTGAACTTTTCAACCTTTTGCCACATTTCAGGCTTCAAACATAAAGACATAAAACTGTAATTTTTTGTGAAGAATCAACAACAAGTGGGACACGATCATGAAGTGAAACTAAATTTATTGAATATTTCAAACTTTGTTAACAAATAAAAAAACTGAAAAATTGGGCATGCAAAATTATTTATCCCCTTTACTTTCAGTGCAGCAAACTCTCTCCAGAAGTTCAATGAGGATCTCTGAATGATCCAATGTTGACCTAAATGACTAATGATGATAAATAGAATCCACCTGTGTGTAATCAAGTCTCTGTATAAATGCACCTGCACTGTGATAGTCTCAGAGGTCCGTTTAAAGCGCAGAGAGCATCATGAAGAACAAGGAACACCCCAGGCAGGTCCGAGATACTGTTGTGGAGAAGTTTAAAGCCGGATTTGGATACAAAAAGATTTCCCAAGCTTTGAACATCCCAAGGAGCATTGTGCAAGCGATAATATTGAAATGGAAGGAGTATCAGACCACTGCAAATCTACGAAGACCTGGCCGTCCCTCTAAATTTTCAGCTCATACAAGGAGAAGACTGATCAGAGATGCAGCCATGAGGCCCATGATCACCCTGGATGAACTGCAGAAATCTGCAGCTGAGGTGGAAGACTCTGTCCATAGGACAACAATCAGTCGTATACTGCACAAATCTGGCCTTTATGGAAGAGTGGCAAGAAGAAAGCCATTTCTTAAAGATATCCATAAAAAGTGTCGTATAAAGTTTGCCAAAAGCCACCTGGGAGACACACCAAACATGTGGAAGAAGGTGCTCTGGTCAGATGAAACCAAAATCGAACTTTTTGGCAACAATGCAAAACATTTGGCGTAAAAGCAACACAGCTCATCACCCTGAACACACCATCCCCACTGTCAAACATGGTGGTGGCAGCATCATTGTTTGGGCCTGCTTTTCTTCAGCAGGGACAGGGAAGATGGTTAAAATTGATGGGAAGATGGATGGAGCCAAATACAGGACCATTCTGGAAGAAAACCTGATGGAGTCTGCAAAAGACCTGAGACTGGGACACAGATTTGTCTTCCAACAAGACAATGATCCAAAACATAAAGCAAAATTTACAATGGAATGGTTCACAAATAAACATATCCAGGTGTTAGAATGGCCAAGTCAAAGTCCAGACCTGAATCCAATCGAGAATCTGTGGAAAGAACTGAAAACTGCTGTTTACAAACGCTCTCCATCCAACCTCACTGAGCTCGAGCTGTTTTGCAAGGAGGAATGGGCAAAAATTTCAGTCTCTCGATGTGCAAAACTGATAGAGACATACCCCAAGCGACTTACAGCTGTAATTAGAGCAAAAGGAGGCGCTACAAAGTATTAACTTAAGGGGGCTGAATTTTGCACGCCTAATTTTTCAGTTTTTTATTTGTTAAAAAAGTTTGAATTATCCAATAAATTTCGTTCCACTTCATGATTGTGTCCCACTTGTTGTTGTTTTTTCAAAAAAAATGACAGTTTTATATCTTTATGTTTGAAGCCTGAAATGTGGCAAAAGGTTGCAAAGTTCAAGGGGGCCGAATACTTTCACAATGCACTGTATATATATATATATATATATATATATATAAATATGTATATTTATATATATTAAAAAATATAAATATATATATATATATATATATTAATATTATTATTATTATTATACAGGATTTATATAGCGCCAACAGTTTGCGCAGCGCTTTACAATATGAGGGCAAAGAATACAGTTATGATACAATTCAATACAGGAGGAATTAGAGGGCATATATATATATATATATATATATATATATATATATATATATATAATACTAAAAAAGATCATAATATGAAATAATAAGAATATTATTATTGGTATTATTATTATTATTAATAATAATAATAAAGGGCTTCAGTTCATATAGGATATTTTGTGATTTTATTATTCATATATCATATAAATTGTATCTATTTATTTTTTGGTTGAAGGGGTCCCCCGGAAATGTGCTGACTGCTTGCAGATATTATTATGAATAATAAAAAAAATCATCTGAACTTTTAAATACATCTTTTCTCCACTGTTTTTATTGCAGATGGAAGAAAATGAGCATTCTGTGAAATGCTGACTAGAAGCCATAGTTAGTTGGCATGGTACCGATAAGAGAGAATGGAATATTATTTGACATCTATGGAAAACTATGGATTGCTGAGATGGAAAGGTAATTAGTAACCCGAATACGTTTTAAAAAATTGTTTGTGTGACACCAACGAAGTAGGTCTAGGGGCAATGTTGGGATCTCGCTCTCAGACTGCCCGTATTCAGCTAGAACTGGCTAGAACTGACATGGTCATATGTTGGAAAAACAAGATGGATTCTACATTGGCGAGGTGTGAAGAATCTCAGCGGCCGTCCGTTCCAGTAGCACACACCTTAACGACTGGACAAACACTGTTTATTCTCTGAACAAAGTGAGTCATCTGTGTACGGCACTTCCATGGATGGAATTCATCGCCTCTGTATGGGAATAATCAGGGAAGAAGAAATGCTAAAATGAAATAGAAGTCTGGAAATACATCCACCCAGCTGCTGTATGTAAGAACCTGATACAAGGGAGTCATTTGTAATCTATGTAAAAAGAACAGTGTGTGCATTGCTGTGAAATCCCGGCCATGAATCACATGTGGCTATTCTGGACTGCTGGGGATTCCCCGTTTTATTTTTTCCCGCTCGCAGCTCCAGAGGAGGCTGATATTTAAGGGAAAGGGGCGAGTGTTCAGGAGGCCTTGATTGATGGCACAGGTTTTTGTCTCGGACTCTGCAGAGCCTTTTATCCTGGGTCAGATAACCAGAGACTGTCTGTACGGAATTTTTCTATGTACTTGTAGAGTTCATGTGTTTTTTTTTCCAGGTGTTTCAGTTTTTCCTAACAGCAGATAAAGTTCTAGTGATAGGTCAACTGGCTTCAGTTACCCCCCTTCGTGCATAGGCCATTTTTTACGATACGGCACCGCGTTACTTTAACTGACAACTGTGTGGTCGCTTGACGCTGTACCCAAATAAGATATTTGTACTTCTTTCCCACAAATAGAGCTTTCATTTGGTGGTATTTGATCATCTCCGCGGTTTTTAATTGTTTGCGCTAGTTACAATTTAGAAAAAAAAAAAAAATATATATATTTTTTACTTTCTGTTATAAAACATTCCTAATAAAAAAATGTAAAAAAAATGGAATTTCTTCATCAATTTAGGCCAATATGTATTCTGCTACATATTTTTGGTTAAAAAAAATCCCAATACATGTATATTGATTGGTTTGCAGAAAAGTTGCAGCTTCTATAATCTATGGTATATTTTTTATTTATTTTCTTTTTTAATTTTTTACTAGTAATGGTGGTGATCAGCGACTAATAGCGGGACTTCGATATTGCAGTAGACAAATCGGACACCTAACTGACATCTTTGACACTTTTTGGGGACCAGTGACACTAATGCAGTGATCAGTGAAAAAAAATATATACACGGTCACTGTACTAATGACATTGGCAGGGAAGGGGTTATTATCAGGGACGATGAAAGGGTTAACTGTGTCCTCTAGGAGTGATAAATTACTGTGGGGGTGGTGCTTTGACTGGGGGGGAATGTAAAGATCCGTGTTCCTGCGATCTGCCATTCCCTTCTCACAGAACGGCGGTCTGCCTTTTTTACATAGTTCTGCCTTTCTCCTGAATGATCAGTGGGGACCCACTTATTGGCTTCCGCTGTGTCCAATCACAGTGGAAGTGGGTTGCAGGTGGCGTGTGTGCGCACCCCAGACCCAGACACGTACCCAGACTAGGTACGTGATTTGACACAGAGCGGCCTCCCTGCCGCAGTATATCTGTGTGGGGCGGTCACTAAGTGGTTAAAGTATAACTAAAGGCAAAACTTTTTATTTTTTAATTTTGGATGGAGTGGACTGGGATTAGAACATCTGTCATTTTTTTTTTCTGTCTGTGTCTCTATTAACCACTTTACCACCGGAGGATTTTGCGGTCTTACGTCCAGGCCACTTTTTGCGATTCAGCACTGTGCGACTTTAACTGACAATTGCGTGGTCATGCAACGCCGTACCCAAACAAAAGAGCTTTCTTTTAGTGGTATTTGATCACCTGTGCGATTTTTACTTTTTGCGCTCTAAACAAAAAAAGAGCGACAATTTTGAAAAAAAATAACAATATTTTTCACATTTTTTTATATGAAATTCCCTCCCAAAAAAATGTAAAAATCAATTTTTTTTATCATTTTAGGCCAATTTGTTTTCTGCTACGTATTTTTGGTAAAAAAAATCGCAATAAGCGTATTTTGATTGGTTTGCGCAAAAGTTATTGCGTTTACTAACTAAGGGAAAGATTTCTGTCGTTTTTGGTGTTTTTTTTTTTTTTTTTTTTACGAGTAATGGCGGCGATCTGCCTCAAGCTGTCACAGCCAAGTGCCCAAAGTTGAAATGCCGGCTTCAGGAAGAGGAGAGGGAGAGAAGCGACGGCTTGGGTGACCACATCGCTGGATCCTGGGACAGGTGATTGTGTGTTTATTAAAAGTGTAGCTGCTGACTTTCAAAAAACATTGGAGCTCCTCTTTATCCACTTTACCACCGGAGGATTTTGCTGTCTTACGTCTGGGCCACTTTTTGCGATTCGGCACTGTGCGAATTTAACTGAAAATTGCGTGGGCATGCAACGCCGTACCCAAACGAAATGTACGTCCTTTTTTTCCCCCACAAACAGAGCTTTCTTTTGGTGGTATTTGATCATCTCTGCGATTTTTATTTTTTGCGATATTAATAAAAAAATGCGACAATTTTGAAAAAATAACAATATTTTTCACATTTTTTTATATGAAATTCCCCCGCAAAAAAATGTAAAAATCCAAATGTTTTATCATTTTAGGCCAATTTGTTTTCTGCTACATATTTTTGGTAAAAAAAAATCGCAATAAGCGAATTTTGATTGGTTTGCGCAAAAGTTATCGCAGCTACTAACTACGGGAAATGTATGTCATTTTTATTGTTTTTTTTTTAACTAGTAATGGCGGCGATCTGGCGGCGAGCTGCGATTTTTTTGCGGGACTGCGACATTGCGGCAGACAGATTTGACCCTTGACTGACATTTTTGACACTTTTGGGGGTACCAGTGACATTACTACAGTACTCAGTGCTATAAATATGCACTGTTACTGTAAAAATGACACTGGCAGGGAAGGGGTTCATTTTATTGGAGAGGGAGGGGTTAATGTATGCCTGGTGCTTACTGACGTGTTGGGGGGGGAGGTGACTGAGTGACACAGGGACAGATCGCAGGTTCGCAGAATCCTGCAATCTGACCCTGCCTGTCACTTAGGAGATCCGCCTGCTTTGTTTACACAAGCGGGCGGATCTCCAGACTCGATTCCCCGACGATCGGGGAAGAGCAGCGGCGATTGCCGCTGCTCCTCCCCTGGCCCGACTCCCGCTGTGACTGAAAACAGCGGGAGCGAGCCTCCGGCGGTGCGCGCGCGCCGCCGAGAAGGGGGAGTGTCTGGCCATGTAGGTCTATGTCGTCGGACCTACAAGAGCCACTTTGCCGCAGTAGAGCTCTAGTGAGCAGCGCCAAAGTGGTTAAGGAGATTGACCAACTCTATTTGTCCTGTTTTCCATTATCATTGAAAGTGAATGAAAAAGAAAACCACAAATTTTGTCTCCAGAAAAGTAATAGAGGGGGATATCTTACAATGGGGACACTAGTTCTGGTGAACTGGGGGCCCCCATGAAATTCCTTTAATTTGCAGGGATTTCCTCTCACTTCCTGTTTTGCTATGGGATAGGAAGTAAATGAAAATCTCCGCAAAGGGACATGTAGCACTACTCCCTTGGGAGCTGCTGGTTACGGGTTCCCCTGGGTTACCCTTAGCAACAACATAACAGTTCAACATTCTACAAGTGATTTTGGCTTAGTCAGGAAACAGTCTAGGAGCTTTGGTTTTTGTGTTTTTATTGAGAACTTGGATGGGAGAAGGGAATGAGTGGGAGACTCCAACTTGTATAACTATGCACAATTAGCTGGGATGACGGATTAATGCTGATTAACGCTGAGTAACGCTGAGTAGCACTGTATAATAGTCACGGCTAGGCCACTGCTTCACCTTGTCATAAGCAGTGAAGTAGAATTGAGTGAACTTCCTGAGGTAAGCTGTACTGTACTGCAGAACGATCTTCAGGGCCCTTCCTGGCACCCCCTTTGTTTCTATTCTTCAGGGTCAACTACACGGCACCCCCTTTACTGATACACTTCCTGTGTGAGCTGGCTCCTTGATCCCCTGACTTCTCTGGAGTGGTCCCCTTTCCTAGGCAGACCCTGTGGCCTATCCCTGAGTACTCACGACACTGTTTTTCCTGAAAGACTCTGCCAGCAACTCCACTGTCAGCACTCTGGATCCTCTGCAGCTCAGCACCACACCCGGTTCACTAGGCCGACCGCCTGAACCACCTTCCTCACACACTGAAGGAGGAGAGACAGCCGTCTTCCTCCTCCTGGGACTCTGCTTCCCGCCAAAGATGTCCTGTCACATGTCCCCTCAGTATTTATTGTCAATCCCAGGATGCATTGCAGGAATGCCCTCCCACTGGGACTGCCATAAAACACAATGTGCCACTGGCTGGGTTTCCTCCACTGTCCAACAAGCTCCCTCATTGTATACAGTTGGGAACACTTCCTCAGACCCAGTGAATCACACCTGGAAACATGTGACAGGCAAACTAATAGATCAGGCTCCCCTGATAAGCAGCAGGAGCAATAGATGCTTTTACCTAGCACCTACCTAGCTAGGAGGGGGCTACAGACAAATATGGCAAAAAAAAAAAAAATAACAAATCTGACATATATATAACCCTCCCTTGCTCATTTCAAAATTAAATAGAAAGTTTTGCCTATAGTT
This sequence comes from Pelophylax lessonae, assembly GCF_965119305.1. Taxonomy (NCBI): domain Eukaryota; kingdom Metazoa; phylum Chordata; class Amphibia; order Anura; family Ranidae; genus Pelophylax; species Pelophylax lessonae. Next base: position 634,871,277 of record NC_138770.1, on the reverse strand, counting down.
CTACTTTAACGTAGCAGTAAACTCTAAATTGTACTTACAAATAAGCTTAACCACCTATGGACCGCCCGCCCACCTGCCGCAATTTTATGTTGCTAATTTGACATTAAATACCGGGGTTATGGCAGCAGATAGCTGCCATAACCCCTGTATTTTTTTTAAAGAGCAGGCGGTTCTCTTTCACATAAAAGTGGTCCCAGTGGTGGATCACTTTTATGGGCGGCGGGAGAGGTGCCCGGTCATTTTTCCTGCTTACCAGAGCAGTCGGTAGCGGGGAAAGCGATCTAGTCCTTTCCCCTCCTAGGCAGGAAGTCAAGTGAGGGCAAGCTGGACCCCATTCGACTCTATGGCCTTGGAGGACCAGAGCAACATCATACGTCCCTTCTTCCCAACCGCCTTAAAGGGCGCATTATTTTTTTTGCATGATGAAAAAAAATGACTTTTTCTTTTTGCATTATAGTGTAGATTTGAGATCTGAGGTCTTTTTTTAACCCAAATCTCACATTAAAGAGGACCTGTCCTGCTTAGTTCTATTACAAAGGATGTTTACATTCCTTGTAATAGGAAAAAAAATGATAAGAAATAATATTTTTAAAGTTACAGTGTAAAAATAAAAGGTAAAATAAATAAGAAAAAAAAAATTAAAGCGCCTGTCCTTCCAAGCTCGTGCACAGAAGCGATTGAATGGCGCAAGTCGCGCCCACATATGTAAACGGTGTTCAAATCACACATGTGAGGTATTGCCGCAATCGTTTGAGCGAGAGCAATAATTCTAGCCCTAGACCGCTTCTGTAACTCTAAACTGGTAACCTGTAGAATTTTTAAAAACATTTCCTATGGAGATTTTTAAGTACCAATATTTGTCGCCATTCAACGAGTGTGCACAATTTTGAAGCATGACATGTTGGGTATCTATTTACTCAACCTAACATTATCTTTCACATTATAGAAAAAAATGGGCTAACTTTACTGTTTTCTTTTTTTAAATTCAAAAAAGTGTATTTTTTCCAAATAAATTGTGTTTGTAAGACCGCTGTGACATAAAGTATTGCAACAATCTCCATTTTATTCTCTAGGGTCTCTGCAAAAAAAATATATAATGTTTGGGGGTTTTAAGTATTTTTCTAGCAAAAAATACTGATTTTAACTTGTAAACAACAAGTTACAGAAATAGGCCGGGTCCTTAATTGGTTAAAGTAAGTCATGCTATGTAGAGGACCGTGCTGTGATGATGACTCCCGTGTGCATGGGTGGGAGCAGGGGCGTAACTACAGGGGTTGCAGGGGTTGCAATCGCTACCGGGCCCCATGCTCCAGGGGGCCCGGTAGCAAACCAGTGGGTGAACTTCCAGGATCGCAAAGGTCACACTTGCGACTGGACCCTGGCATTGCACCACTGTGGGGAGGCCCCAAGATTGCAGGAAGGGGGCCCACAAGATTGCAGGAAGGGGGCCCACTTCAGAACTTGTGAAAGAATCCTGCTGTGGGACCGTAATAAAAGGCCATGCAACGAGTGTAAAGAGCCCCAGGATTAGTGGGAAGAGCCCTGGGCTTGAAGGTAAGGGCCCCGGCCAGGGGTCTGGGGGGCCCTTCATGGTTTCTTGCATCAGGGCCCTGAAGGTTCTAGTTACGCCTCTGGGTGGGAGTGATGTCATCACGGCCTGGCCATTAGAACAGCCAGAGAGTGTAAACCTGGAAAAATTAGTAGACAAACATGGGAACGTCAGTAGTGGTGACAGCACAGTACTGGAGGGCTCTGTTTTACATGTAAGTCTGCCATAATATGCTAGTATGTGGTGCATACCAGCACAATATGGCATAACACTGCAGAGGAACCCACTAAAAAAAAAAAAAAAAAAATGGTTTTAACCACTTCAATACCGGGCACTTTTAACCCCCTACTGCCCAGGCCAATTTTCAGCTTTCAGCACTGTCGCATTTTGTCTGACAATTGCACATGCGGCACTATACCCAGACAACATTTTTATCATTTTATTCACACAAACAGAGCTTTCTTTTGGTGGTATTTAATCACCACTGGGTTTTTTATTTTTTGCTAAATAAATGAAAAATGCTGAAAATTTCAGAAATTTAGCCCAAAATGTATTCTGCTACATTTCTTTGGTGGAAATAATCCAAATCAGTTGTAAACAGGTACATGAATTTATGGCATGGAGGCAATGCTGGGAGTAGGAGGGCTGGAGTGTCTGTACCGCGGATAATCCTTCCTCAGCGCATGTTCAGTCCCCAGGCTGCACAACTTCACTGGTTGTTAAGACACTGTTGACTGTGTGGCAACCTAGCAACCAGTGATGCTGTGTAGCTGACAGCATAGTAGAAACCAGTAACAATGTGTAGCTGACAGCATCCTAGCAACAACTGAGTTAGTCTTAATTGCCTCTTGATTCCTAACCTATGAACTGGCGGAATGTCTTTTTGAGTTATACGTAGCAAAAGCAACTCAATGTGAAAGTGGTGCAAATAAGAACTACCTGAATTTGCTGCATGTGTCAGAACTCTTGAGAAAACTGTCACAAGGTTTTCATGAATTAGGCACCATACTGCTAGAAAAATGTTGCAAATATTTTATTGAATTGCACCCAGTATGGCTGCAATGTCCTATCTGAGCCCTGAGAAATACATGGGAAGCTTGTGACAGTCTTCCCTGCCTCTCACAATACAGTCCTGAGTTACTAAGCAGCTGTATAGTCAGGCAAGGTCAGTGTTGTCACTTGAGTATGGGGGAAAGAGCTCCCTGTGTCAGTGGTGTATTTTGGTTTTGTGCTGCCCTAGGCAAGACTAAAATTGGGCACCCCCTCCCCCCCCTATGTAAATTTGCCCCACTCCTTTCTTAAAGGATGTGGCTCCCTCCATATTTGTAGGACTACAAGTCCCAGAATGAACCCCTGAGATCTCACGAGGGGGGGGGGTGGATGAGGGAGAGAGAGAGGGGGGAGGGTGAGGGGGGATGAGAGAGAGTGAGAGGGGGGATGAGAGAGAGCGAGAGGGGGGATGAGAGAGAGAGCGAGAGGGGGGATGAGAGAGAGGAAGAGGGGGGATGAGAGAGCGGAAGAGGGGGAATGAGAGAGTGAGAGACAGAGTAGGGGTGAGAGAGAGAGGAGGGGTGAGAGAGAGAGAGAGGATGGGTGATAGAGAGAGGGGGTGAGAGAGAGAGAGGAGGGGTGAGACACAGAGGAGGGGTGAGAGAGAGAGAGAGGGGGGGGTGAGAGAGAGGGGGGATAAGAGCGAGAGAGAGGAGGGGTGAGAGAGAGGGGGGATAAGAGGCAGCTCTAGCAACCAGTGGCCAATAGAGTCTCAGGTGGAGGGGGGCAGCTTTTTTGCTGCCCCCCTGTAAGTGCCGCCCTAGGCCTGAGCCTTGTTGGCCTAGGCCAAAATACAGCCCTGCCCTGTGTACATCTCAGGGGGCTTTAGCAGTGGATCCAGGAGTGGGAATGGACAAGGAAACAAGTATAGGATGCACTTTAATGCAAACTTGTTCCTTTGCCTACTCTGGGCAAAGAACTGGTTCACTTTATCCTCTGCCACAATAGCCTTGCCAAGAGTTTTTTTTCTAAGGTGTGCCAGATTGCATACAAACAAGTGAAAGCAAACCTCAGCTAAATACTACATCCTCTAACCACAACACAGAGACACAAGGATCATTCTAAGAAGTGTTTCCTATTAACCTATGTATCATTCATGTCTTTGCAGCCGTTTTATAATCGTTCCAGGAACCGTAGACATTCGTATTAGTCATAATAAGACACACATTGGTCTGTACCTGACTGGCTTGTCATCCATGTGGGCTCTGCTTTTCTCTTTTGCTCTCCCCATCTTTTTTTTTTTCCACTTTGAGCAATCAGATTAATAAATGATGTGAATGAAAGCCATCCAAAAATATTTTTTATAGAAAAAAGGAAAAAGTAAACTAACCCTAGCCATTACCATAGGCCAGAAAGAGAAATTTGGCTCTTGCAAAAGACTCTTCTGCCTTCTCCTCTTTAAGGGTTGTAATCAAGTAATTGTATCCTCTGGTCTCCTCTAGGAAACCATATGCGACAGAGGATTTGGGAGAGGAGGCAGTAAGACCACAGGAGAGAATAAAAAAAAAAAAAGACTTATTTAGCAGATTTAAGAGGAGAAAAAGAAACCCAGCCGCTACAGCTGAGAGGAAGAGGGAGAACATATGAGTGATTAATCATGTACAATCTGGCAATGGGTTTGACAGTTAGGCTCATAATTTGGCTTGGAGTCCCCTGACTTAATGTGGATATCGTAACAATATGTGAGGCTCTAAGCGCTAGAATTAAGACTCAGGCGCTGCTATTTACACCACTGTCAGAGATATTTAGTAAAGGATAAATAACTGCTTAGGGCTTACCGTCTCCTTCATATTAAGGCCTGACAAGTTGTCCGGAGTATTACGCCCTCACTAGAGAAATATATTTTATATTCAGCTATTTTAGCTGTTGAATGTCATAGATATAATTTAAAGTATATCTAAAGCTAAACCTTTTTTTTCATGCTGCATAGCATAGGACAGTGGCCTAAAACTGTGGCCTGTGGTCCGAATGCTGCCTTTTGCTTACCTTTTTCTGGCGCTTGGGGCACTATTCCTCCCACTTATTCAGGGCACTATTCCTCCCACTTATTCAGGGCACTATTCCTCCCATGATACCTAAAGTGGGGCATAATTCCTCCCATTGATATCAACATAGTACTATTGCCCCCACCAACATCAACAATGGGGCATACTGTAATTCCTCCTACTAGTACTAATGATGGGGAGCTACTTCTTCCTGTAATACCAATGATGGGCCACTATTCCTCCAACTAATACCAATGATGGGTTATTATTCTTCCCATTAATATTAATAATGGGATGCTATTCCTCCCAGAAATACCAATGATGTGGCACTATTTATCCCTAGTACTAGTGATGGGACACTAGTTCCCCTCATACTCACCACAGGTGCTATGTATTTTTTTTTCATTGACCACCAAGCTTGAGGCATTATTCACTCCCACTGATGTCAAGACTTTTTGTGGCCACAGTGTGGCCTCCCTAAAGTCCAAAGGACAGTAAACTGGCCCTTTGTTTAGAAGGGTTGGAGACCCCTGGTGTAAGAAATGGTTAAAACCCTGGTCAGTTTTTCTTTTGCCATCTGTGACCCATTAGAGAGATTTCTCTTCACTTCTTGTCCTGTAGAAAAGACAGGGAGTGAGAAGAAATCTCTTCAGAGTCATGGAAATGCCCTCTTGCATAACTGCCTCATTAAATGGGTAGGGTGGGGTAGGGGTAAATCCTTGCCAGCTTATTTTTTGCTTTCCACGTACCTTTGGGAGAATTTCCATTTCTTTTTCTGCCCTTGGGTGCAACAAGGAGTTAGAAGAAATCTTCGCAAAAAAGGGAAATTCCAAAAGTTGTCACAAGAACAGGTGTCTCCATTGGATGTTTTCCTTTTAGCTTGTCCCTTGTTCTGGAAACTTTGGATTTCTCCAACGTTCTTTCTAGGTGACGGTGGTCACCAGTACAATTAGAGTGGTGAATCTCCCAATTGGGGACAAGGAAAGCAAAAAAAGCCTGACGGAGGATCTACTGTAACTGTAGCAGGATTCCCAGCCGTTTTGGTGACAATGGGTCCGCCTGGGTTACCGCTAGCAACAACAGCACATTTAAGCATGTTCTCCAAGTGTGAGCACTGAAACAATGACCATTCCAGTATCTTTGGGTTTTTGCATTTATTGAGAACTTGGATGGGAGAAGGGAATGAGTGGGATACTCCTTTGGCTCAACTATGCACAAATTGCTAGGGACAACTGAAAAATGCAAAGTGGCGCTGACTTGACGCTGGCTTGCTGCCTGTTAACTCCAAACTGACTTTGGACTGCTTTCTTGACTAAAGAAGTCCTCTTTGAGCTCCCTTATGCACTCCTTGCTGAGGTAGCTACTTGTTCTACTGCTGAACACTTCAGGGCCCACACTGGCACCCCCTTTCACTCACTTATCTTCAGAGCTTAGACTCTGGCACCCCCTTTTCTAAGCCTTCCTCTACTGGTTAGCTGGCTCCCAGATCCCTCTGACCTTCTGGAGTGGTCCCCTCTCCTAGGCAGACCCCTGGGCAGTTTTGAGAACTCACAATACTGTTTTTCCTGGAAACTTCTGCCCAGCAGCTCCACACGGTCCACAGCACACTGGATCCCTCTCTGCAGCTCAGCTCAACCTTTGTCCTCTAGGCCGACTGCCTAGGACACCCTCACCAGCGCTGACAGGAGGAGAGACAGCCGTCACCCTCCTCCTAGGACTCTGTTTTCCGTCAAAGACGCTCTGTCATGTGCTCCCCTCAGACTTATATCCCATCCCAGGGTGCATTGTGGCAGGTTCCGCCCACTGAGACTAATTTAAGCCCTGGTGTGCTATTGGTCAGGTTTCCTCCACTGCCCAACAAGTGCCCTCATTGGGTGCAGTGGGGAGACTCCCCAAGCTCAACAAACACACCTGGAAGCACATGCCAGCCTAACTGAATGATCAGCCCCCCCTTGATAAGCAGACAGGGCCACAATATGCTCTTTCCTAGCACCTACCTAGGAGGGTACTACATCACCTTTACTCCATCTAAAACTAAAAAGGGTTTTGCCTAGAGATACAGTTTAAGGTGGATCTAAATTCAGTTAACAAAATCGTATAAAAGCTTTTGCATTTGATATAATTTATGAAGTTGTTTTTGATCTTTTTTTAAATGATCAACTTTTAATAAAAGAATATTCAGTGATTATTCAGGCCCTTCTGCTTATAGGGTTACAGCTTTCTGCCAATTGCATTGCCATCCGGTCCATATGCCCTGGTAGAGACTGTAGGTGACCTTTGGTCCAGAGCAATGATGTTCAGTTGACATAAGAGCAAGAGCATTTAGACCGGAAGTGGCTTAAAGAAGAATTCTAGATATGATATATTTTAGGTACATTGGTCTAGCTTGGACCAGCGTAACTATCTACTGTACAGTATATACTCTTTTCTCAATAAATGCAAAATGTTCTCTGATAGGGTATGTTGGAGTGTTGATGGTGGAGACACGGTTGAGTACTGGAACATTATGATATCATAGTGTGCTGCAAATAATGGTAAAAAGTAGAATGAATTGTAAAAAGAACATTTTTTAAAATGGAAAAACTCGGGGAATGCATTGCAAAATATAGAAAAAAAAGGTTGCATCAGCCTGAGAAACCTTCCTGGCTTCCTTCCAGTAACAATAATGAACAAGTTCAGGTCTGGGGTGGTATAAAGCACATCTCCGGCAAAATGTTTGTAAAGTCTTTAGAGATCAGTAAAACTTATCTACAAAACAGATTTTGCTGGAACATGTTCACTTGTGTGGAATATGGTAAAAATGAGTGGAGAAATTACCTATGTCAGCTTTATCAGTAGGCAAAGCAAGCAGAATAAATACTTTCCATTAAAAAAAATATAAGAATATAAAATGTAACCTTGTTATCAACAGCCCACTATAGAGTTTCAGTGACAGTTTTATAAAATGCATTTTAAAGCGGTAGTATACCGCTGGCCATTCTTTTTTGTTCCCTGCAAGGTTAAGGCACAATATCAGTGGCAGCTGGTGCTCCTTAGGCCAGGGGGGGGGGGGGGGGGGGGTGCGGCAGACGGACCACACCATCCCCCCCCCCCCGAACCACACCAGCCTGCACACCATACCCCCCCAGTCGCAGGCTCACTCACCCTGGACATGTGGAAGGCAGGCAGGCAGCAGCGGTGGCGGCTTCCCTCTTAGTCTTCTGCGTCTCCTCCCTCCACCTTCTCCTTGGCCAATGGCATGGCTTCTCCTTTCGGCCAATCGGGAAACGGGTCTCCAGACCCGCTTCCTGATTGGCCAGGAGGAGAAACTGTGTGACAATAGCGGATATTAATTTGATATTGTCTCACAACTGGGTGCTCTGCGCCCTGAGCCCACCCTTTTTTGAAGCCTATTAGAGCCTCTGGCTCTAATTACGTGCTTCAAAAAAAAACCCAATTGGAATCCATGAGTCCGGCACCCTGCATGTAGATTAGGGGACCGGACACATGGATAGGGGGGCAGCGCCCCTGCGCCCCCAATAGACGGGCCGCCACTGCATAATGTGCTATTATGCTAGCATGCATCATATAATAGCACATTATGTTAGACTTACGTTAAAATGAAGCCCTTCCAGCGCCGAGATGTCAGAGCTGCAGGTGGTCCCATCTTCACCCGTCTTCCTTCCGGGTTCGCAGGCTCTGGCTGTGTGACTGGCTGGAGCCCCAAAGACGTCACCCCCCGCGCATGCACGGGGCAGCTGCAGTTTACGGTGCAGGGCTCTGAAGGAATGGCCCGGGCAGCCGTTCTTTCAGAGCACATGTGCCAGTGATGTCACTGGCTGCATGTACAGTAAATATCTCCTAAACGGTGTACCTATAGGTAAATGTCAAACATGGGAGTTTACTCCCCCTTTAAAGCATGACTACATTTTTGAAAAATCTTAAAGGATATTGCAACCCAAGAATAAAAAATGAATGAACTTCAGCTTATCAGCCCTTAGATGTGGTGACTGCATTCATTTTCCTTTTTCAACTTGAGAACATTTTTAACAAGCACAGAAAATACCTGCAGTGCCCTTACCAATTCCTCTGACCTGAACTGAAAGAAAAAACATTTGTCTTGCTTCCAGTCAGTCTTCTGCAAACTACTAAATTCCTTTGCTCCATTTAACCGTGATAAAGAGAGGGATCTATTTTTAGTTCTAATCAGGAGAGCAACCTAGTTGACAGCCATGGCTCCCTCTATACAAATAGTGAAGGAGGGAGCATAGTCATGCAGGGAGAGGATGTGAGTTATTTGCAGGATTACAATAATGGAAAGCCCCAAAATAGAAAACAAATGCAACCACCACACAAGGACTGGTCAGCTGCAGAATATTACATTTTTGTTAGGGTTTAGATATGCTTGTAGGCAGATGTAGTATATCCTCCATGCTGTAGGTGGCACTGTGTGCTGTGCCGCTTTCCAGGGGGAAGTGGAGACTAAGAGGAACATTGCTCCTCTGCAGTCTCTGTAGGTGTTATCAGGGGAGCTTTGGTCCGACTGGTCCGACTGGCCACAGAAGTCTTGAGTGACCTCAGGTGGCCATCTTTAGGATTTGCAGTGCTTATAAATAGAACCGTGCCAAAAACCGCCATCCCACACGGGCAGGCTGGCATCCGTTGTGACCACCGTGTCGTACAGGGGAAGGAAGATTTACCTGTCGAAGTGCCGGAAAGCAAAGCCACCATGTCAGGGACCCTCTCGTACCCCAGCTCAACAGGATCAGAGTGTCTAGACACTGTGGATTCTTGCCCCACATGACAAGAATCTCCCTTGCAGACGTCTCGTGTGGACAGTTTGGAACTGTCCTGGGGTTGGCGTGCATTTTGAGAGTTGAGAAACGAATGATGGTGCTGAGGGACAGAAAGTTGAGGACAATACCCCCCGGACAATATCCCCCCTGACAATATCCCCAGGACATTATCCCCCCGGACAATATCCCCCCTGGACAACATCCCCCCGGACAATATCCTCCCTGGACAATATCTCCCCCGGACAATATCCCCCCTCTAACCCTAACCCTATGTCCAGGGGGATGTTTTCCGGGGGGATATTGTCCGGGGGGATATTGTCCGCGGGGATATTGTCCAGGGGGATATTGTCCTGATACCCAGAAAGTTATCCCTAGGGAAAGTTTCTGCTCAAGGAGGGATAGATTAGGAATCAATGCCTGCTTTACCATTCCCCGATCTTCAGTGTTGTGTACCCTGCCTGTCAGCCACCCTTATGCAGAAGCCTCTCTGGTAACCTATACCTAAGTACTTCCATGCTGCTGAACTTTGTCAAGATATTGTCAACATCTCTGAGAGCAATAATACTGGCTTTTCAACCGAGTTGCTGGTGTTGGTGTGTTTGTGGATACCATATTGTTTGGAACTGGTACCTCAAGTGTGTGCTACAGTTGCAATAGCCATGCTATTGCTAGTGATTGTAGATTACTGTTTTCCTGTTGACTGTTCACTTACAACCCTACAATACAAGAATCAAAGAATTATTAAACCTTGTTAGGGACTCTGGGTGTTGTTCCTTCTCCTTGGGTTCTGAATTCCTGGCCTTGTCCATATACTTTTAAATCTCAACTTTTGCTTTACCTACTGTCTCTACACTCCAGCGCCTGCCTTCACTTCATTCGTTGCCGCTTATGCCCACCCACCTCTTGGTTGAATGATTACAGTGCCTTGCGAAAGTATTCGGCCCCCTTGAAATTTGCAACCTTTTGCCACATTTCAGGCTTCAAACATAAAGATATAAAACTGTAATTTTTTGTGAAAAATCAACAACAAGTGGGACACAATCATGAAGTGGAACGAAATTTATTGGATATTTCAAACTTTTTTAACAAATAAAAAACTGAAAAATTGGGCGTGCAAAATTATTCAGCCCCCTTCAGTTAATACTTTGTAGCGCCACCTTTTGCTGCGATTACAGCTGTAAGTCGCTTGGGGTATGTCTCTATAAGTTTTGCACATCGAGAGACTGACATTTTTGCCCATTCCTCCTTGCAAAACAGCTCGAGCTCAGTGAGGTTGGATGGAGAGCGTTTGTGAACACAGTTTTCAGTTCTTTCCACAGATTCTCTATTGGATTCAGGTCTGGACTTTGACTTGGCCATTCTAACACCTGGATATGTTTATTTGTGAACCATTCCATTGTAGATTTTGCTTTATGTTTTGGATCATTGTCTTGTTGGAAGACAAATCTCCGTCCCAGTCTCAGGTCTTTTGCTGGATTCCATCAGGTTTTCTTCCAGAATGGTCCTGTATTTGGCTCCATCCATCTTCCCATCAATTTTAACCATCTTCCCTGTCCCTGCTGAAGAAAAGCAGGCCCAAACCATGATGCTGCTACCACCATGTTTGACAGTGAGGATGGTGTGTTCAGGGTGATGAGCTGTGTTGCTTTTACGCCAAACATAATGTTTTGCATTGTTGCCAAATAGTTTGATTTTGGTTTCATCTGACCAGAGCACCTTCTTCCACATGTTTGGTGTGTCTCCCAGGTGGCTTGTGGCAAACTTTAAACGACACTTTCTATGGATATCTTTAAGAAATGGCTTTCTTCTTGCCACTCTTCCATAAAGGCCAGATTTGTGCAGTATACGACTGATTGTTGTCCTATGGACAGAGTCTCCCACCTCAGCTGTAGATCTCTGCAGTTCATCCAGAGTGATCATGGGCCTCTTGGCTGCATCTCTGATCAGTCTTCTCCTTGTATGAGCTGAAAGTTTAGAGGGACGGCCAGGTCTTCGTAGATTTGCAGTGGTCTGATACTCCTTCCATTTCAATATTATCGCTTGCACAGTGCTCCTTGGGATGTTTAAAGCTTTGGAAATCTTTTTGTATCCAAATCCGGCTATAAACTTCTCCACAACAGTATCTCGGACCTTCACCTCTGGACAATAGGTGAGGAAGGACGTGTGATGGCAATAATGCATCCCCCAACTGCTATGGCCTCTGTCAGAATCCTCACCTTCAACACACTTCAGAGAGTTTTTGTTGTGGTTCCTCCCACCAGTTCCTACGTCACTACTATGTCCTGTAGAGTTATGAAGCCAGGGGATGAAACAAAGGGGGACCAGGTATGCAACACATACGGGAAGAATCAAATGTTGCAGATTCTTGGTGGCAGGATGAGTATAATTATTTTCTTTGAAGGGAGCACAGTTATTTATTTATTTTTGATGGTGACAGAGTCACTTTAAAGCAGGGCTTTGTTTCCTCAGAGAGTAGGTGCAGGTACCTTTTTGAGTCACCCCTTATCTCTAATCCTTACCCACCTCTGAGCTCCGTCACTTGGTTCCACCAATTGCCTACCTCCCAGTATAGGCCATTTAGAGAATACTGAGCCAAATATTATTTTGTGGTGCTAAGTAATTTGTATAAAATTTATTGATTACAAGAAAAGCAATAAAATAGATTACCTACAGCCAACAACAGTAGACCCCCTCCAGCAAAAATAGACCCCCCCTGCAACAAAGCATCCCACAGTAACAATAGATCCATAGCAGCAACAATTTATCTCCCAGCAGCCAGCAACAACAGACCCTTCCTCAACATTTTTCCCTCCCAGCAACATTTGACCCCCCCCCCCTCTTAGCAACAATAGACCTTCCTAGCAACTATAGATCCCCTGCAACAATAGATCTCCTATCAACAATAGATTCCACAGCTGCTAGCAACAATAGACCCTCCAGCATACCCCATAACCCCTTGCCATTACATACTGGAGGTCCCTGAACTACGTCAATGCAGGAGGTGCCGGAACTACGTTCCCGCTGACAAAAAAAAACCCTGATTTAAAGTAACTATTTTGCTTGCCAATATGTAAGCAAACTGCTGTCATATATGAATTATTAAGCTTATAAATATTTCACCAATGCATCAATTTGTCCCTTATTGGGCAGTGCCATATTGCTTCTTTTACAGCATAGAGCAGGTGACCCCAGGCTGCCAATCACAGACCCCCACTTAAAGTGTTAGTTCACCATTACAGAAAAAGTGTAAACGTGAACCAACTGTATGACCTCCCCTACACCCAGTGACCACTGTACTTACCTACGGGCAGGGCCGCTGATAGGGGGGGACCACCAGCCCTCTTGTAGGGGACCCGAGCACACAGGGGGGCCCACACAGAGAGGGGGATTAGTGATGGACAACAAATACAGAAATCTTCCTCCAGCACCTGAATCTGATCTGTCCCTCTCCCTGCTATCAGCTTTTATCTGTTGAGAAAGAGACAGTCGTCCCTCACTAATCCCCCTCCCTTGTGTGGGCCCCCCTCCCAGCACTTATCTCTGCTCAGGAGTTTATTTGTAAATTGTAACTTTGTTTCTCTCCCTCTGTCTCTCTGATCACTGAGCTCCAACTGCCCAGCCTGTATATTTTTCTCATCTCATCTTCTTTTTTATTTAACATAGTTTTTTTTTAGATTTAGCAGGAATTATGCGAGTTATGTTATATTTGTGTCTGATAATAGCTAAATATATCTTTAATATTTTCTTGGGGGGGTCCTGCCAGGTAGTCTGTATGAGGCCCTGCCATTTCTAACAGTAGCCTTGCCTACGGGAGGTTGTGCTGCCAGTGCCCAGCTGTCCAGGGATTTGAAATCTCCGCTCTTCTCCATGCAATAATTGCAGGACGGATCAGAAGGATTCACTATTGCAGCATTGACCATTCAGAATTGCTCTAGTTCATCCCAGAAGTGCTGCACATAGAAGAAAGAGAAGAATGGTGGGCATTGGCATCCCCGGAGGTGCAGCATGGCCGGGGGGTGGGGAGGGCGTACCTTTAGGCCTCATTCGCACATTGGGACCATTCATGTCATCAGTTCAGTCACGCTTTTTCAAAGAAAAAACGGATGAAGATTACATCAGATTTTTACATCTTTAGCTAGAATCACTTAAGTCCCAGAGCCATTTTTTCAAGCAACAACGGACCATTTGTCCGTTTATATCATGTTAGGTCCATTTTTTTTAATGGAGGAAAATGTCAGTTTTTCATCTGTCAATGGATGGATAAAAAATTAACAAATGGTCCGCATGTATGGAAGGGGCCTTACAGCTTTACCTTAACAATATTTCTGTAAAGCTGAACATTAAAAATCACCACTGGTCTTCCTGGGAAAGCCATTCTCCATGCCTCAGGGGTCAAGGGGAGTGGATAGAGACTGAGACAAAGGCCTAGCTGCTGACTTTTGTTAAAAAGTCAACATTTGCATGTTAGCAGCTTGTTTAGTCTGCTTAGACTGAGAGAAGGAAAAACCATGCTTCCAATCACAGCCCCCACTTAAAAACACCATTGGCATTTCTGTGAAATTTAGGCTCCATACTTCATGGTTGGGAGTTGTTAAAAGATGGAGACGAAGGCCTAGCTGCTGACTTTTGATAAAAAAAAGAAAAATCTGTAGTACTGTTTAGTTTGCTTTGGCAACACATTTTGGATAAGGAAGGAGTGTATTTGACAATACATTTTTTATGATAAGTACATTAAGCCCAAGTCAATCCTGGTAGCATTATGACATTGGTACATTGTGTTGGCATTATTGTGTTTTTTTTTATTATTTATTTATGTGTTAATAAAATGTGTGTGGCCCCTGGCACACCCATGTCATGCAGTCTGCTGTTGGTATTTTAGATGGGTAGGTGATGTTACAAGAAGATATCTTTTATGTTCTTGCTTCTTTACGGTGTTGTGCCAAAGCATGAAAGTGCCAACACCTGCTGCAGGGGCTGTCTGACTTACATAATAAGCTTTATATAAAGAGCTGTTCTTATGGTTATTGTAATACCAGGAAGCAACATAGATCACTGCCCGAACTTTATGACTTCTTTGTCTAAGCAAACATTACACACATGGCTAGGTGCAGGTCTGTCTCTGCTAGAATCATCATGGGTTTGGGAAGTTGAGGTAATGCTGATCTTTCAGAATGATTGGCCACGTGACCTAAAGGGGTCAAGAACTATAGAAAAAAAATCAGATCAATAAATAATAGATGTAGCCATGGGCGTCCGCAGAACTTTTTTTTAGGGGGGGGCATAATTTTAAGGTCACCCATGCTCTGCCCCTTTTCAACAATGTCATGAAGGGGAGCGGCTTATTTATTATACTTATTTTCAGTATTTATTTTTAAAGGGCAAACGGCAGCATTTATTTTGAAAGCATTTGTTAACCTAAAAACAAAAACAAAAAACGGATCCTGTTCCCTTAAAGCTTGTTATACAGCACAGTGCTTGTGCTGTGTAATTTGGCCCCTTCTATTACCTGAAATCCCTGGCTGATCCTGCCTGGCTATGTTCTCCCCTCTGTAAACTGACCACGGTAGACCATGGCTCCTGAGCCCTAGCACCGTGGTCAGTTTATGTGTCTCCATCATCTGCAGCTCTCCTGTCCTCCTCTGTCCTCTCTCCCCCTCCTTCCCTGACTGTCTGCTCTGGTGTCAGTTCCTGCCCCCTCCCCTCCTGCTAATGTAGTTTCATTTAAAGTTTCATATCTTGTCTACAGTCTGTTTAATAATCCTGTGTGCCCCTGTGTCTTATAAAAAGTTTTAAGAGCGGCAATCGCCACTCACATGACCCGCCACCTCTCTCCTCCTCTCCCCCCTCCCCTTCTTCTCCCCTCCCGACTGACGTCAGCAAGGAATACTTGGCCCGCCCGCGGCAGGTAGCTGTCAGACGGGGAAGGGAGAGAGCCGTCTGGCCACATGAGCGGCGCTCGGCGCTATAAAAATTGGTAAACGGCTTATTTTTTTAAAGCACAGACACAGGGGCACACATGATTATTAAACAAACCAGACAGGATGGTACAAAGTGGCTTAACAGCCACTTTAAAGGGGAAGTTGAGATTCCGGGGGGGGGGGGGGGGCATTTGCCCCCCCTTGCCCCTACCTGCGGACACCCATGGATGTAGCACCCTCCTGGGTAGATGCTAGAAGAGTATCGTTTTTGAGTCTTTCTGCTTACCAGGAAGATTGCCAGGTAAATTTAGAGTGCTCTCTGCCTACCAGGGAGCAGGATCTATTGGTAGGGTCTGCTCAGGGTTCTCAGGTGCAGTTCAGCATGTCTGAGATGTTTCACACTGGTCCAAAAGGAAAGCATATTGGACAATGGGAAGACACCTGACAAGTGAGGGCACAGGCATTGTTACAGCCCTGGCTGTTGGCAGAGGAAAGTGGCTCGTTGTATGCTGGATGACTGTATAAATGCCAGGGGCACATGTGCTCAGGGTTTTCGGCTGGAGAGCGGGGTCCCAGAGGGAAGGGGTGCCTGCCCCTCCTCTGTAGAAGTTGCCATGCAGCCTTGGGTAGTCGACCTGAGGGCCTGAAAGTCAGAGAGAGACGCTGAAGCTAGAGGTCCTGCAGAACTTACTGGAAGGGAGACACTGGAAAGAATCTGATTCTGCCTACTGTGAGTACAGATCCGTGTCATGGGTCCTGCCCTGAGAGGGCCATCCCTTCAACTAGAAGTGTCAGTGTACGGGTGTCAGTCAAAGGGATGCTAGAGAGTGTCCTGAAGATAAAGTAGTTGCATCAAGTCTACTGCTAGAGAGAGCAAGAAAACTTAATTCTTCCATACAAGAGGCAGTATGGTAAAAGCAGTGTGTCTGCCTTTACAAGTAATTTGGTAAGGCCAAGTGAGAGTTGTCCTTATCTACTGGAAATAGTTGAGTTGGAGATCCCACTATTCCCTTCTCCCATCCAAGTTCCAACAATAAATACAAACTCAAATCCCCTGGACTGTTTATTGAGTAACGAGCAAACAAGAGTAAGGATGGATGTGTGAAATGTCCCTTAGTGACTGTCTGCAGGTAATCAGAGGGAGGCCCAAGAAGTCATCACACAGCAAGCCCCGCGGGGACAGTGCTACATAAAAAAAAAAAACAATGTTTAGTTTCTTAACCCTAAAAGCCACAAAACATTTTTTCAGCTACTGTAACAACCTCAAATCTGAAAAAAAAAAAAAACTACAGTTGGAGTGCCAGTTTCATCTGCTGCTTGGATCAGGAAAGTATATACTGTAGGTGAGCAAAGATTAACTGCCCCAGCCCATGGGGAACGATAAGATCACAGGGTTTACCTGTGCTTTCACTGCACCCTAACTGCTATCCCCTTTAGCTGCAGAGGCAGTGGATGGGGGTGTACACATGCAACAGCCACAATGCTTTGCTTCTCACATGGTGCAGAAATGATAGCCCCTTGTTGAATGCAACCATTTGAATAGTGCTGCTCTAACTCTGCAAGCACCTGGCGGTTGTGGCATGCTGGTGCGGAGATAAAGCAGGTGGTGAGGAAATGATACAGCCTGTCAAATGCTCTATAAATATCTGAATGCTGATTGTTCTAAATTATTTTTTTAATTATTTTTTGTTATTTATTTTTTGGTGAAATATCAAAAATCTAAACAGACCCCACACAGTTTACTAGGCTTCAGTTCTGAATGAACAAAGTGGTGGTTGATACTGATTACGCACTGTGTTCATTCAGGAAAAGAATTGGCCAGGAATTATATCATACTAACTGCCCCCCCCACTCTCCATCCTGAAACTATTCCCCTGTGTGCCCCACAGCAGCAGCAGCTGGCAGAAGGAAGAAGAGAAGCTGGCAGTGGATGGGGCATACAGGGGTGCCAGATAGCCGGGGGAAGGGGGGTGGGGTGATCAGAGGGGGATGGGGGGGCACAGATACTGGAATGATCCTGTTGTGGCTCCTACTGCAATGAAGTCAGCAGGAGAGAGAGTTTCAGTGACAAACAGACAGTTATCCTGCTCGGCAGATGCTTAGGCCCCCCTGTTGAACTGACAGGACCCGGTCCCAGGACAGGAGGGCTGGCTATGTCCCCTTATCAGCGGCCCTGGTTGGATACACCCTCTATATTGGTCCTGCTGACTATTGTAACTGGGATAGATGTAATGATATTGAGGTTTGTCAAATCTCTAACTGTGTGGATATAATGGGCGAGTAATAATAAACACAATGCCACCTTTATTTTTTCCAACATTCGAAAGCCGGTAACAAGACACACAGATCCAAATCTCCTGTCAATGCTAGGTAGTCAAGGAAGGAGACATGTTTGACAAAACACAGTCCAATCTAGAAGTTATGCAAAAATATCATTAACCTCAACTAGGCAGGGTCTACAAAGGACTTCCGATGAGGCGTTGCCATAAATAATCAAGTCGTAAATGGTCTGGAGTGCAGTTTAAAGTGGTTGTAAGCCCCTAATTTGTTTTAATGAAAATACTAAATATGCCTATAAATACCATGGTTTTTCACAGAGCAGCCCCAATCCTCTTCTTTTGGGGTTACCCACAGGTGCGCCCCTCCTCTTCATCAGGTGCCCCCAAGGAAAGACGCTCACTCCCGAATCCCTGGGGGGGGGGGGGTCAGGGGGGGGGGAGCCGCAGCACAGAAGGTTTTTCGCCCTAATGCATAGATTGCAAGAACCTTAAGGCTTTACAACCACTTTAAGTAATACACATGTAAAACTGGGGTAGTGGCCTTTATTGACCAATAGCTGAACTCTCATATACAGTATCTCACAAAAGTGAGCACACCCCTCACATTTTGTAAATATTTTATTATATCTTTCTATGTGACACATGTAAAGATATAATAAAATATTTACAAAAATGTGAGGAGTGTACTCACTTTTGTGAGATACTGTATCTCAAACTTTCAACTTTTGTTTAAATTCCATATCACTTACTGTAATGGGGCTACTTTCCTAAAAAGTGCTAAAAGTAATGTAGAAGGAGATACCGTAATTATAGTACATGGTCGCGGACACATTAGACCTACTAGGAGAAACATATATCAGCTATACAGTATATCACATTTGGTATCTGGCAAATCCTAATTTCATTCTGCTAATCAATTTGCTGTTTATTTTTGGATTGTGGAACCTTTTCATATGAAAATATAGAGGTACCCAGGATAGCTAGTATTAAAGATGTGTGCTCGCTAGGCATAATAACATTCTCCAGCACACCTACAAGACTCCCCTAAGTATGTAATCATCATAATGGAAAGTTCAAAAATGTCCCTATGAGAGGCCAGTCAGCACTTATTCTGAGGAAAGGGGGTTTGACTTCTGAAACACGTTAGCTTTTCTGATGTTTTCGCAATGGAGCTTACGGCCAAAGGCTGGAGCATTTGAGTAACAAGCTTGCTTTGTGTTTGTGAGTATTTGTTATTTGGAATTTAACCACTTGCCGACCGCCGCACGACTATTTACTGCGGCGGTCAGCCCCTCACAGGCAAAGCGACGTAGGGCTACGTTTCTAGACTGTGAGGCTCTAAGGAGCGAGCGAGCGCGCGCTGCCGGAGGCGCGCTCCCGCTCGTTCACGGACCCCACCCGTGTGCCCGGCGGACCCGTTGTCCGCCGGGCACTCGCGATTGTCCGTTACACCGGGAGAAAGGCAGGCGGCTAATGTAAACAAGGTCGCCTGTCATTCTTCCCTGTGTAAGAATGGAGATCATACGGTTCTGCTATGTAGGACCATTGATCTCTGTTCTTACACCAGTAGCCACATCCAATCACAGTTTGAAGCACTCCCCTAGGGACGCACTTAACCCCTCCCTCTCAAAAAAAGTTAACCCCTTCACTGCCAGTGTCATTTTTACAGTAACAGTGCATATGTATAGCACTGATTACTGTAGTAATGTCACTGGTAACCCCAAAAGTGTCAAAAATGTCAGTCAAGGGTCCGATCTGTCCGCCGCAATGTCGCAGTCTCGCAAAAAAAATCGCAGATCGCCGCCATTACTCGTTAAAAAAAAAAAACAACAAAAATGACAAAAATCTTTCCCGTAGTTAGTAAACCCAATAACTTTTGCGCAAGCCAATCAAAATACGCTTTTTGCGATTTTTTTTACCAAACATATGTAGCATAAAACAAATTGGCCTAAAATGTTAAAAAAGTTTGGTTTTTACATTTTTTTTGGGGAATTTCATATAAAAAAAATGTGAAAAATATTGTTATTTTTGCAAAATCGACGCTATTTTTTGTTTATAGCGCATGATCAAAAAATCGCACTGGTGATCAAATACCACCAAAAGAAAGCTCTGTTTGTGGGAAAAAAAGGACGTCAAATTCGTTTGGGTACAGCGTCGCACGACCGCGCAATTGTGCGTTAAAGTCACGCAGTGCCGAATCGCAAAATAGGCCCTGGTCAGGATGGGGGTAAAATCTTAAGTGGTTAATAAAAAAAATGTGGTGGTGTTGTACGAGGAGTTGCATCCTCTTGTGTGTGTTTTTTGCAGTTGATTTGAGATTTCCAGATCTTTGGAGGGCTGCACCCAAAGAAACATTACACACCTTCTTATCTCCTGGAGCACCATGGTTGAGCGCTGGAGCTTTTATTTTTTAGCTAAGCACTTATTCTAAAGCCAACTGTCTACGAGGGGATTTCTCCTCACTTTGTAATGCTTTCCTGTAACTTCCTGTTGTTGAGGTTCCAAAAACGATGATGTTATGGTTTGTACACAGCACACTATACGTCAGTCAACAAACTGTCCAATTTGCACATAATGTGACTTTTACGTATCTTCAGCCTATTATTGCTATCTGTTACAATTCAAATATGCTTCACAAAACTTTCACTTACCATCAACTGCTTTTGAAGCAAATGTCAAATACTGTGTACTGGCCTCATTCTGCTTTCCTTGCGTCAGTTTCAGTGGCATGGTTCACCGCATTTTACATCTTATTTTGACTCATTACATAATGGATTTCCAGTAGCTGTACACAACATCCTCCTGCCATCAAAGCTAGTTCAAAAACAATTAACATATGGTAGAACATTTTCTATTTACTGTACAGTATTACAGTATGCTTTCCTTCTAGGGGCTGGAGCAACCCTTAATGTCATTAACCTCAATTTGCAGACTGGGTAGGAACAATACACTACTTACTGTAGGTTTCTGTCTGTTACAGTAAGGGTAGTGGAAATATTGTACCTATAGATTAATTATAGAAAAACATCCTTTGACTGACATAAGAAATATTTCCTATAGTCTACTGTTATTGAAGGTGTGATATGTGTAAATTAGGGGTGGGTATGAAGTAGGGCATGACATTTTAAAGCTGGGAAAGACCAATAGATTTAAAATATAAAAGATTTAACGTGTAAAAAAAAAACCTGTCAGTTGGTTTACAATAGGGTTGCACTAATACTGATACCGGTGTCGGTGCCAATATTTTTTTTTTAATTCTTTATTTAGAGGTATGCCATGAAAAATTAAGAACAACAACACTACAAACAAGCGCTGATACTAAAAGAAATGCAGTCTACGTAGTACAGGGAACCACCTTGTGTAAAACATACTATCACGAAGCAGTAACAGAAAATGTAACCTGGGTTCATATGTCATCTTTTCAACCAATTTTATGCATTCATATGTAGTATTGCCGTAACCAATAGTTTGTGTGGAGGGCGGTCCAGGGCCACTCACCCGAGTGGGGGGGGGGGGGGGACAGAAATCCCTGCCGGCATCTATCACATGGCCGGCAAGGAGGCCCACCCAAACTCCACCCCGGTCGGTGCCAATATTGAGCATTTGCATGAGCACCTGTACTCAGTTACCTACAACTGATACCTTTTTCATGCAGTGGGATTTGAGCCCATACAAAAGGAACCTGTTCAAACATTCTTGTTCAAATCACATGCGATTCTTTGCAGTGCAATTTAAACCCATTCATTTTGTATGGGCTCAAATCGCACCACATGAAAAAAATTGGTAATTGGTATCGACGAGTACTTGAGGAAAAGTATCAGTATTCATACTTGCTCAGAAAACAACAGTTATCTGACCCCCTACTGAGGAAGTCGAGCGTCTGATTGACAGAGACCCCCTACTGAGGTAGTCGAGCATCTGATTGACAGATGACGTAACGTGTATAGGGGGGCGGAGTCTTCACCGGCAACCTAGAAGCTTACAGCTAGTTTGCTGCTCTATAATTGCGGTTTCCATCAGTAGTGCCTTTACATGTGAGTTTTTTTTACCATTTTTTGTCCTGAATAAAAACCTCTGTTCATGCTGAGAGCATTAGATCCTGTGCCTTTTATTTTTTATGTGATATCCATGATGAGATCCGTGTCCCTATAATTGGCTATCTTTGGGCAGCAGTGTGTCCACTGAGAGGCTGTGAGAGAGCCTGCTAATCCCTGCTGGCGATTATTTGCTTATTTTGACCTTGTGGTGAAACACAGGTCAAAACTTCAGGTGAGAGGCCAATTATCTTAGGTGTTGGTGGTGGAAGACACACAGATTCACTTGAAATGCCTCGTACACACGCAACGATTATCGGCCGACCGATCGGCCGTCTTTTGTCCAGTGTTGTTGTGTTGGTTGAAATGTGCTCTAGACTGCACACTAATTTTTTCGGCCAACAACCAACTGCAGAAGTGATGTCATGTGCAGGTTTACTTTCCGTGTGTTTTTTCTTCTCTGAGCATGCCCAGTCTTGCTCATCTGATTTTTGTCTGCCGAAATCTGTGCTGACTGACGAACAATCGGCCGTTCTGTTGACGGCCAACAAAAATTTTATAGCATGCACACCAGATTTTGTTCGGCCGAAAAGTTGCAGTCGGTTGTCGGAAAGCATCATACTAACAAGCCGGAAATCGGCCGATCGGACGTTGGCCGAAAATTCATGGCCAACAATCGTTGTGTGTGTACGAGGCATAAAACACTGGCTGGATTATCGTCATCAAGTTAATTTTGCACCAATTCTAGAACAAGACCACTGGAATCTTTGGATCTATCAATTATTTATATATTATATTGATTTGATTCATTACAAGCACTTTATTTCTATTATAGCACCTTAATATTGCCCAGTTATTTGTACTATGGCACTTTAATACTGCACAGATTTATGTATTATAGCACCTTAATATTGCCCAGTTATTTGTACTATGGCACTTTAATACTGCACAGATTTATGTATTATAGCACCTTAATATTGCATAGATATATGTTCTTTTATTTTGACATATTATCCCTGAATGCACCTTATTAGCGCTGTATCGTTGTTTTGGATTTTTGAGTTATCTGTGCATCCCTAGTTTATAACATCTACCTAAAACCCAAAAAGTTTAATACTTGTAACCTGCATATCTGTATTACGAGCATAGATTAGTCCTCCAGGTACCTGACAGGTTAAATAGGAATTAAACATTGTCACCATATTATATATTGACGAAAGTTAAAGCATGCCAAAGAGCTCATGTGAGATGATGGTATCTATTTACTCAGCATGTTTGCGAAGTATGCTATGTTAAAATAGTCATCAGTATTATGTGTTCTCAGTACCTTACATGTATTTGAATCTTGCTTGGACCTAGGGATGGCCTAAGAGGAAAGGTTTGTTTGCAAACCTAAGATGTAAATTCCTTGCCTTAGATATTATCAGACAAAGTCAACACACATTATTAAAATGGCACCTAGAGCCACGTCTCCATGTATTTAGCTGGCTGTGGAAAATAGCCAAAGATTTTAAAAAGGAAAGATGACAATTTTTTGTTGTAAAAAAATTTGCGAACAATTGAGAAAATTCTACGTTTGGAAACTGCAACTTTGGACTGTTGAACAGACCACACATCTCAGCCAAGGAAGGTGGGACCCGTGATGGAACATATGTTTGAGGCAAATGTTCTTTCTATACCTTCTGCTTCTACACTACTACCTAACATGGGAAGGTTAATCGGCAAGAGTCCTATTCATAACATAAACTATGCTTTACATCTAAGGAAACAAATATAAGAAAAAATGTATAACAATAAATAAAGTCCCAAACATATATTCCCAATGTGCAAGTGCTCTTCAAAATTTAAAGTAGGTGCCTGGTTCCACTTGTGTGTATAGTGCCCCACATGGATATGCACTCACCAGATGGATATGACCAGCTATCTCTAGTATGGGCAGATGCGCTTGTGGGGCAGTTCCCCTTTAAAACCAGTGATTCTTATATTAGCTTCAAGAAAAGGCCATAGATGGTGCGATTTTCTTTTTACATGTTGGTTGTACCCAAGTTGATCGATGGATGGACTTGGATACATTCAGCCTGCCCATACATGGTTTGAATCTTGGCTGGTTCCTACTAAACCAGCCAAGATTCAAACCATCTATGGCTGTCTTTAACCTTTGTGCTCCACAGGAACCCTAAAATAAATTACAGATGGGAAACTCCTACTAAAACCAATTTATTGGGGTCGTTGGGAACAGTGGTTGCTCAGAATCCCCCCTGCAGGCAGCTAAAAAGACCATTGGTGTCATCAAATGAGAGGTCAGTCAGTGCCATCTTAAGAGCATTAAAGGGCCCCGGGCAATGCAGTGCACTGGGGCCCTGCCTACACAATCACCCACCAGATTAAAATTGCAAATGATCGATAAGGCGATATTTATTGGTACAGCAGTGCCAGGCTAATGACAGCTTTCAAGTTCGGCGGCTGGGTCCGGTGAACACACACACGAACTGGAGTCAGACTCGATTGTCCTGTGTGTGCCTGTTCCCGTGGAGGCGGACAGGCATTCCTGCAGTTGTGGGCTCCCCCTCCATGGCCCAAGTGGCCTGACAACAGTGGAGGGCCAACAGGCGCTTGCCACTTGCTAAGTTCAGCGGCGGGATGCACACGGGAATCGGGAATAATGCTTGGCTGGGGCTGGGTCACTGGGCAGGTGGGGCCCCTGGGCAACTGCCCAGCGTGCCCATTCGGTAAGATGGCCCTGAGGTCAGTCAGCAACAGATCAAGGAACCCCCTAGCATCCTTTAGCTACTCTAGGGTTGCACAGTGCCCTGGCTGAGAATAACTGCTCTATATAAATAATTAGTGGTATTAATAGTAATAATCTGCGTAAGCAAACAGGTATTTATGCTTTGTCTGGTTAAACATGTACTGGTGGTAAAGAACATTGGAGCCCGCCAAGACTGAGGCCTTGCCTGGTTAACATGATATACACAATATTTGAAAAGGGACATGTTCTTTTAGGGAGGTTTTTTTTCTTAAAGTTTCATTCAAACCCAGCGATTTCGAAATCTATTAAACTCAAGCACCCCACTGTCATTAAGCAGGCAAGGCACATACAGTAGTCAAGTAGGGCATTTCAAGGAAAATACATGTATACTTCTTCTTAAGCTGAAAGAAGTAACGTATAGAAATCCCATGAAGTTGTGAATGGTGTCACATTGAATCAGGACTCTGTAAGTGCAAGAAAAGTCTCTCTAATCAAGAAAACTCCAAATGAAATTGGAAAAGAATTCCAACACACTGAACTTCTGAAGGACATTCAGGCTTTTTTTTCTTTTTTTTGTGCGCGCAGAGGAAAATAGGCTTTGTAAGAAGGGTCTTCTCACCGAGGCCAACTTTGTGCTGCATGAGAACTTGCTTGGAAGTGTATGTGTGTTCCAAATGAAAAAGCTTTAACGGGGCTTTGATCTTAGACTTACACCACCTGATAGAAAGGACGCACTTGGCAATGCACGTTTCCTTTACACAATACCCCTTTATCAACAGGAATAAGTGTAGAAACAAAGACTTTTTTTTTTGGATTGTTTTATATTCGTATAAAATCCCAAAGTCTTGGTAGCCAAGTGAAAAGTTTCAGAACAAAAGGAAAGTGTGTTATTTCATTGACACGGACGGTGGTCTCTATAACTCTTTAGAGCTGGATTTAGTTTCCCTTGTGAAATTTTCTCTGTGAGCCAAACCAGGCTCTTTTATTCTTAGGTAGCGCTAAACCCAATCATTACAATTTCATATGACTTTGAACATGTTTACGGCATTTCAAAGGTGGTTTTCATTTTTTTTTTTTTTTTTTTAATCTTTGTAATTTTTGTTAAAAGACTACCTGGGGACCGTGCCATAAAGGTCTTTGTTCAGGTACCTCTTGTTATTGGGTGAAGGCCATTTTCCCAGTTGTCACCCTGTCACACCCCCCCCTCCTGTCCCCCCCCCATGAAGATTACAAGCGGCACATTGTGCAGGCATGGTCCACTCTTATTACTCCTCTTTAACCCTTCCTGAGCAATGGCATGCAGCCGGTGCTGGAGAGAGTGCATGTAGACAGGATGTGGTTGAAACAAGCTGGAGGTGATCAGCAGCACTGAAATGCAAGAAAGACTGAGAAAGGCTTGAAAATGAAATGAAAAAGGCAGCCATTATGATATGCAGGAAGCTAAAGGTGATCCACTTAACCACTTAAGCCCCGGAGGATTTGGCTGCTCAAAGACCAGGGCCTATTTTGCGATTCGGTACTGCGTGAATTTAACGGACAATTGCGCGGTCGTGCTCTAAAGTCCCTGCATTAAGGTAAACTCAAATGAAATTGACATCCTTTTTTTCCCATAAACAGAGATTTCTTTTGGTGCTATTTGATCACCTGTGCAATTTTTACTTTTTGCTCAATAAACAAAAAAAGAGCGACAATTTTGAAAAAATAACAATATTTTTCACATTTTTTTATATGAAATTCCCTCCCAAAAAAATGTAAAAATCAAAAATTTTTAACATTTTAGGCCAATTTGTTTTCTGCTACATATTTTTGGTGAAAAAAATCGCAATAAGCGCATTTTGATTGGTTTGCGCAAAAGTTATTGCGTTTACTAACTAAGGGAAAGATTTATGTAATTATTATTGTTTTTTTGAACTAGTAATGGCGGCGACCTGCTGCTGTCAGTCAAACTCTTGTGAGAAGGAAGCTGGGCTGTGGCTTACCTGTGCTGTGTGTGTCAATGGACAGACAGCCCGACTTGGGAACGCTTGTGCACAGGTGCCTCCATAAAACTCATCTTGCTAAAGAGGCACCCAATGCAAGGAGGAGCAGACAGTTCTGGTGGCTTCTGTGGTTTATGTGAAAAAGCATTGCAAAAATCAGGTAAGCATAATACCTTTTTTATTGTAACACACACAAAAATAGAGTTTAATATAATTTTCTTCTGGCCGGTCACATGATGTCTTCTTCCTCTTCTCCCTGCATTCGCAGTGGGCAGTCTTTAAGGTTGCATTAAGACCTCGGCATTTTGAATCTCGGGCAAATTTCCGGCAACCTCAAAGCGCTGAAGTGAGATAGACAAATCGCAGAGCCGCACCGCAGTTTTAGGAGCCATTCAAATGAATAGCATCTCAAATGTGCGTTCTGCGATTTGTCATTCACACTTTGGGGCTTTGAAATTGCGGGCAGAATTGCAGCAAATCTGTTCGCGATTCAAAATACTGAGCCATGAATGCAGCCTAATACTTTGCACTACCGTACTGTCAGTCCAGGGGATGTGACAGCCTCGTCTTACAGGAAGTGGGTTCAATGATACTGGCAGTCATTTAACCTAGAAAAGCTACTAATAGTGTAGTTTCTGCAAGGGGTAGCGCTGATGATAATGTGACTATTGCAGTGAGTGCTGCAATTTTAATATTTAAAAAAAGCTTGTTATTTTTTTTTTTATAGAAACTGGAGTCTTACTTTAAGACATAGGATGGAAATAAAGCATATTTATGGAAGTTTTCCACCCAAAATGATTTGGATCACTTTGTTTGGAGGGCAATTGAAGCTGGCTGAGTGCGAAGTTATATTTATCTTGGCAGCTTTAGTGTCTGATCCAACAGCATGGAGTTTGGCTAGCTGCCTTCTTCATACATTGATCTTGGTGT
Source organism: Pelophylax lessonae (assembly GCF_965119305.1). Classification (NCBI taxonomy): domain Eukaryota; kingdom Metazoa; phylum Chordata; class Amphibia; order Anura; family Ranidae; genus Pelophylax; species Pelophylax lessonae. The sequence continues at coordinate 634,844,029 of NC_138770.1, read as the reverse complement.
TCTTGTCTATAAAGGTGTGGAAGAATTCTTCATTATAAGTGGTAGAGGAAAAACTATTACTGGCACATGGGAATACATGCTCTTAATAGCATTCAAAACCAAACTTATAATTTTTCCTCCACCACCTGCCCCTTCACCTGATCTCTCTGTCAAAATCGATGGCACAATTATCAGCCCATCCCCACATGCCAAGGTCCCAGGTATAGTCCTGGACTCTGAACTCTCCTTCAAGCCCCACATCCAATCACTGTCCAAATCTTGCCGCCTCAACCTCCGTAACATGTCCAAAATACGCCCCTTTCTAACCAATGACACAACAAAGCTCTTAGTTCACTCCCTGGTCATCTTGCGCCTCGACTGCTGCAATTCCCTTCTCATTGGCTTACCTCTACATAGGCTATCCCCCCATTCAGTCCATCATGAGTGCTGCTGCCAGACTCATCCACCCTACCAATCGCTCAGTGTCCGCTGCTCCTCTCTGTCAGTCCCTCCACTGGCTTCCACTCACCCAACTAATTAAATTCAAAATGCTAACAACATCTTACAAAGCAATCCACAGCCTAACCCCCAACTACATCACTAGCCTAGTCTCAAAATACCAACCTTATCGCTCTCTTCATTCCTCTCAAAACCTCCTGCTCTCTAGCTCCCTCGTCACCTCCTCCCATGCTCGCCTCCAGGAATTTTCCAGAGCCTCTCCAACCCTTTGGAACTCCTTACCCCGATCTGCTGATTATCTCCCACTCTATTTGCTTTTAGACGATCCCTGAAAACCCTCCTCTTCAGAGAAGCCTATCCTACCCACACCTAACAAATATACCTCTATTTTCTCCATCAGCCCATCCCCCATGGTTATTGCCTTTTGTTTCACTTGGCCCTCCCTTCTAGATTGTAAGCTCTAACGAGCAGGGCCCTCTAATTCCTCCTGTATTGAATTGTATTGCAACTGTATTGTCTTTCCTCATATTGTAAAGCATTTTGCAAACTGTTGGCGCAATATAAATCCTGTATAATAATAATATAATAATAATAATAAAACCCTGTGAAAAGATCCAATGGCTGAGATGCTCACCAGGATTAGCAACCTAACGACCATTACAGTTACTGCCTGGCCATTTAAATGGTCACATGGCAATGCACTAGAACTGCTGGCATAGAAAAGGTCCAGTACTGGAATATATTTGCATGTGGCCTGTTTCATGGCATTAAATCTCATTGGTGCAGAAAGTTATATTTACTGTTAAGGAATAGGCTACACAAAATGAAGTGACTCCTTATGGTGGGATGAGCTGTACACCAGTAACATGTAGTAACAATGAATCCCCCATGATCTCACAGTATTCCAAATGTGTGTGACTAATCACTACTTCTTGTGCACTTCTACTCTATAGGCAGCCATTTGCTCCTTTGATTGGTACTTCTAAAGTGGATTTTCGCCCTCACCAGGATTGTGCCTCCTCTCCACCTGTCCTCACCTAGGTGATTGACATGCCCTTTGCCTGCTGTGCCTCCTGGGATATGTACCTCACATATCCCAGGAGGCATAGTCCCTCATTGAGGAAGAAGGATTGGGTGGGGTCAAATGGGCTCAACCCAGAAGAGTTGGCAGCTTCCCGATGACGTCACTGAAGAAGATGGCGGCACGGGACCAAGCCAGTTAGAGGAAAAGAAGCAGATCTCAACAGGTCAATGCTGGGTCCCTTGGGTGGGTGAGTACCTCAAATGTGCAGGACCTACAACCAGGTAAGCAGGGATTTAAAAAAAAAAAGAGGGTGAGGGTGGATATCTGCTTTAAGCTGGCCATACACTAAGGCCTCGATTTGCCTTGCAATGCTTCCTCAAGAGCAATCCACATTTAGATCGCTCTTCAGAGAGCTTTCAACAGGCAGTAAGAAGGCGTTGTATCACCAACTCAGCACCTGTTTTAACCCAATAAATGACAGACTACTGTGTTGCTTGCGAGGATGGTTGCATCACGGCCCCATCCAGTGGAATAGGATGCATTTAATGGGCAGTAGTGCCCACTGATTGCAACAAGGGGTATAATTCCTGCTGTGGCTGCAATGCCTTTTCAGTTAAAGGGTGGGCACAGTTGAGGGCTGATAAAAATACAGCTCAAACAAGTGGTTTTACCACCTCTAACTGCTAGTGTAAACGAGCCCTAATATAATTTCATTTGAAATTTTTGGTATTTGGAACAATTGTTCTATTTTCCAATGGCTGATATTCATATTCTACTGCAGTAATGAGAAAGTTCAAAGGAGCAAGATGGAAACAAACAAAATTCCAACAGTGAATGTGGCTTTTCTTTAGAAAAAAATTGTACATATTGTAATAAAACAAATTCAATACGTCTGGGAGTCCATTCAAATAGCAGATCTGAATGACATTTTTAAGGGCTTTCAAATCATTTTAGTTGACTATGGCAAGAAAGAATGTCCTGAAAAATACTTTTTCTGAATTGCTGACCCTGGGGAAGGTCACAGGGGCAATTTTACTAGCTCAATCTTGCTACTAAAATTGCTATGGGTTGGTCACTAAAGTTGGCCATTAATAGTTAGAATTTCGTCCGTAGAGAAAATTTCTCTACGGACCAAATTCTAACTATTCATGGCCAACTTTAGTGACCAACCCATAGCAATTTTGGCAGCAAGATTGAGCTAGTAAAATTGCCCCTGTGACCTTCCCCAAGGTCAGTGGTATATACAGCCTATGAGGGATGTGTAGTGTCGGGTGGTAGAGATGAGTAGACAGAAGTTATATAAATAAACAGAATCAGCCTGAGACATGGACAAATAGCTGAATGGAGAAAACATGCAAATGAGAAAACAACAAAAGAGCCGGGATCAAAGGGGTGACAATGAGAAACGTCAGTTATACAGTGAGTGTGAAGGACCTACATGTCTTGTACCTGACACATTAGTTGGGAGGTGTTATGTGATGTTAGATTGTTTATATAAGGATGTCTGCTGCTTGAAACATTGGTCTATGAGTGTGATGGAACTTTACAGACGAACCATCATGGTCCCTGGTACTTCCTTGTATTATCATTTATTTTAGTAACATTACACATTCCTTTACAGAGTACATAGAGCCATTGGTCCCTGATCTTACATTCTAATGTAATCAAGCAGCATGCCTTGATCAAGGGTGGACAAACCAGACAATACAGCAACAATACACATCAATACGCGAGGATTAGAAGAGTCCTGCTTGCAGGAACAGGGCCCTCCTAACCCTCTTGTATTGAATTGTATTGTTGCTGCATTGTCTCCCTTTATATTGTAAAGTGTGCTATTTAAATCCTTTATAAGAATGATAATTTGTGCAGAATGTGGAGCTACACAAGGGCCCCCCAAGACTTAACCACTTTAACACTGCTCACTGTGCTGCTACTGTGGCACAGTGGCTCGTTATCGTCTGACGACGTAGACCTACGTCACCAGACATTCCCCTCTCTCGGTGGCGCGCGCACGCCGCCGGAGGCTCGCTCCCGCTGTTTTCAGTCACAGCGGGAGTCGGGCCAGGGGAGGAGCGGCGCTGATCACCGCCGCTCTTCCCGATCGTCGGGGAATCGAGTGTGGAGATCCGCCCGCTTGTGTAAACAGAGCGGGCTGATCTCCTAAGTGACAGGCAGGGTCAGATTGAAGGATTCAGCATAGCTGAACTTGCGATCTGTCCTTGTGTCACTCAGTCCCCTCCCCCCACACACGTTAGTAAGCACCAGGCATACATTAACCCCTTGATCACCAATAAAAGTTAACCCCTTCCCTGCCAGTGCCATTTTTACAGTAACAGTGCATATGTATAGCACTGATTACTGTAGTAATGTCACTGGTACCTCCAAAAGTGTCAAAAATGTCAGCCAAGGGTCCGATTTGTCCGCCACAATGTCGCAGTCCCGCAAAAAAAAATCGCAGCTCGCCGCCATTACTAGTTAAAAAAAAAAAAACAATAAAAATGACATACATTTCCCTTAGTTAGTAGCTGCGATAACTTTTGCGCAAACCAATCAAAATTCGCTTATTGCGATTTTTTTTACCAAAAATATGTAGCAGAAAACAAATTGGCCTAAAATGTTAAAACATTTTGATTTTTACGTTTTTTTGCGGGGGAATTTCATATAAAAAAATGGGAAAAATATTGTTATTTTCTCAAAATTGTCGCATTTTTTTATTAATATCGCAAAAAATAAAAATCGTAGAGATGATCAAATACCACCAAAAGAAAGCTCTGTTTGTGGGAAAAAAAGGACGTAAATTTCGTTTGGGTACGGCGTTGCATGCCCACGCAATTTTCAGTTAAATTGGCACAGTGCCGAATAGCAAAAAGTGGCCTGGACGTAAGACAGCAAAATCCTCCGGTGGTAAAGTGGACAAAGAGGAGCTCCAGTGTTTTCTGAAAGTCAGCAGCTACACTTTTAATAAACACACAATCACCTGACCCAGGATCCAGCGATGTGGTCACTTAAGCCGTCGCTTCTCTCCCTCTACTCTCCCCGGAGCCGGCATTTCAACTTTGGGCACTCGGCTGTGACAGCTTGGGGCTTCACAGCCAGGTGCGTCCAGCCATCTTCAGGGACCTGTGATGTGTCCCAGAAGACTGCAGGGAGGGAGGGGGAGAAGAGAACTTCTGCTCAGATTGCCTAGATCAGTGATGGCGAACCTTGGCACCCCAGATGTTTTGGAACTACATTTCCCATGATGATCATGCACTCTGCAGTGTAGCTGAGCATCATGGGAAATGTAGTTCCAAAACATCTGGAGTGCCAAGGTTCCCCATTACTGGTCTAGGTGATCCAAGCTGAAGTGGGAGTAAGTACCTGTCAAAACTAGGTACCCTCTCCCCCCCCCCCAAAAAAAAAAAAAATTACAAATGTGGCGTGGGGAATGAGTGTTTAAAGTTGAACGTCCTCTTTTGGGTGGAGCTCCGCTATGAGTGGCCATTTATTATTACAGGTACTTAGCACCATACCCTTATACAGTGCTTTACATATACAGTATAACGTACATTCACATCAGTCCCTGCCCTCAAGGAGCTTACAATCTAAGGTCCCTAACTCAAATTCATACATACACATACTAGGGACAATTTAGAACATGCAACATCCAGGCAGGTAGTGCCATGGTTGAGATTCAAACCAAAAGCCTTTCCCTCAAAACTTGTTGGCTGTATTTGATGCTCTTAACCAGTAATTGTTTCAAAAAGACTTAAAGTGATTGTAAACGATCACCATGTAAAACAATTCATTCAGTTTAAAACAGAAATGAAAGGCAAAAAATGTTTGTATAGATATAAAAATAAATGATAAAAAAAACCTTTTTTCCCTTCTTCTTTAAGTGATCACATTCCCTTTGTTGTCAGCTGCATAAGGCTTCATTCACACCTGAGCGTATAGTTTTCGGGCGTTTTTTCGGGCGTTTGTTAGGAATTTTTTCAGGCAGTGTTTGCAGGTGTTTGGTTGAAAGCAGGCATTGACATCTAACAAAAACACCTGTAATGTGCCAAAAAAAAGAAGCTCGTGTACTTTTCTGAGCTTCGGGCGTTTTGCTTTAGACGAAAAAACGCTGATATGTGAACAGGGACCATTGAAATGAATGAGATTTTGCTTGTTGAGCGTTTTGGGACTTCAGAGATAAGCGTTTTTACGAGCTGAAAAATGCTCAGGTGTGAACAGGGCCTATGAACTTTGGGGAGGAGAAGCAGCAACACACTGAGCTTCCCAGTGCATGGCTGTGCAGCGGGGCGTGTCAGGACAAGTTTGATCATTGGAGGAAAGCAGGCTGAGTTCCCATCATAGCTAGAGAACTGACCACGATGTGCTCTCCTACTTGGTGTGGTCAGTTTTCATTAGGAAAGAAGAGGGACTGGCAAGAACACCATGCTCCTCAATACCTACTCCAGTGTTTATCTTCTGCTGAGAGATGGCAGCCTAGGACCAGAACAAGGTCCACATGCAACATACAACATACCTTCATCACGAATCAGCTTCTGTGAAGGAAGACATACTTTGCATTATTTTTATCAGAACCAAGTCTCACTTCTAATGGTCCAAGGGGGGAGGCCTTCACTCCAAAACATGTTGGATATGTTTGATGCTTCTAACCAAGAAACATTTCAAAAGGATCTTTAAGTGATATGAACTATTGTAATAGGCGCTCCTCAATGCTCAATCCAGAGTTTATTGTTATTAAAGCAGACCTCTGGGCTAGCAAAAACCAAACAAAAACCCAAAGAATAAAATGATTGTCTTGTCTTGTGGATGTTCTTATACAAGGTATTACATACCTCAAAACCTGAAGCTCTGATCCTCTTTTCCTCTGAGTCAGAATGTGAGTGGGTCTATGATGTCATCATGATTAGGGATGATCGAACGGTTTGGGTCCACCATTGGTTTGACCCGAATATTGGCTGTTCGAAATTCGGCTGAATTCCGAGCCTTTTGCGGTAAAAGTTCGGAATTCAGCCACTAGAACCGCCCAAAATGCAATGGGACAGGAACTGGGCTTTAAAAGCCCGTGATTGGCCCAGAAACATCAGTAAAAGCAGATTGGAGTGACTAGGGGGTCCAGAGGCCAATCAGGAGTGAATATGCCCCCCATACGCCCCCCCAGTATATAACATAGCCCCACCTAATCTCTAGCACTGTAATAGAGAGGCTGTGGAATAGAGTGGAAGCATTTCTGTTACTCCTGCTGCTCCAGTGTCATTTAGCAATTATTAGTGTGAGGAAAGGGATATGCAGTGTAGTTAGGGTACTATATACCACTATAGTTAGATTCAATAATCTAGTTTCTGTAGGGAAATTTTTGGTGTCAAGGTGACCGTAGTGTAGTTTAGGGTGAACTGGCTCTGCTATGCCAGGGTGACCGACTCTTCCATGTTAGGGTGACAAAACCCAATAAATGCCCCTAAAAAGTGCCTAGGGTTCTGGGTCATGCCCAAAAAAAGTTCTTAAAAATGTTCGTTTTTGATAGAGATATATATATAAATTAATGTGTATATATATATATATATATATATATATATATATATGGAATTAAAAAACACAATTTTGAAGCCCTAAAACCCAACAAATGCCCCTAAAAAGTGCTTAGGGTTCTGGGTCATGCCCCAGGGACTATTAATCACACATAAAAAAGTTCTTAAAAATTGTCGTTTGTGATAGAGAGCCAATTATTGAAAAAATTATTTAAAAAAAAAAATGAGATTTCTTTGGATTTAGTGTCGGGGGGGGGGGGGGTCTAAAAAGTGTACCTGTGAAGTTTCAGCTCTGTAGCATGTCCAGAACCAGAAAAAAAACAGATTATTTTTCTTAGAATTTCAGTAGCGCAGGGATGGTGTTACCCTCCTTTCACACCTGGGCGTTTTTGTTTCAGGCGTTTATTGGGCGTTTTTTGGGCTTCAAAATGGTGTTTTTTGATTCCAAAAGTTCGGGTCCCATTGATTTCAATGTAGTTCTGGAATCCGAACCGAACTTTTGGGAAATTCGGGTGTTCTGGTCGAACCTAATCCCTAATCATGATGTCATCACATACAATGCAGGACCATACCAGTGGTGACTGCAAGTCCTGCACTGTACATGTCGGTGAGAGGGGCAGTAGAATGACCAGTCAGAGACCAGCAAGAAGATAGGTATTTCACAAAGGACATAAACAAATGTAATAAAACTAAAAAAAAAAATTGATTGGCCATGTTGGAAATTTTCAACCATCCGAACCTATGAATAGTGCTTAGAAATGTATGAAGAAATCATACAATGAAAAATACTCTTTTTGTCTACATCACATGTGAGAGAAAATTAAAATAATAAATATATTTGCACAAGGCAGGAAATAGAAGTTGGAGAGAAATGAATGAAGAAATCAGGAAAATGTTTGAAGAACACTAAATTATGGGTAACAAAATATTCAAACCCAAAAGTAAAACACACCGAAACGTTCTAGCACCAATTCAGGATGAACTCAGGATATAATTGATATAACTGTACCATCATTTGGTTCTGGGCTTGATGCCCAATGAGAGCTGAGTATACACAAAAAAGTTCCCTCATACAAGGATGCGAGTTGTCATGTAAAGCTGGCCATATACTAGTAGAATTTTGTCTGAAATGTTAGCTTTAACCACTTAGCACCATACACTTAATAAACTTGACCTCCGGAAGGTTTTACCACTTCATTACCAGGGCATTTTTTGCTATTCAGCACTGTGCCACTTAAACTGGCAATTGCGTGGTAATGCAACACACAACAGGCAAATTACATTTATGTAATTCATTTGTTTCACACAAATAGAGCTCTCTTTTGGTGGAATTTTATCATTACTTGTTTTTTTTTTGTTTTTTTTTATTTTTTTTATATTATATAAACAAAAAAAGTCCGAAAATTTGAAGAAAACTATATTTTCTAATTTACAATAAAAAAAAAAAAAGTCTTCATAAATTTAGGTTAAAATGCATTCGATATGTCTTTTGGTATAAAAAAATCCCAATAAGGTTCAGCCCTGGAAGGTTTTACCCCCTTAATGACCAGGCCATTTTGTGCGATATGGCACTGTGTTGCTTTAACTGACAATTGGGCGTTCGTGGGATGTTTTACCCAAAAAAAGAAAAAAAAAATGACGTCCTTTTTTTTCCCCACAAAAAACGGAAAATTGATATCAAATACTTACCGTAATTTTCCTTTCCTGATGGACTCCATGGCAGCATACGTTTGGGTAGGCTCCGCCTCCTCTCCTACCTCATAGGACCCCACTCCCATAAATCTTTGCTCCCTTTCAGCATCAGTGTTCTGTAACTAGCCTACTCAGGAATTGGGAGGGGACTCCTGCTGCCATGGAGTCCATCAGGAAAGGAAAATTACGGTAAGTATTTGATATCAATTTTCCGTTTTCCTGACAGACTCCATTGCAGCATACGTTCGGGAAATAACTCGCTATACACTCCCGGGTGGGAAGATGCTGAACAAAGAAAACTTTAATTGGCACTGTCAACTGACAAAACTTGAATGCCGAAGTTAACTGAAGATAAAGCAGCAGGTTCAACACAGTAATGTGTAAGGAAGGTATTCACAGATGACCAAGCGGCTGCTTTGCAGATCACATCAGGCGCGACATGTTTAGAAACTGCCCAGGATGTAGCAATGCTTCTGGTAGAATGAGCCGTAATCGCCTCTGGAGGAGCCAAGCCTTTTGCTCTATATGCCCATTGTATAGCCTGGACAATCCAAGCAGCCACCGCTCTTGAAGATGCACGTGTACCTTTCTTATTCCCATGGAGAAGAACAAACAGGAAATCCGATTGCCGGAAGGAGGATGTGGCCTCTAAGTATTGACTCAGAGTGTCTCCCACATCTAAAGGATGGACTAAGGATTCTTCATTTGTTCTGAAGGTAGGCAAAACTATCTCAGAATTTTCGTGGAAGACAGATGTAACTTTAGGGTTTGACCCCAACATAGGGATTAGGACCACCCTGTCCTGAAAAAAGGTCAGAAAAGGCTCTTTGCAGCCCAAATTGTGTATCTCTGAGACCCTCTTGGCAGAGGTGATAGCCACCAGAAATACCGTCTTCAACGTAAGCTCCCTGATGGACATGGAAGCAACCTCTTTCGAAGCAAAGAAGTCCAGGACCAACGGAAGATCCCATTTCGGGAATCTAGGTTTCCTCTGAGGCCTGAGCCTGACTGCGCCCTTAAAAAACTGTTGGATCAGTTGATGTCTTGCCCACTGAATTCCGGTGAAAGCTGAGATGGCAGAAACTTGCACCCGGAGAGAAGAGACTGAGAGGGACAGATCTAAACCAGACTGTAGGAAACTCAATACTTGCTGAATGGTAGGTGCCCCTGCTGGACCCAAACCCTGGGCTTGATGACTCAGAAACCTTGCCCAGATTTTCTCATACACTCTGTTGGTGCTAGCCCTCCTCGAGCTCATAAGAGTGGGAATCACCTCTTCTGGACATCCGAGGGCCTCCAGCCTCTCCCTCTCAAGAACCAGACCTTGAGGTGTAGACGCGCAGGGTTCGGATGTAGAGTAGGCCCCTGCGATAGAAGGTCTGGCCTGAGAGGCAGAGGGATCGGGTCCCTGAAGCTGAGAAGGGACAGCAGAGGAAACCAAGGCCTGTTGGGCCAGAAGGGAACTATCGCTATGACCTCTACTTCCTCCATCTTCAGTCTCCGAAGGAATTGGAGTACTATTGGCACCGGTGGAAAGGCATAGGCAACTTGGAAGTTCCATCTGTCCGTGAGGGCATCCACCCCGAAGGCTCGAGGATCCCTGAACCTCGTGTAATACTTCTGAAGTTTTTTGTTGTGTGGACTCGCAAAAAGATCCACCTCCGGTGAAACTCCTAGAGACAGAACCCAATTGAACACCTCCTGATGGAGGGACCATTCGTTGTTGTCCAACTGGAATCTGGACAGGAAGTCTGCTTGCGTATTCAATACCCCCGGGACAAAGACCGCAGAGAGGTTGGCCAGGTGTTGCTGGGCCCAAGACATAATTGGATCTGTCTCCTGGAGTAGAGACATGCTGCGGGTTCCACCTTTCCTCTTGACGTATGCCACTGCCGTGGTGTTGTCCATCCTGAGTAACACTGAGGCCCCTTGAGTCAGATGGTGAAAAGCCTGGAGGGCTTTGAAGGCGGCTCGTAGCTCTAGGATGTTGGACACCACTCCGTGACTGGCGAAATTCCACCTGCCCTGTGCCACTTCTGACCGGCAGTGAGCTCCCCAGCCGGTACTGCTGGCGTCGGAGGTTATCGTCACCCACGAAATTGGAGCAATTGAGTGGCAGTTGGTTAGATTTGCACGGCGTAGCCACCAAGGAAGACACCCCTTCATGAATGGTGTTAGATAAATAATCTGTGACAGGTTCTCTGTCGTCCACTGGTGGAGAAACCCCTTCTGAAAGGGTCTCAGCCTCCACAGAGCCCACTTCACCATGGGTGAGGTAGCCACCAGAGTCCCTACCACCTTTAGACACTGACGAGCAGTGAGCTGGGAGGCAGCGAGGGCGAGAGCCACCCTGCTCTGGACCACTGGAATTTTCTCTTCTGGTAGAGATATGGTGCAATTCACCGTATTGAACAGTGCTCCGAGAAAGACCAGGGACTGCGTGGGCACCAGATGGCTCTTCTCCAGATTGAGAATCCATCCGAACTCTTGAAGAGTACGAATCACCTGCTCCAGATGTAGCAGTAGCTGGGACCTGTCCTGGGACAGAAGAAGGAGATCGTCCAGGTAATGATGTAACCTGATACCTCTGGTTCTGATGAGAGCCACGATTGCCAATAGCGTCTTGGAGAAGGTGCGAGGCGAAGTCGAGAGCCCAAAGGGAAGACATGTAAATTGCATGTGGACATGATTGACAGCAAATCGGAGAAACTGATGATATTCTTTTGCCACAGGAACGTGGAAGTACGCATCTTTTAGGTCTATTGATGCCAACCAATCTCCTGGGAGAACCGAGTGCTGTATTGTAATTAGGGACTCCATCTTGAATCTCTCTCGACGTATAGATCTGTTGAGATAAGTTAGATCTATTACCGGTCGCCAAGTGCCGTTCTTTTTCTGGACAAGAAAAAGAGGCGAATATACTCCTTGACCCCTTTCCTTTTCGGGAACTAGTACGACAGCTCGTTGATCCAGTAGGGTATCTACATAACTGAGAAGAACCTTCTTCTTTTCTGCTGCAGGAGGAAGGGAAGTTGCGATGAACCTGGGTTTGGGAACGTTGTTGAACGTCCAAGAGTGCCCTTGCGACACAACATTCAGAACCCAGGGATCCTGGATCGAGGCCGCCCAGACGTTCCGAAATTGGAGCAACCTGGCCCCTACCGGAACAGACTGGACGGGACCAACCTCAAAAGGATTTGGTGGCCTCCCGGTCACCGGACGAAGAGCCCTTGGGGCCTTTCTGAAAGGAGGACTGTCTTGACTTCCAGCTTCTCCCATAGGATTTACCTGGTTTGTAGCTGCGCGCTTCCCTAGAACGATTAGCGTTTTGCCTCCTTGGGAAAGAGCGTTTCTGATTGCTTGGGCGTTTGTCCTGAGGAAGAAACCCAGATTTTCCACCCGTGGCCCGGGTTATGGCTGCATCTAGTTTATTCCCAAAGAGGGAAGAACCCTCAAAGGGAATCCTACACCAAGCCTGTTTAGAGGCAGCGTCGGCAACCCAGGGCCGAAGCCAAAGGGCACGTTTGGCCGTAACAGAGGCCAGCATAACCCGGGCCAAAAGGCGAATAGTATCTAAGGAAGCCTCCCCCAAGAAGCCCGCGACCATCTTCAGCTCCTGTATAGGAGAACTTTGGAGCACTTCCTCCGACACTCCTCCAAGAGTATCTTCAAGGGCATTAACCCAAACCTCCATAGCCTTGGAAATTGTAGCCAAAGCCATTGCTGGCTTACAGGCCATGCCGGCCGATAGGTATGCTCGCTTAAGATCAGCGTCAATCCTCCGATCCAAAGGATCTCTAAATGATGCTGTATCCTCCATTGGGAGAGTGACGTGTTTCGCCAGACGCATCACTGCTGCATCCACACTAGGAGATGACTCCAAGTATTTCACCTTTTCCTGTTTAAAAGGATAGAGCTTCGCTACTTTAGTGGTCATGGAATTTTTCCTTTCCACTTTGCTCCATTCTTCCGACATTATGTCTCCCAGTTCCTCTAGAAATGGGAAATTTAAACGCTCTTTGCATAACTGCTTGAAATATTTCTTCTGCTTAGGAGAAGAGACAGCAGGATCCTCCCAGTCAAGGGCCTCTCTCACCGCTTTAACTAACGGAGACACGAGGGCAAATTCAAATCCAGTACCGGAGTCATCCGAATCGGAATCGGACTCAGACGGGAGGATAGATGTATGGCTGGGTTGGGAGGACTCAAACGGATCCTGAACCGACAAATCTCTGTCAGGAGAGCGTGACGGACCTGCAGAAGTGCTTGGCTTATGCAAATCAGCAAGAGAGTCCTTTAAAACTCTGCGTACCACCTCCTCAATATGTTTGTCCGTTTTTTCCCTTTCACCCGTAGCTTGGGTATAACAGGGTTTGCACAAAGAGGAACCGTCTGGTATCAGGGTACGGCAACCCCAGCATTTTTTCCCCTGCGGGCGTTCTGAGCTGCCATGGTGCGAGGAGGAATGATGCTCACGTCCCCTGCTGTGGGAGGAGCTGCGCTTAGACTTAGATGAGGAGCGCTGGTGTTGCGTATTTGCATGACTGTCTTCGCTGCGTGTGCGGGGCTGTTGATCAGACCTAAGAGAGCTGAGACAGACATATACAACAAGCCATAAGGAAGATGAAAGAAAAACAGACATTTAAAGCTGATAAAACCAGCACATACCTAGAAAGAGCAGGCTGGCCACTAGGGGGCGGCGATGAGTCCATTGCTCCAGTAAACACAATGGTGCACTATTCAGAGATAGGAATCCTGATAGGAAGAGGACATAACATCAGACCCATCTACCCAGAAGCAAAACCCCCAGAGGATGGAACCTTCTTACCTTGACTACAGGACCAGAGTCTGGGGGAGGCTACCGGAATGCCGACCTTCCCGCCAGCTCCGGTCTAATTCTGAGTTTAAATAGACCGCCAGGCCGTAACACGCCGTATTGCGCAACCGCGCGTGACGTCAGACCGCACCACTGCGCATGCGCGGCGACTCCGATACTCGGAGCGTACCGCGCATGCCCAGAAGCGCCGAACAACCCGGAAGTAGCGGCAAAGACCGTGGCGGCGGCCAAGAAGCACCATAAGTAAGTACTAAGCCACAGAACTAACGAAACCTGAGCAATAACTGACAGAAAAACACCCTAGACACGAGCATAGACAAAATAAAAGGCACTAAAAACGAAAGATAAGCATAAAAATAAGGAAAAAGAAATGGTCCCATATAAGGGCTTACCACCCTCCGATAGCATAACCGAGTCCAGGAGACGCAACACCGGCTTGTGCCTTCAGGCAATAAAGGGCCACCCGCAGCAGCAGGGCTCTCTCGGCCAAACCACATAGCTCCAGCTAAGGGTCTCTTCCATTGCCCCTCCATACCCCGCTAAGAGCCAGGGCTTATCGGAGACTCCAAAACTCAGTCTGCCACCGATATACAGGACCAGATAGTAGGAACATCAGACATATGTATGAGGAGGACGAAAAAAGAACACTGATGCTGAAAGGGAGCAAAGATTTATGGGAGTGGGGTCCTATGAGGTAGGAGAGGAGGCGGAGCCTACCCGAACGTATGCTGCCATGGAGTCTGTCAGGAAAGAGCTTTCTTTTGGTGGTATTTGATCACCTCTGCGGTTTGGAAAAGAAAAACAATATTTTTTACTTTATGCTATAAACCATATCCAATAAAAAAAATGTAAAAAAAATCTAATTTCTTCATCAGTTTAGGCAAATTTGTATTCTGCTACATATTTTTGGTAAAAAAATTCCCAAATAGCGTATATTGATTGGTTTGCGCAAACGTTAAACGTTATAGGGTCTACAAACTATGGGATAGATTTACAGTATTTCACAAAAGTGAGTACACCCCTCACATTTTTGTAAATATTTTATTATATCTTTTCATGTGACAACACTGAAGAAATGACACTTTGCTACAATGTAAAGTAGTGAGTGTACAGCTTGTATAACGGTGTAAATTTGCTCTCCCCTCAAAATAACTCAACACACAGCCACTAATGTCTAAACCGCTGGGAACAAAAGTGTAAATGTGAAAATGTCCAAATTGGGCCAAAAGTGTCAATATTTTCTGTAGCCACCATTATTTTCCAGCATTGCCCTAACCCTCTTGGGCATGGAGTTCCCCAGATCTTCACAGGTTGCCACTGGAGTCCTCTTCCACTCTTCCTAGATGACACCACAGAGCTGGTGGATGTTAGAGACCTTGCACTCCTCCACCTTCCATTTGAGGATGCCCCAGAGATGCTCAATGGGGTTTAGGTCTGGAGACATGCTTGGCTAGTCCATCACCTTTACCCTCAGCTTCTTTAGCAGGGCAGTGGTCATCTTGGAGATGTGTATGCGGTCGTTATGTTGGAATACTGCCCTGCGGCCCAGTCTCCGAAGGGAGGGGATCATGCTCTGCTTCAGTATGTCACAGTACATGTTGGCATTCATGGTTCCCCCAATGAACTGTAGCTCCCCAGTGCCGGCAACACTCATGCAGCCCCAGACCATGACACTCCCACCACCATGCTTGACTGTAGGCAAGACACGCTTGTCTTTGTACTCCTCACCTGGTTGCCGCCACACATACTTGACACCATCTGAACCAAAATGGTTTATTTTGGTCTCATCAGACCACAGGACATGGTTCTAGTAATCCATGTCCTTAGTCTGCTTGTCTTCAGCAAACTGTTTGCAGACTTTCTTGTGCATCATCTTAAGAGGCTTCCTTCTGGGACGACAGCCATGCAGACCGATTTGGTGCAGTGTGCGGCATTTAGTCTGAGCACTTACAAGCTGACCCCCCCCCCCACCCCTTCAACCTCTGCAGCCATGCTGGCAGCACTCACAGGTCTATTTCCCAAAGACAACCTCTGAATATGATGCTGAGCACGTGCACTCTACTTTTTTGGTCGACCATGAAGAGGCCTGTTCTGAGCAGAACCTGTTCTGTTAAACCACTGTATGGTCTTGGCCACCATGCTGCAGCTTAGTTTCAGGGTCTTCGCAATCTTCTTATAGCCTAGGCCAGTGATGGCGAACCTTGGCACCCCAGGTGTTTTGGAACTACATTTCCCATGATGCGCAACTACTCGGTAGAGTGCATTAGCATCATGGGAAATGTAGTTCCTAAACATCTGGGGTGTCAAGGTTTGCCATCACTGGCCTATGCCATCTTTATGTAGAGCAATTTTTCAGATCCTCAGAGAGTTCTTTGCCATGAGGTGCCATGTTGAACTTCCAGTGACCAGTATGAGAGAGTGAGAGCGATAACACCAAATTTAACACACCTGCTCCCCATTCACACTTAAGACCTTAACACTAATGAGTCACATCACACTGGGGAGGGAAAATGGCTAATTGGGCCCAATTTGGACATTTTCACTTAAGGGCATACTCATTTTTGTTGCCAGCGGTTTAGACATTAATGGCTGTGTGTTGAGTTATTTTAAGGGGACAGCACATTTACCCTGTTATACAAACTGTATACTCACTACTTTAGATCACAGCAAAGTGTAATTTCTTTATTTATTGTTTTTATTAGTAATGGCAGCGATCAGCGATTTTTACTGCGACAATGCTGCGGACAAATCTTACACTTTTTGGAGACCAGTGATACTAATTCAGTGATCAGTGCTAACAAAAATTGCACTGTTACTGTATAAATGACACTGGCAGGGTAGGAGTTAACAGCAGGAGCAATCAAAGGGTTAAGTATGCTCCTAGAGAGTGCTTTCTAAATGTGTGGGGGATAGACTGATTGCAGGAAAAGAGATATTTGTGTTCCTGATTAGTAGGAACACAAGATCTCTCTCTTCCTGTCTGACAGAACGATGGTCTGCCTTGTTTGCTGTTATTCCTCTGAACGATCGCTGGTGGCCGGCGGCCATCGTGGCCACCGGACCCGTTGATTGGCTCCTGCTGTGTCCAATCACAGTTGTAGCGTGGCTCCGGCGGCGCGTGTGCGCCCCAGAGCCGATAGCAAAAATCACGTAAGGGCCGCCCTGCCCCAGTTCATGTACATGGGGCAATCCTTTAGTGGTTAATTGGCTTGTGTGAACGTTATAACATCTAAAAACTGTGGTATATATACTGGACTGAGCTAGAAGTATGCATTGCATACTAGCTCAATATGAACGAAGCCCTCCAGCAGCGCCTGCTCACCACTGAGACAGCTGACATCTTCCCCAGTGATTCTTCCGAGTTTCCAAGCTCCGGCGCTGTGAGTGGCCGGAGCCGCGATGACGTCACTCCTGCGCATGCGCGCGGGAGCCGCCATTTATGGCACGGGTCTGAAGGTCTGGCACAGTAAGCCGGACCTTCAGAGCGTATGCACTGATGACGGCATGTCGGCTGCATGCACTCTGAATATCTCCTAAACTGTGCAAATTTAGGAGATTTTCACAGTACCTACAGGTAAGCATTATTATAGGCCTATCTGTAGGTGCAATTACAAAATAACACTTTGCTTCTTCTTTAAAGCGGAGTTCCGGCCGGGAAATTTTTTTTTCAATAAAAATACCCCCGGGACAGTCAGGGCTAGTACATTCCACAATGGATAGCCTCTGAACTGTCCCGGGTCGCACTTACCTGCAAGACTAAATACTTAGCTTTAAAATTTCTTCTCCAGCGCTGCCATCTCGGATGTGGGCAGCTGAAGCCAGCGCGTCCTCTTCTGCGTCCTCTTTCGTGTCCTCTTCTCCCAGAATGCGCCTGCACCGGCCCCGCTCATCACCGGTGCGGCGCCGCATTCCTCCACAGCTTCTGGGCGACGCACCGGAAGTGACGAGCGGGGCCGGCGCCGGCGCATTGATTCCTGGGAGCGATGACGTTCAGCTCCCAGGAATCAATGCAAAGAGGAAGTGACGGCGCGAGCCGCGGTCGCCGAGGGAGGAGGTGGAAGAAAGGTGAGTATATTTTTCTTCTATAACAAGGTAAGTAAAAAAAATAAAAAATCGTAACTATCCATTTCTCTTACAGGTGACCAAAAGCAAGCGGATGGCCCAAAATCAACTATGTCGATTTTGTGGCCGGAACTCCGCTTTAAGAATACATATTTAATTTTTTTACTAGAGTTTAGTGTCACTTTAACTTTTTTTTCTTTTTTTGCATTTACTAAGGTATACAATTGTTAACTACATTCTTTTAAAGCACAAGGTTAAACACGCTGCATTTAATCTAATATTATTGGACCTGCTAAAAAGCACGCATTATCTTTGATGGGCTACTTAACTTACTGAATATACACAGAAGCCATTATGGGAGCAGCACGGAAAGTGCATTTACTGTTTGTTTGTGCTTGCAGAAGCAGACCATTGCAACATTTAACCACTGTGTCTAGTTAATTTTTAAGGCATTTTCAAACATTAACTTTAATAGATAAAGCCCACTTCATCCCAGGGGAGAACAGATTCTATTTACAATGAAGACATCTGATGGCGATCTTTTACAAAGGGCACAGCGGTCACCCGGTTTGGAAATATTTGACGCACTGCTGGTGATAATCTAACTATGGAGGTGCTAAAGGGTAATGCCAGCCAGACAGCTAAATGTGCAGCCAAAATATATCTCTTTTCCACTTTGCAAAGTGAATTTTTACTTAGTTTAGTAAATAAGGTAAAACATTTTATTTTAGGAAAAAAAGTAAACTATGGCATTGTGTATGATACACGGTGTTATAAAGTAAAAAAAGTTAAAATAAATAAAATCCAATTAGTGTCCATTCACACTAGTAGTACGTGTCAGGCGACACGCACCGTCGCATCCCATAGTGTAGTACAGGACCGGTTCTAATAGGAGCGACACAAGTCACTCCGACTTAGAAAAAGGGTCCTGTACTACTTCGGGGCAACCTGGAGCGACTTGCATAGACATTCATTTTATGAAGTCCGTGCAAGTCGTGCCGAAGTCGCGGTGCACGCGACTTTACAGGTCGCCCGAAAGCCGTGCCGCTTCAGTGTGAACCGGCACTTAATATTGAGACTGACATTAACGCTGAATTTAACTAACCATAAGAACGTTTTCTTATTTTATTCCTCCCCCTTCCGCATTATACAAAAGCTAAAAAATGTGTTATAATTTTTATCTTTGTGTTACTTTTTACATACCTTCCAATTTTTTGCAATAGAAACAAGGGACACCTATTAGCAAAAGTATGTAGGTGCATAGGACAATGACCCACTGCCACCGCCCCCTTAAAGGAGAATTATACAACAAAAATGATTAGTTAACCACTTGCCAAC
The DNA here is from genome assembly GCF_965119305.1 of Pelophylax lessonae. Classification (NCBI taxonomy): domain Eukaryota; kingdom Metazoa; phylum Chordata; class Amphibia; order Anura; family Ranidae; genus Pelophylax; species Pelophylax lessonae. The sequence continues at coordinate 634,825,119 of NC_138770.1, read as the reverse complement.
CTCCCCTATGCAGATTTACTGCAGCAGGGCGGCTTGGCTGAGCATAATCACATAGATCTACATGATTATGTGCACGCGGTCTCAGTGGCTCGCGCAGGCCGCCGGACATCGCTCCCGCTATGATTAGACACAACAGGAGTCAAACCGCGGGAGGAACGGGCTCGATCGCCGCTGGCCTCCTACGATCTTCACAGAAACTGACAGGAGAGCTGCCTGCCTATGTAAACAAAGCAGGCGGCTCTCCTATCACACAGGCACAGTAAGATTGTGTGTCTCAGCTAAGCTGAAACACCGATCACTATGTGCCTTTCACAGAGCCCCTCCCCTACAGTTAGTAAGCACATTTAGGCTCATATAAAACCCTTTGATTGCCCCTGGGTTAACCCCTTCCCTGCCAGTGTCATTTATACAGTAACAGTGCATATTATTTAGCACTGATTACTGTAGTAATGTCACTGGTCCCCAAAAAGTGTCAAAAATGTCAGTCAGGGGTCCGATCTGTCCGCCGCAATGTCGCAGTCCCGCTTAAAATCGCTGATCGCCGCCATTACTAATAAAAACCAAAAAAAAAAAGTCCAATAATCGATCCCATAGTTTGTAAACGCTATAACTTTTGCGCAAACCAATTAAAATACGCTTTTTGGGATTTTCTTTAACCAAAAATATATAGCAGAATACAAATTGGCCTAAGCTGATTAAAAAAATTTGATTTTTTAATTTTTTGTATTGGGAATGTTTTATAGCAGAAAGTAAAAAATATTGTGATTTTTTTCAAAATTATCGCTCTTTATTTGTTTATAGTGCAAAATCTAAAAACTGCAGAGGTGATCAAATACCACCAAAAGAAAGCTCTATTTGTGGGAAAAAAAGGACATCAATTTTATTGGGTACGGTTTTGCACGTCCATGCGATTGTCAGTTAAAGTAACGCAGTGCTGAATCACAAAAAATGGCCTCGTCATTAAGGGGGTAAAACCTTTCCGGAGCTGAAGTGGTTAAAACCATTGTACCTTTGCTTTTTAATTTTAGCAAAAAAATACCAGTGCACTTTCTTGTATGTGAGTGTGTCTAGGCACTTCTGTGTCCACAGCCTCATAGCTGCAGGACTTTTTTCTCAGAGAATAGGTGCAGGAACTCTCCTCTCCCAAGTCACCCCTTGTCTCTGCCCCTTACCCACATCCAAGCACCGTCCCATGTTTCCACCCCCTACCCACCTCTCAGTACCACCTATCTTATAGAAACAGAATCAAGTATCATTTGGTGGTGCTAAGTAATCTGTATGGAATTTGGTAATTATAATAAGAAAAGCATTAAAATGGAACAGTAACAATAGCCCCCCCCCCCCCCCAAAGCAAAAGTAGATCCCCCCTGTACAAATAAACCACGCCCCAACAATAACAGATACCCCCAGAAACAATCGATTGCTTGCCACAAAATACCCCCTCACAACAACAGACCCACCTCCAATAACAATAGACCCCCTCTCTCAACAATAGATCCCCACATCCAGTATTTATAGACCCTCTAGCAGCCAACAACAATAGACCCCTCCCACAACAATAGACCCTTCCCAGCAACGATTGACTCACTAGCAATATAAGACCTTCCCAACAACAATACATCCCCCAACAGCTGCTATCATTGGACCCTTCAGCACACCCCAATTCCCCTTGCCCCGGCATACATTCATTGCTGGAGGTGCAGGAACTGCGTTCCCCTGCATTTCCACTAAAAAAAGCATAGCTGTATATCTGCAACTAAAGCTAGCTATACATGGATCGAAATTTGGTTCAGCAGGGACCAGCTTACTTTCGATCCGTTGATGGATGTTCCCATTCATGAGAAGTTGACCTAAAGCCTTGTAGACACTACTATTTCTTTTTGTTCAACCCAGTTCTAGTCGGAGCCATTGTACTAACTATATGATGTTAGTACAGTGATCTCACACCTGCTGAGCTATTGTGTTCTGACAAGGTGCCCCCCCCCCCCGCCACTAAAACACTCCGGTCCTCATGACTAAGCTTCGAGGGGTGGAGCGAAACATGTTGGGTGCGTGGCCTGGACAGAGCCCAGCCATTGCCACTCATACACCCAGTATAGTTACAACATCGATGTGCGGCTTCTGGGAGTCATTACATCGTTTGTGAGGTTGAAAAAAAGACATCAGTCCATCCAGTTCAACCTATGATGGGTGTGTGTGGGAGTCCTTTCTTTACTGCCAGTGATTGTAGGAGCTGGGAAGAGCTCCCTCCTGGGCTGGCATTCCCAGTGTTGGATGCTTGAGATTCATACTCTGTTTTAGTGAGCTTGTGCAGCACACAAAGCAATACGGGAACCGATTGGCAGACTTTTATCGGTCATGAGCCTTCGAAAAGCCTTGGAACAGCCAACTTCTGTCAGCTGCTGTACACCCAGGCCGAATGACGGCTGGTTTCTATTGGACCGGCCCACATTCGGCCCATGTGTACTAAGCTTAATGAATGATCCTAATGATCGCGTTCTAATGAACAGACTTGAAAATAGAGTTTGATAAGCTCTGCAGCCAAACAGTGCATTCTGATAGCAGAAGAGTTTTCGCTGTCAGAATACAATGGCACAGCGGGGAGGATTCCTCTATCCACCTCAAATGTGTGAACAGGGGATTCCATTCACTGGCTGATCAAAAAAACAAAACAAAAAAACAATCCATCTATGGCCAACTTAAGGTGTTGCTGCCTCTAACTGCTAGTCTTAGGAAATTTGGAGATGTTACTGCTATGCTGCTCCATGTTCTCCTTGCTGGAGGATTTAACATGAGGAAGGAAAGCCCAGCCTCTACCAAGATGGCTGCCTCCACACAGAGACACAGTGCAGGACAAAACAAGTCAGTAATGGGGAACATCTGCTGCAGGGAGACCATAGGCAATACTGGTGACCAGTCCTTTGCCCTCTGCTTTTTGTTGGGCAAAGCTTCCAAAGTTCAGTTCCTCTTTAACCACTTGCCGACCGCTCACATTGATACTACTGCAGCAAAGTGTTTAGTTATCGTCCAGCGACGTAGACCTGTGCTGTACCCCTCCCCCTGTGGGCGGCACGTGCGCCACCGGAGGCTCGCTCCCGCTGTATTCAGTTACAGCGGGAGTCGGGCCAGGGGAGGAGAGGCGGTGATCACCGCTGCTCTTCCCCGATCGTCGGGGATCGAGTGAGGAGAACCGCCCGCTTGTGTAAACAAAGCGGGCAGATCTCCTAAGTGACAAACAGTGACAGATTGCAGGATTCAGCATAGCTGAACCTGCGATCTGTGCCTGTGTCACACAGTCCCCTCCCCCCACACAGGTTAGTAAGCACCAGGCATACATTAACCCCTTGATCACCAATAAAAGGTAACCCCTTACCGGCCAGTGTCATTTTTACAGTAACAGTGCATATTTATAGCACTGATTACTGTAGTAATGTCACTGGTACCCCCAAAAGTGTAAAAAATGTCAGTCAAGGGTCCGATCTGTCCGCCGCAATGTCGCAGTCCCGCAAAAAAAATCGCAGATCGCCGCCATTACTAGTTAAAAAAAAACAATAAAAATTACATAAATTTCCCGTAGTTAGTAGCTGCGATAACTTTTGCGCAAACCAATCAAAATACGCTTATTGCGATTTTTTTTACCAAAAATATGTAGCAGAAAACAAATTGGCCTAAAATGTTAAAACATTTTGATTTTTACATTTTTTTTTGGGGGGGGGGGGGGGGATTTCATATAAAAAAAATGTGAAAAATATTGTGATTTCTTCAAAATTGTCGCTCTTTTTTTGTATATAGCGCAAAAAGTAAAAATCGCACAGGTGACCAAATAACACCAAAAGAAAGCTCTGTTTGTGGGGAAAAAAAGGACATAAATTTAATTAACAGTATCGTAAGACCGCGCAATTGTCCGTTAAAGTAACGCAGTGCTGAATCTCAAAATATGGCCTGGTCAGGAATGGGGTAAAATCTTCCGGTCTTAAAGCGGTTAAAAATACGCCCATTGAGAATTTTTTTGTCAAAGACATGTAGCTAAATACATTTTGGCCTAAATATATGACAAAAATTGAATATATTGGAATTTTTTAACTGTCAAAGTGGAAAAATATTGTTATTTTTTCAAAATTGTTGCATTTTTTTATTAATATTGCAAAAAAATAAAAAGCGCAGAGGTGATCAAATACCACCAAAAGAAAGCTCTGTTTGTGGGGAAAAAAGGACGTAAATTTCGTTTGGGTACAACGTTGCATGACCGCGCAATTGTCAGTTAAAGTCACACAGTGCCGAATCGCAAAAAGTAGCCTGGATGTAGGACAGCAAAATCCTCCAGTGGTAAAGTGGTTAAAGCCTCAGGGTTTGGAATTAATTCTTTACCAACTTAGAACAATTTTTTCATCCACATTTTAGTAAGCTTTAGCATGATTCCAATTAGATCTCATTGATCTACAAAGAGAGGCATTATTATTATTATTATTTCTTTTTTCCCAGAGTTGATCCAGTACAATTGTCTTGCTCTTGGCACAAGGCCATACATTTGGCCTTAAAACACCCATTATGTTTTTTTTCCTTTCCCTTTAAACTGGCCATTTCTAATTAGGAACATTTCCTACTAAATTATTCTATATAAACAACAAATTACGATTTTTCTCATGTCCAGCTGCCAAGCCATCAACTTTAATCACTTTCAGCTTCCATATTCCAAAGGCATTTGTCTCTCCGTTCAAACTGAAGGTGAATTGCTGGAGCTGCGATGCATGATTTTTTTTATTAGGGCAGCAAAGTCGCAAATAAGCCCAGCAATCAGTTCCCCAAACAATGTTTATTTCAGATGATTTGACACACACATTTCTCAATGGCTTCCATTTGTGGCAAAACACTGTTTAAACGTGGTTGAATTTGTCCTTTCAGAAGGACATTGGCAGCTTTGCTTACGGTTTTTTATTTTTTTCTTCTTCCGTTTACATTTATTTTGAAGGAAATATCTAATTAAACTCTCAGAACTATCCAAGGCTTTTAACTTTGAGCGGTTGTTTAAATTGTTCGTATCAGGTCTCTGAATGTTGGCTCATACTGAGCAAGAATTTCTATGTTTTGCTGGCGGTATAATCCTCATAAGAATCCAGGAATCAAACTGTAGCTAATGTTTGTCACCTGCAAGTCTTCCCAACCTAAAATAAACTTTTGTTTAATCACGGCGGTGGGCGGCTAACGTGAAGCGGTGTCCGATGGCTTGCAAATGGATGCTGTGAATTGCTTTGATTGTACCTTCGCCGTAAAATGGGGCTGTTTAAAGAGCGATGGTTTATTTTTCAGCTGTCAGGTTAATGTTATTTTCCCTTAATATGTCTAAATCTTCTAAATATTATTTTGCAGTTCATTCCAAATATCAATATACACGTGAACGTGGAAAATGAACTTCTCTGAGTCAGTGGCCCATAAATCATCAGACCTGAGTTTCTCTTACTGTAAATATTAGAAGGTGTATGCTTTTTTCTTTCTTCAATAGGAAAAGCTTTATGATGAACTGTTCAGACATTTATCACAATAAACGCTTGTAAAGTGTATCTGTAGCCAAAAAGTTTTAGTTTTGAATATAGATAGGAAAAGTTAAAACTCCTTTCAGGTCTTTAACGGCTTACCTTAACCTCCCTGGTGGTATGATTCTTTTGGATTTTAGGTGCTGAAAGCATGTAATTCTTGTGAATGAGCAGCCCAAACCAACTGTATACATTTATTATACATATTATATATATATATATATATATGTATGTATACATATATTATGTATACATATATTATATATATGTATATATATATATATATACGTGTATATATATATATACACGTGTATATATATATATATAATGTATACAGTTGGTTTGGGCTGCTCATTCACAAGAATTACGTGTATATATATATATATATATATATATATATATATATACGTGTATATATAAATATATATACATATATATATATATATATATATATATATATATATATACATACATATATATATATATATATATATATATATACATATATATATATATATATATATATATATATATATATAATATGTGTGTGTATATATATATATATATATATATATATATATATGTATATGTGTATATATATACGTATATATATATATATACTGTATATATATGTATATATATATATATACATATATTTACATAAAAAGTACAGTAAAACTGCAGGAAAGGGCACTGGGGGGCAATGTAATCTGATTTTATTTTATTTTGAACGGTATCAGTGTGTTTGGTGCATTTTACATTCGAATTTGCCGCCGGTTCCACCCCCCGGCGGACGTCACGTCGCCGGAGACGGAAGCCGGGGCTCGCAGACGATCGGGAGAGAGCTCCGCCGCCGCACACCGCTCGCAGTCTTCGCTGGATCCCGGAGAAAAGGTAAGTAAAACCTCCTCCAGCATCCAGCGATCTTCTTAGCGCTACCCCGAGTGTGACTCGGGGTTACCGCTTTTGGCACTAAAATCTTACCCCGAGTCACACTCGGGAATACCGCTAGGAAGGTTAAAGCGGAGTTCCGGCCTATTTTGCAACTTTAGTGATTCCTGGAGTGCTCGCTATGCTGATAAACAATTGGGCATTTTCAATTTTTTTCGGGGGTGCCTTACCTTATTTTCAGGGCATTTTTGATTGTACTTCCTCCTTCTCCTCCCTCTGTGGCCACGGCCACCGACATCACTTCCGCCTTTGCATTGCATCCTGGGAGCTGTTTGTCATCACTCCCAGGAGGCTGGAATCAGGAAGAACTCCCAGAACACTCCCTGGAATCAGGAAGAAGGACACAGCAGATTACACTGTGGCTTCAGATGCCCACATCCAAGATGGCCGCGCTCAGACAGCGTTTTTAAAAGTAAGATTTTGACTAAAATCCAATACTGTACACCTTGTAAGTATGAGAATAGCGGTTCTGTAAAGGGCGATGGATTAGTATTATAGGGGTATTTTTAGTTAAAAAAGGTATTTGAGGCCGGAACTCCTCTTTAAGGGGTGTTAAGAGGTAACCTTCTACAATTGGCTATTTTCTTTCCAGGTTAGAAGTTCCTCATTCATAATAATAGGGTGAGTGAGGAAAATACTGTGTTATGGCCAGTAAATGGAGTTGATAATTATAGTAAATTAGTATTTATATCCTATGACCATCAGCTCCATCTGAATGAAGAACATGCAATCCTGGAAAGGAATGTAGCCTAATGCCAGCCATACACGAGTAGATTTGACAATCAATTTTGTTACATTTTCTTTATATCGTTCTTTGGCTAGACCCTGACAATGGCTGTTCCATTGGTGTCCCCTGACAATGACTTTGCCTGATACCCTACCTTCTCTTTTTCTTCTCGGTTGCTGACCACCACCTATCTAGGCAATGCTCTCAGCCTTCTGTGTGTTCTTTCCAGCAGCCTTTCCGGATGACCTACTCAAGCATCTCCAGGCCAAGCCTGCCTTACAAAAGGTAGCCTCTGTGGACTATACTTCTGGCACCAATGTCAATCTGAGCCCTCTTGTTTCCTATGTTCCAATTAGGGGTGTTTGGACCAGAGGTGTAAAGAAGGCCCTTTAGTCTCTGCCCCAACCAGGTATGTGATAGACTTTGCTATAAGTTTAAAGGAATTGCTTGAAAGAGATGTATGTTTTTTTTTTTTTTTTTTTTTTTTTTATACTCACCTAGGTGGATGCAGCATCGTTTCCTCCTGATCCAGACGGTCGGTAACTTTTTGGCATTCACAAGTTATCAGAACCCCTAGCTTTCAGGCTTGGATTGCCACTACTATTCAGATTTAAGTCATGATCTATTAGTGCCACCTGTATGCTGGCCTCCCTAAGGATTCATATTCAGATACTTACCTATAGATTGAAAACGGACCGCTTCAGGCAACCCAGCTAGGCTCCCTATACAGGGACCGACCTGTGTCGGAGACATCTTTTGGACCGCCTCTCCAATTTTACTCTTGACATTCCATCCTGGTCTGTTGTTTCATCCATTTACTTCCTGGATCCTTATCCCACCCTGACATGGTTAGCCATTCTATCCATGAAAAACCATTCATGCATATGAGTTCACATATTAACACCCCTGACGAAGGGCATTTCCCATAAAGCGTAGGGTGTCTACTGGAAACCAATGTTTTACCATCTTTGTGTGATCATGACAAGTTTTTATACTTCAGTATTATATTTTGCATGTATATGCTACCATATTGATTTTTAGTGTGTTATATTAAAATTTACAATTTTTAATTGATATTTGTGGTGTTACTTATGGCCTTTAAAGTAACGTTCCCTTAGGGGGGTTCCTTCTTGTTATGTTCCAATTAGGGGTGTTTGGACCAGAGGTGTAAAAAAGGCCCTCTAGTCTCTGCCCCAACCAGGTATGTGATAGACTTTGCTATACGTTTTAAGGAATTGCTTAAAAGAGATGTATGTTTTTTATTTTTTTTATTTATACTCACCTAGGTGGATGCAGCATCGGTCTGATCCTGCATCTGTCCCCCCCGGTGCCTCTACACTAAGAACCAAGTGATCGAACACCACTGATCACTCGGTTTTCACAACTCCGTGAACAGAGAGCTGCTGACTGTCAGTCACTGGATCTCTGCTCTGCCCCCTCCACGCTCACTGGAGCGCTGGGCTGTGGAGGGGGTGGGAGCTGCCGGCTCAGGCTCTCAGCGACTCACTGAGTGGCTGAGCCAGGTGTCTGTCCCAGGATCTGGTGGATCCCAACTCCGTAGTCGTAATGACATGCAGCATGGACCAACTTCTGTGAAAAAACAGATCACAAGAGTGCAAAATGAACTGCAGTCCTGTGATCCATAGGAGAAGTACAGTCAAACGAGCTTTGGCTGTACTTCTCCCTTAGGGCAGACACAGTAGGGCATAGCCATACAGATTGGAGTAGAAAATCAAGAGGGGGATGCTATGGAGAAGTCTTGGGGCTGGCATGGTAGGTGGTGAAGTGGAAACTAAGGAGGTTTTGGGAGGAGTGGATGATTTGAGTGACATTTTGAGACAAGATTGATCATGTAGAAGAGTTGTGGGCCGCTTTGAATGCTGATGTTTGTATTTTGAAATGTATGTGTTGGGCTAGTGGAAGCCAGTGGAGGGAATGGGAGATAGGGGTGACGTTGGCAGATCGATTAGTAAGGTGATGAGTTTAGCAGCAGTATTTATGATGGATTGAGAGGTGGATAGCCTATGTAATGGTAGGCTAATGAAGAGGAAGTTGCAATTGTCGAGGCAGGAGATAATCAGGGAGTGAAATGGTAGCTTTGCAGTTGCATTTCTTAAGAAGGTTCAGGTTTTGGAATGTTAGAAATGATTGGAGGTCCTGAAGGAGAAATCAGAGTCCAGGATTGCATCCATCACCCTGTTATGAGGAAAGAGACTGATAGTTGTGCTATGAATCTCAAGGGTAAGGTCCTTAGGGGGTATGTATTTTTCTAGAAGTACTATTGTATTATTGTATTGCATGTATTTTTTTTTTTCTTTGATATCCTAATGATTGCCAGTTTATATGAGGAGACTGAGGCTTGCTTTATAAGCTTTCCTTGTGATAATCAAGCCATTTCCAATTTCTATGAGGGCCCTATGCCCAGCACAGGCTTTGCAAGTGAAGTAAGCTTTTTGATAATAGGGGATTTATTGCTATTAAACAAGAACTGAACTTTGGAAACTCGCTGAGAAAAAGAGGTAGACAGAAACAAAGGACTAGTCACCAGTATTTGGCTGCAGTCTCTTTGCAGATGATCTTTCCCCATTGCTCTAACTAGCCGGGCCTTCTGATTCCTCCTGTATTGAATTGTATTGTAACTGTACTGTCTGCCTTCACACTGTAAAGCACTGCGCAAACTGGTGGTGCAATATAAATACTGTATTAGAATAATAATAATAAAAATAATAACAAAAATAATTACTGACTCACCATGCCTTGTACTACACCGTGTCTCTGTATGGAAGTAGCCATCTTGGTAGGGGAACATGGCTTTGCTATTTGATGTCTATAGGTTTTGGAATTCCCTTCTGGGTGAAAAGTGAATAGGTGTGGATACTGTATATATATCCCTAGTATCCTCTCTCTCTTCTTCCATTGACCGGGGTGGCCCCCTTCAGGTCAGGACCCTTGACAAGAGTCCCTGTACTCACGATACTGTAGTCCCAGGGTCTCCAGTGTCTCCCCTCTCAGTCAGCTCTCCTGGACCTCTGGGTTCAGCTCCTCTCCCCCACTCCCCTGGCTCTCAAGACGACCTCCTGCGACCGCATGGCACCTCTACAGAGGAGGAGGTAGACACCCCCCCCCACCGTGACTCTTCAGCCAAAGTCCCCGCAATACATGTGCTCCTGGCTTTTATACAGTATCCCAGAATGCACCAAGGCGAATTGCCCTCTGCCTATGCACCCATTCATCAGGTTTCCTCCCACTGTCCAACATGCCTCCCTATTGGACCAGCGTGAAACACCCTTCAGACTGAATGAATCGCATACTGAGCACAATGAGCAGACCTCACTAACAGATCCTGCTCCCTGGTAGGCAAAGAACAATATATTGATTACCTGCAGCTCTTCTGGTAAGCAGACAGAGCTCAAAACTATACTCTCTCCCTAGCACCTACCTAGGAGGGTGCTACATGTATTTAGTCCAGTTACTGTTTTTTCTCCCCGGAGTCATTTATTAACCATGCATGTCCATCTGAATGACCATTTGGCGGTGGACATGTGCTGTTATGTCTGCCCACCTTCTGATGACTCCTTAACAATGTTGGGTTTTATGTTGCCAGATTTCTTTCAGATCTTAGGATAACCCTCCAACAGATGACTATTGTGACTGTTTCTTTTTTTTCTGCAAAGGCTTTAGTGGCCTAATTGTTTATTTATCCCAGCTATGCTAATTGGGTGCTGTGACCTTGTATACTTAAACAATTGTCATGCAGTTATTAAGTACTTTCTACAAATTGTGAAATAACCCTCTGCACACTGTTATACACCCTTACATAGTTCTAGCAGGCTTTTTTTTAATAGAAACAGGAATTTTTGTTTGGCATATTTTGCAATACATGTTGAAGCTGATCACTCCTTATTCTACTGTACAACACGCTAAATACATAAGCTGGCCATACAGTAGGAGAATTTTGTGTAAAATATTCTGTTTTCAGAACATTCGTTAATTTTTTAGTCATTAGCGGGGTCGTTTATTTTCAGCTGCAGTGATGAGAAATTTGAAGGACTGGAATGGAAACTTTTTCTCTAACAAATTACCAATCGTGCATGTGGTTTTCTTCACTATTGTCTATTGATATTAAAATTGTTTGTTCAAAGCAAACGGAATTTTGAAGTGCTTATGAACATAATTCATAAAGTGATTGACTGTACCAACAATTTTCATACAAAAGTTATCATGTCTGTATAGCACCCTCCTAGGTAGGTGCTAGGAAAAGCATATTATGGGCCTGTCTGCTTATCAGGAGGGTTTGATCATTCAGCTAGGCTGTCATGTGTTCTCAGGTGTGTCTGTTGAGTCCGGGGAGTCTTTCCACTGTGTCCAATGAGAGGCAGGAGGTTTTCTATCTTAATGTATTCTTTGCATTAAGATAAAAAGCCTTCTGTGTGCAGCAGCCCCCCTCAGTCCCCCTAGTACCTACCGGATTCCCATCTCTATCCAGCAATGTCCACCAGTCCCTCAGCTGTCTTGGACTCTTCCTCCTGATTGGCTGAGACACAGCCCCCACTGCTGACATTGGCTCCCACTGCTGTCAATCAAAGTACTTTAGCCAATTAGGAGAGAGAGGGGGCAGGCTCCGTGTCTGAATGGACACACAGAGTTGCAACTCAGCTTGGGTGCCCCCATAGCAGCAGCAAAGAGGGACCCGATAAGAGGAGGATCTGGGCTGCCATGTGCAAAACCACTACACAGTGCAGGTAAGTATGACCTGTTTGTTATTTAGAAAAAAAAAAAAAAAGACTTTACAATCACTTAAGGGGCCAAGCCCAACCCCTGAAAAACAACCCCACACCATAATCCCCCCTTCATCAAATGGGAGAATCCAAGTTCCCAGTTGTATAAAATGGTGCTGAAGTCTAATCTCACAATGCAGTACAAGGCACCACTTTGTAGATTGTTGAGTGTTATGGAATTTACATGGGTGGTTTTGAGTTCCAAATGTTCCCAGGCTTGGCGTTTGCCTATTGCCTGGATTCTAGGGACTCCATTCTGGGTATCCATTTAACTAGCAGGTCTAGGTTAAATGTTTAAAGACCTTTGAACAAAATTAGTTTACTCAATGGCAGCATCATTGAATGCTCTGACAAATGTCTTTTTAGAATTTCCAATGAATATTCGAATGAAAACCTGTATGGGCAACTTTACTTAAAAGGTGTAGCCTTGGAGGCAATAACAAATTTTGTGGGGGGGGGGGGGGGTGAGGGAGGGGGGTGTACTATATCCAACCTCTGAATTCTAGAAAAGTTGGTCCTTTGGTTCAATCTCACAATGCAATGGAGGACACCTCTTTGTAGATTGTTGAGTGTTATGGAATTTACATGGGTGGTTTTGAGTTCCAAATGTTCCCAGGCTTGGCGTTTGCCTATTGCCTGGATTCTAGGGACTCCATTCTGGGTATCCATTTAACTAGCAGGTCTGGGTGAAATGTTTAAAGGTCTTTGAACAAAATTAGTTTACTCAACGGCAGCATCATTGAATGCTCTGACAAATTGTTTTTTTAGAATTTCCTATGAACATTCAAATGAAAACCTGTATGGGCAACTTTACTTTAAATGGGTAGCCATGGAGGCAATGAAAACTTTTTATTTTTGGGGGGGGGGGGGGGATGTACTATATCCGACTTCCCAATTCTAGAAAAGTTGGTCCTCGGGTTGGTTCAATCTCACAATGCAAAAGAGGGCACCTCTTTGTAGATTGTTGAGGGTTGTGAAATTCACATGGGAGGTTCTGAGTTCCAAATGTTCCCAGAGCCGGTGTTTGTCTATTGTCTGGGCTTTAGGAACAGCCTATCAAATAAGTGGCATTGAGCACATCATTTTAATACTAGATGGGAATGTACCTTCCCGATTCTAGAAACGTTGGACCTGAGGTTCAATCTCACAATGCAATACAGGGCACCTCTTTGTAGACTGTCGAGTGTTGTAGAATTCACATGGGAGGTTCTGAGATCCAAGTGTTACCAGAGCCAATGTTTACCTATTGTCTGGGTTTTAGGAGCGGCCTATCAAATAAGTGGCATTGAACACATCATTCTAATACTAGATAGGCATGTACATTCCCCATTCTAGAAACGTTGGACCTGAGGTTCAATCCCACAATGCAATACAGGGCACCTCTTTGTAGATTGTTGAGTGTTGTAGAATGTACATGGGAGGTTCTGCGTTCCAAATGTTCCCAGAGCCAATGTTTACCTATTATCTGGCTTTTAGGAGCGGCCTATCAAATAAGTGGCATTGAACACATCATTTTAATACTAGATGGGCATGTACATTCCCGATTCTAGAAACATTGGACCTGAGGTTCAATCTCACAATGCAATACAGGGCACCTCTTTGTAGATTGTTGAGTGTTGTGGAATTCACATAGGAGGTAATGAGTTCCAAATGTTCCAGAGCCGGTGTTTGTCTATTGTCTGGGTTTAAGGAACAGCCTATCAAATAAGTGGCATTGAGCACATCATTTTAATACTAGATGGGCATGTACCTTCCCGATTCTAGAAACATTGGACCTGAGGTTCAATCTCACAATGCAATACAGGGCACCTCTTTGTAGATTGTTGAGTGTTGTGGAATTCACATAGGAGGTAATGAGTTCCAAATGTTCCAGAGACGGTGTTTGTCTATTGTCTGGGTTTAAGGAACAGCCTATCAAATAAGTGGCATTGAGCACATCATTTTAATACTAGATGGGCATGTACCTTCCCGATTCTAGAAACGTTGGACCTGAGGTTCAATCTCACAATGCAATACAGGGCACCTCTTTGTAGATTGTTGAGTATTGTAGAATTCACATGGGAGGTTCTGAGTTCCAAGTGTTACCAGAGCCGGTGTTTACCAATTGTCTGGGTTTTAGGAGCGGCCTATCAAATAAGTGTTATTGAACACATAATTTTAATACTAGATGGGCATGTACCTTCCCGATTCTAGAAACTTTGGACCTGAGGTTCAATCTCACAATGCAATCCAGGGCACCTCTTTGTAGATTGTTGAGTGTTGTAGAGTTCACATGGAGGGGTTCTGGGTTCCAAATGTTCCCAGAGCCGGTGTTTACCTATTGTCTGGGTTTTAGGAGCGGCCTCTCAAATAAGTGGTATGGAACACATCATTTTAATACTTTCTGGGTATGTACCTTTAAGGTTACTACCTTAGTTGTACTTATTTTTAAACTGCATTTCCTACTGAACTTCGACTTTGCGCACAACAAACCACGTTTTCTGCTGTGGTTTTGATCAGAGTTCCGAAACGAAATTAAGACATCATTATGTCCTGATCCTGGGCTAATCTAATGTGATTCAGTATACTGACCCCAGGTCATGCTAATCCTCTAGTGGTCATGTGGTTGTTTGTGAAAGTCTCATTGAACAAAACTTTGCTGTAAGCAACCCCGGGATGAATTGAAGATTATCCAGCGACTAAGGATTCCTAATCAATCGCAACATGTGCTTGTGATTTCATGTGTTTATTTATTTTTATTTTTACGTCAACCTCGGGCATATTTGCCCTGGGATTCTTAAACACCTTGTTTAAGAAAAAAGTTCTGTTTCGCAACAGTCATTTTTTATCCCAAAGACCATCTGCTATTTATAGATGGGTGTTATAAAGGAGCTTTCTCACTGTTTCACAGAAAGGATTGCATTTTTTCTAATAGTCTAAAATGTTAGAAAAATCCCCTGAACAAAGGCCTTGTGAAGATGACTTAACTGAACTTTCCCTTAAAGCTGAACACCAGGCAAAAAGCTAAATACACAGAGGAAAGACATATGGGAACAGTTTTATCTGTCAAAGGATTTGTACTTCTGTCCATGCAATTTTGAGACCCATTTAGCTCTGCAACAGCAATTACAGATTGTGCCTCTCCCCCAGCTTGCGATTGGACAGTGAAAGGCAAAGCAACAGATTGATGAGTTCATCTAACTGTCACTCTGTTCTCTCCCCCTATCAGCATGCTCCTTGCTAGCATATGAACGTTGCAGCAGAGCTTACTGGCTTTTTGTGATGCTTCTGTCTTTGCCAGCCTGATCTCTGCTTTGCATGCATTTCTTAAGTCCAATTGATTCACTTAATCAATCATTTGGTGTCTGCAGGGGCGTAACTACAGGGGTTGCAGGGGTTGCAATCGCTACCGGGCCCCATGCTCCAGGGGGCCCGGTAGCAAACCAGTGGGTGAACTTCTAGGATCTCAAAGGTCACACTTGCGACCGGGCCCTGGCATTTCACCACTGTGGGGAGGCCCCAAGATTGCAGGAAGGGGGCCCACTGCAGAACTTGTGAAAGGATCCTGATGCGGGACCATAATAAAAGGCCATGCAATGAGATTAAAGAGCCCCAGTATTAGTGGGAAGAGCCCCGGGCTTGAAGGGAAGGGCCCCGGCCAGGGGTCTGGGGGGCCCTTCATGGTTTCTTGCATCGGGGCCCTGAAGGTTCTAGTTACGCCTCTGGGTGTCTGCTAACCCTATTTGCCAATCTCCCCATTGACTTCTGCTCACCCAGTGAATAAAAAAAACTTACAATGCCGCCCAAAGCTCTGCCCCCAGCTACATCACCAATTTCATCTCAAAATACCAACCAAACCATTCTCTTCACTCCTCCCAGCTCTAGCTCCCTTGTCACCTCCTCCAGTGCTCACCACCTGGACTTTTCCAGAGCCCCTCCCAACCTCTGTAACTCCTTACTCCAATCTGTCTCCTACTCTATCCATCTTTAGGTGATCCTTGAAAACCCTTATCTTCAGAGAAGCCTATCCCGCATGTAAGTTGCCTACAGGAGTATGTTTTAATTAGTGGCTGTCTCAGGTTGGGGGGGGGGGGGGAGTTAATATGTTTACTACAGTTCCCGGGTTTTCTGGATCCAGCCTACTCAACAGTGATATAAATATAGGGGAAGGCTGGGTTCAGAGGCTTTGGACAGGCCACATCTGACAGGACATACCATAACCAATGGGGGGGAGGACTGCTGTGTCTTGTAGTCCATCAGAGGCAATGGGGAACCAGAGAGCAACCAGTACTTGGAGAAAGCCAATATGGACTTCTACCTTGCAGACTGGTACACCTGATCAGCCAAACAGTTAGGTTAGTAGTTAGGGTCAGGATACGAACATTGTTCATTTTGAACTGTGTTGCCAGACACTCCTTAGGCCCCATGCACACAGGGCGTTTTTGCAGCTGCTTATAGGAGCGACAGACATTTTTTTTTTTGCAGCTTAAAAAACGCCCCTCCATGTTATTCTATGGCCTCATCCACACACAGGCTTTTAGGAGCTCCAAGTGGCATAGGCGTTTTTAAGCTGCAAAAAAAAAAAAAAAAACAGGGCCTGCACGTTCTGAGGACCAGCGTTAGATCTGTAAAAATGTCTGATGCTGCTAAAGGCTGCTTAACATTGCTTAACGTTGCTTATACAGCATTAAGCCATGGTATACATTTTTTTTTTATATGAAAATCAATAGTTCCTTATGGGAGCCCATTGATATGAATGGAAGTCGCATCACAAGTCGGATCAGGATGATCCGACTTGTGGTACGAATTGCGTTCTGAGGATCTTGAGGGGGAACTCCACGCCAAAATTGGAAAACAAATTGGCGTGGGGGTCCCCCCTCCCCAGGTTCCAAATTAGGCCCTTTGGGTCTGGTATGGATTTTGAGGGAGGCCCCATGCCGAAAAAACAGTGTAGAGTCTCCCCCAAGATCCATACCCGACCCTTATCCGAGCATGCAGCCCGGCAGGTCAGGAAAGAGGAGGGGATGAGCGAGCGAGCGGCTCCACCCCCTCCTGGACCATACCAGGCCACACGCCCTCAACATGGGCAAGTGGGTGCTTTGGAGCAGGAGGGGGTTGTGCCCCCCCACCCCAAAGTACCTTGTTGAGGGCATGTGGCCTGGTATGGTTCAGGAGGGGGGCTCGCTTGCCCCTACCCCCATCCTGGCCGGCCGGGCCCAGGCTGTGTGCTCGGATAAGGGTCTGGTATGGATTTTAGCTGTTTTTTTTTTTTTTTAATTTTGGCGTGGGGTTATCCTTAAAATCCATACCAGACCTGAGGGGCCTGGTATGGCAGATCAACTGTGTGAGGCTATCATGTCAATATGGATCAAAGTCTCTGGGGAATGTTTCCAACACCTTGTTGAATCTATGCCATAAAGAATTAAGGCAATTCTGAAGGCAAAAGGGGGTCCAACCCGGTACTAGCAAGGTGTACCTAATAAAGTGGCCGGTGGGTGTATAAATCCTGTATAATTAGAATTCTAACCTCAGAACTGAGGAGTAGATATGATTTTTACAAGTTTGAAATTCCTCAGCCTGAAGGATTAGTTTAGCAACTTCAAATGAGGTTTACTTTAAAGCGATGAGTCAGAAGCCTGGGTTGTCCATATTCGTGTAGAATTCTACTTCAACAATTCCAACCATCATTTAAACTTCTGACTTTTCTCTTTCTCTTTTTGCATGCACGGCTGTTCTTCCGTAACCAACACAATGTCATTTTTTTCGGAGGATGTGACCTTATAAGCTGACAGTGAGGTACTAATGATTGAATACTGCAATGATTTACAAATATTTATCTCAGCAGTAAAAGATGTTTTAAGTCTGTATGGGTGTCACGGCCCATGCAGCGTCTGGTTATTTGTTGATCCCGTTGTCAAGGGGACATCCCTTCTAATAATAGTAGACTGGATAGTGGCCAGGATGAGTCCTTCTTTATCAGTGTATTGTAATGTAAATGTTTGTCAAATTAATTAATCCGCAATTGTGATATAAAAAAGACGGTCAGATAACATCTGCCAAAGCATTTTTTCTGCTGCTGCCGAATCAATGATTATAATATTTCCAAGGACAACAGAGAGTGACCAAAAGTTTCCAACTTGGCTTAAAACCCAACCCCTCCCTTCTACAATCATAGGGCTGCAGTCAGGGGTGGACTGACAACTCATGGGGCCCCCGGGCAATCAGATATCATGGGGCCCCCTGTGTCCACACTCAAGCCACACGAAGCCCCACCTACAAATTGCAGCTCAGCCACATAGAGTGGGCATTTAAATATCTACCACAGCATAGCCTGCATGGAAGTTCCTGGCTTCTTTCTGTAGTGTGTAGCCTCTCATGGGGCCCCCTACTGACCCTGGGCCCTCGGGCAGTGCCCTAATCCCCAAATGGTCAGTCCGTCCCTGGCTGCAGTCCCACCCAGGGTCCCCGAGACGAGAAGCCTCCTAAATCACGCTGTGGTGGATCAAATTATTAGTCAACCCAAAACTGATACAATATTTAGTTGGTGGATGGCTGCATTGAAGGATCTGGTAATCTGGTTGTTCTATTGAGGAGCACTTATGTGCATTGTATATGTCATCTGTTGCTCTTGGGAGTGGCTTTTTTCCATCTGTTCCAAGTGGTAGCCACGGCGTTTGGCTCCTAACGTTACCACAGCTTGCTGGACAGGCACCTCACTGTGATCCTCTTGCATTCATTGACTGTAACCCAACTCCTATCTTCTCTTGTTGCCATTGGGTTTATTTTTGGTTAATTATACTCCTGATGAAGTGAACTGAGATTCATGAAATGTGTTGAGAATATACATGATATGAAAATATCTATGACATAGTTCACAAGGGGATTAGAAGCAAAATCCAGAAGGAGCTACAGAGTATAAAAGAGAAGAGAGGCGCCTCTAAGTGTAGCAATATGGTTAGTCACACTCACATGGTTGATGAATTAAAGAGCCACATCTAATTATGCAGGCACCCAGGGTAAAGCTGTCCACATAGACCATCCTCCGTACCGAGGGCTCTCACCACTGTCAGTCTGCAGTCATGACCGGGAAGACTACCCTGCAGTAAAGCGATCTGAAAACGAGGCTTGAAGCACTCATGGAGCGCAGCTTGGAAGGGATGACATCAGTGGCGGTGTGGAGGATGATCTATGTGGACAGCTTTACCCCGGATGCTTGCATACTTAGGCTGGCCATGAATGTTTAATCCCCTTGTGCAATTTTCCTTTAGATTTACCAAAAACCATATGTATCCAAATGGGCAGGCCCTTGCACTACATAGTTTAAGGTAAACCTAAAGGAAAATTGTACAAGAACATTAAACATGTATGGCCAGCCTCAGGCTGGGTTCACACTGGGGCGGCTTTAAAGTCGCCAGACTCTGGGGGCGGGAGCGCACCGGCGGCAGCCCGGCTCGCTCCCTAGATGCAGACGCGCGACCGACGTATACCTACGCCGATTCGTGCAGGAGCGGCTGCCTGCTGCAGTATAACTACGGCGGGCGGTCGGCTACCGGTTAAAGCTGATAAACCTCTAAATACAATGTTTAAAAGGGAGCTCCAAGTATGAGCTTTATTGGATACTTATATTGATCCAGATTGGCACAATGTACTGTAAGTATGTACAGCCATGGCCAAAGGTTTTAGGAATGACACAAATAATAATTTTCACAAAGTCTGCTGCCTTAGTGTTTATGATGGCAGTTTGCATAAACTCCAGAAAGTTATGAAGAGTGATCAGATGAATTGCAATTTATTGCAAAGTCCCTCTTTGCCATAAAAATGAACTTAATCCCCAAAAACCTTTTTCCACTACATTTCAGCCCTGCCACAAAAGGGCCAGCTAACATTGTGTCAGTGATTCTCACGTTACACAGGTGTCAGTGTTGACGAGGACAAGGCTGGAAATCACACTGTAATGCTGACTGAGTTAGAATAGCAGGCTGGAAGCTTTAAGGATGGGTTCACACTGGGGCGGCTTCAAAGTCCCCCGTTAGTGCCGCCTCATCAGTGTCCATCGTTGAGGGCAAAAATATACCTGTTTGCAAAATTGTATAACAAAAAATATGAAAAACGTTTTTTTTTCTAAAATTTTGAAAAAAGTGGTTAAAAAAACAGGATCATTTTTTTTTTCTTTTTTTAGGGATACAATCACTTTAAAAACCCTACTGTTAACTCCCTCCCATCCGCGCTACAGCCTATATACGGCTGCAGCGCGGACTTGAATTTTCGGGAGGCCGTTTTTAAACGGCCTCCCAGAAAGACTCTCCCCGCGCGCTCCCGCGAGCGCGCATCGGGGAGAATCTGTGTCGGCCATGTCCCTTGGACACGGCCGATCACAGATCGTGGTGAATGGCCAATCACAGCGGCCATTCACCACGTGATCAAGCCGTCCAATGAGAGATGATCTCATATGTAAACATATGAGATCATCTCTCATCGCCGGTGCTCCTTCCTCACACAGACACTGCAGTGTGAGGAAGGAGGGGGAGCCGACAGCTGCTGGGGACACAGAGAAATGTAATCAGGGCACTGATCACCACTGCCC
Source organism: Pelophylax lessonae (assembly GCF_965119305.1). NCBI lineage: Eukaryota > Metazoa > Chordata > Amphibia > Anura > Ranidae > Pelophylax > Pelophylax lessonae. Next base: position 634,804,569 of record NC_138770.1, on the reverse strand, counting down.
TGATTACTAAAGGTAAAAAAAACACACACATTGCCCCCCCATCAGTGCCCACAGTGCCCGCCATCAGTGCCCCCCATCAATGCCCACAATCAGTGCCCATAGTGCTGCCAGTCAGTGCCCATCAGTGCCTGCTCATCTAGGCACTGATGAGCACTGACTGGCAGCACTATGGGCACTGAGTGTGGGCACTGATGGTGCTGCCCATCAGTGCTCATCAGTGCCGCCCATCAGTGCTCATCAGTGCCACCCGTCAGTGTCCATCAGTGCCATCCGCCAGTGCCCATCAGTGCCGCCTATCAGTGCCCAGCAGTGCCACCTCTTAGTGCCACCTCTCAGTGCCCAGCAGTGCCGCCTATCAGTGCTCATCAGTGCCGCCTATCAGTGCTGCCTATCAGTGCCGCCTATCAATGCCGCCTATCAGTGCTCATCAGTGCGGCATATTAGTGCCACCTCATCAGTGCCCATAAGTGCCACCTCATCAGTGCCCATAAGTGCCACCTCATCAGTGCCCATCAGTGCAGCCTATCAGTGCCCATCAGTGCCGCCTCATCAGCGCACATCAGTGAGGGAGAAAAATTTATTTTCAAAATTTACTCGCAGAAAATAAGAAAAACTTTTTTTTTTTTTCAAAATTTTCTGTCTTTTTTCTTTTTTTTTTTGTAAAAAATAAAAAACCCAGAGGTTATTAAATACCACCAAAAGAAAGCTCTATTTGTGTGAAAAAAATGATAAAAATTTCATATGGGTACAGTGTAGCATGACCGCGCAATTGTCATTCAAAGTGTGCGAGCGCTGAAAGCTGAAAATTGGCCTGGATGGGAAGGGTGTTTAAGTGCACAGTAGGCAAGTGGTTAAATACATGTGGATGACATATTTATTGCTCTTTTATTTAAAACCTTGTACAACTTAGTGATCACACTAATGTACTATCAACTGTAGATATAATCACATTTTTTTAACAGGGGATTCCTGAGACCTCAAGATGAATTCAAGGGCTCCTTCAGGGTAAAAAGTTTGGGAAAGGCTGTCCTAGAGCAACTAATCTGCTTCTCTCTTTGATCCTTCATCAAGTTCCATTACAGGTTTCAATCTGCCAATTCTTATTTCATGTAGTTTGATACATGAGGCCTCTTGTGACTACTGTGACCAATACTCAAATGCAGGAAAAATAATCATTTCAGTTTTTTTTTTAACATTCATTCTCAATTAGCCAAAATTTTCATATGCTGTCTTGTAGGTTTCTGGACATTTTGCAGACCTGATTTCATGCGTATATTATCCAATCGTTCAGCATCTCATGGTATGTCCGAGCAGATGTTTGGAATAAGCGGTGTATGAGGAGACGTTCTGTTCTGCTTGCGGCAGTACCTGATGTGTGCTGTTATTCTACCCCCTGAATGCTGAGCAAAAACATATCATGTCCATACTTTACTGCCTTCCACTGAGACAATGACGAACACACGCCCCGGCGCCTACTGTCAGCGCCTGCCAGCTTATATTAGCTCTCTGATTCTCATCAACCTATGTTGCTTTTGACACTGTTGATCACCAAGTTTCCAACGATCACTACCTCTCAGTACTGTATGACAGCCCTATGCCAGGCCACTTTTTTTCTTTTAGCTACAGAACCGTCTTCACGTCACAGATGTTCAGTGGCTTTATAAAGGATTACTAATTCTGTAATCAGTTATATGCACTGTTTGCTCTACAGTTGTGTCATACAGTGAAACTAAAAAAAACTGCCCAGATGCAGAACTCTCCATGAACTAAAAATGTCCAGCTGCAGAGAGAGCCAAATAACGTTGTATAATAGCTGTTTAGGTGCAAAGCGCCTCAAAAAAAGAAAAAAAAAAACAGTCCAACTGCACAGCTATCCAAAAAACTAAAATTGCTAAGATGCAGAATGCTCCATAAACTAAAGCCTCCCAGATGCAGGGAGCTCCACATACTAAAACCATCCAGATGCAGAACACTCCTTATACTAAAACTATCCAGATGCAGGAGGCTCCATAGACCAAATGTAATGGATCAACCTGCACCCCGACCGGGCACCTTCATTGACAGATGCTCCTAGTGCTTCCCGAGGGCTCCAAGCACTCCACCTGACACCATAGCCACCTCAGACCCCACGAACTGGCGCAGCTTGGTTGGGGTCTCGCCGTCTCCTACCCACCCTGGACCTACGACAAGGCTCCAGGTTCCCATGGGTGAACCTCTCTTTCCCCAGAGAGTGCAGCAGAACAAGCTCTTACACAAGAGCTTAGTGATTATCCAAGGGAGTATGGAAGACCATAGCAATCCCTTGTAGCATATTCCCCCAATAAGAGACAGGACTCTACTTTATTGAACAAGAAACAGACTTATATACAGTTTCCCCCCACAAGGTTACCGCCCAGGTGGACCTTGTTGAGGACTGGACGTGACATTCACAATCCAATAGAAACAGGGTTTCACACTCAGTCATTCCCATACAGTGTACACAATCCCTTCCCCCTAACCTAAACTAATTATCTAGCCATCTGGACAGAACAATGTGAGGTCATTAACATTAGACAATGGGATGGCCCAATCCACATTCCCTCCCAATACACAAACAATAGGACAAGGCTGCCAGTGACAGTCTGTGTGTCTCTCTCACATTGAAGCTGGAATACACATTATCCCAATCCACAAACCATAGGGAAAACCTAACATTGAGGGATATGTAATACACACATTATTAAGGAACTACAGGTTTCATGGCAATGGGAATAAATCTTCGTATTTCTATATGGAGATATTGCTGACAAATATGACTGACTGTACCATCTGGAGCAATTCAAACCATTAATTATCTGTTTTTAACTTCCAGTGATGGTGAATACTGTCACACAAAGCTATCCAGATGCAAAACGCTCCATAAACTAAAGATATCCAGCTGCAGAGAGCTCCATATAGCATTGTACAATAGCTGTTAAAGTGCAAAGGGCTTCATAAAATAAAACTGCCCAACTGCAGCTCTCCAAAAAACTAAAGTGTCTAAGATGCAGAATTCTCCATAAACTACAGCCTTCCAGATACTCAAGCCATGCAGATGCAGGAAGCCCCATATACTAAAACTACCCAAATGCAGGGAGCTCTCAATAAACCAAAACTATCCAGATGCAGAACGCTCTATTAACTAAATATGTCCAGCTGCAGATAGATCCAAATAACATTGTAGTTGTTTAAGTGCAAAGCGCTTTATATTATAAAACTGCCAACTGCAGAGCTCTCCAAAAAACTAAAATTGCTGAGATGCAGAATGCTCTTTAGACTAAAGCCTTCCAGATGCAGGGAGCTCCATGAACTAAAACTATCCAGATGCAGGGAGCTCCATATACTCAACTATCCAGATGCAGGGAGCTGCAAAAACAAAACTATCCAGATGCAGGGACTGCTCATACTAAAACCATCCAGATGCAGGGAGCTCCATATACTAAAACTATCCAGAAGCAGGGAGCTCTATATACTTAAACTTTACAAATGCAGGGATCTCCATAAACCAAAATGATCCAGAGGCAGAACGCTCCATAAACTAAAGATGTCCAGCTTCAGAGAGCTCCATATGAAGTTGTACAATAGCTGTTTAGGTGCAAAGTGCTTCATAGTATAAAACAGTCCAACTGCAGAGCTTTCCAAAACACTAAAGTTGCGAAGATGCGGAATGCTCCATAAACTAAAGCCTTCCAGACGCAGGGAGCTCCATATACTAAAACTATCCAGATGCAGGGAGCTCCATGAAAAAAAGTATCCAGATGCAGGGCGCTCCATATACTAAAGCTTTCCAGATGCAGAATGCCCCAAAAACTAAAACTATCCCTAAATTAAAACTATCCAGATGCAGGGAGCTCCATAAACTAAAACTATTCAGATGCAGGGAGCTCCATATACAAAAACTATCCAGATGCAGGGAGCTCCATATACTAAAACGATCCAGATGCAGGGAGCGCCATATACTAAAACTATCCAGATGCAGGAAGCTCCATATACTAAAACTATCCAGATGCAGGGAGCTCCATAAACTAAAACTATCCAGAAGCAGGGAGCTTCATAAACTAAAACTATCCAGATGCAGGAAGCTCCATATACTAAAACAATCCAGATGCAGGAAGCTTCATATACTAAAATGATCAACCTGTAAAGTGCTTTATGAAATAAAGCTTTCCAGATGCATGGAGCTCTGTAAACCTAAACTATCCAGATGCAGGGAGCTCCATAAACTAAAACTATCCAGATGCAGGAAGCTCCATATACTAAAACTATCCAGATGCAGGGAGCTCCATATACTAAAACTATCCAGATGCAGGAAGCTCCATATACTAAAACTATCCAGATGCAGGGAGCTCCATAAACTAAAACTATCCAGATGCAGGGAGCTCCATATACTAAAACTTTCCAGATGCAGGAAGCTCCATATACTAAAACTATCCAGATGCAGGAAGCTCCATATACTAAAACTATCCAGATGCAGGAAGCTCCATATACTAAAACTATCCAGATGCAGGAAGCTCCATATACTAAAACTATCCAGATGCAGGGAGCTCCATAAACTAAAACTATCCAGAAGCAGGGAGCTCCATAAACTAAAACTATCCAGATGCAGGGAGCTCCATATACTAAAACAATCCAGATGCAGGAAGCTTCATATACTAAAATGATCAACCTGTAGAGTGCTTTATGAAATAAAGCTTTCCAGATGCATGGAGCTCTGTAAACCTAAACTATCCAGATGCAGGGAGCTCCATAAACTAAAACTATCCAGATGCAGGGAGCTCCATATACTAAAACTATCCAGATGCAGGAAGCTCCATATACTAAAACTATCCAGATGCAGGGAGCTCCATAAACTAAAACTATCCAGATGCAGGGAGCTCCATATACTAAAACTTTCCAGATGCAGGAAGCTCCATATACTAAAACTATCCAGATGCAGGAAGCTCCATATACTAAAACTATCCAGATGCAGGAAGCTCCATATACTAAAACTATCCAGATGCAGGGAGCTCCATAAACTAAAACTATCCAGATGCAGGGAGCTCCATATACTAAAACTATCCAGATGCAGGAAGCTCCATATACTAAAACTATCCAGATGCAGGAAGCTCCATATACTAAAACTATCCAGATGCAGGGAGCTCCATAAACTAAAACTATCCAGAAGCAGGGAGCTCCATAAACTAAAACTATCCAGATGCAGGGAGCTCCATATACTAAAACAATCCAGATGCAGGAAGCTTCATATACTAAAATGATCAACCTGTAGAGTGCTTTATGAAATAAAGCTTTCCAGATGCATGGAGCTCTGTAAACCTAAACTATCCAGATGCAGGGAGCTCCATAAACTAAAACTATCCAGATGCAGGGAGCTCCATATACTAAAACTATCCAGATGCAGGAAGCTCCATATACTAAAACTATCCAGATGCAGGGAGCTCCATAAACTAAAACTATCCAGATGCAGGGAGCTCCATATACTAAAACTTTCCAGATGCAGGAAGCTCCATATACTAAAACTATCCAGATGCAGGAAGCTCCATATACTAAAACTATCCAGATGCAGGAAGCTCCATATACTAAAACTATCCAGATGCAGGGAGCTCCATAAACTAAAACTATCCAGATGCAGGGAGCTCCATATACTAAAACTATCCAGATGCAGGAAGCTCCATATACTAAAACTATCCAGATGCAGGAAGCTCCATATACTAAAACTATCCAGATGCAGGGAGCTCCATAAACTAAAACTATCCAGAAGCAGGGAGCTCCATAAACTAAAACTATCCAGATGCAGGGAGCTCCATATACTAAAACAATCCAGATGCAGGAAGCTTCATATACTAAAATGATCAACCTGTAGAGTGCTTTATGAAATAAAGCTTTCCAGATGCATGGAGCTCTGTAAACTAAAACTATCCAGATGCAGGGAGCTCCATATACTAAAACTATCCAGATGCAGGGAGCTCCATAAACTAAAACTATCCAGATGCAGGGAGCTCCATATACTAAAACTATCCAGATGCAGGGAGCTCCATATACTAAAACTATCCAGATGCAGGAAGCTCCATATACTAAAACTATCCAGATGCAGGGAGCTCCATAAACTAAAACTATCCAGATGCAGGGAGCTCCATATACTAAAACTTTCCAGATGCAGGAAGCTCCATATACTAAAACTATCCAGATGCAGGAAGCTCCATATACTAAAACTATCCAGATGCAGGAAGCTCCATATACTAAAACTATCCAGATGCAGGAAGCTCCATATACTAAAACTATCCAGATGCAGGGAGCTCCATAAACTAAAACTATCCAGAAGCAGGGAGCTCCATAAACTAAAACTATCCAGATGCAGGGAGCTCCATATACTAAAACAATCCAGATGCAGGAAGCTTCATATACTAAAATGATCAACCTGTAGAGTGCTTTATGAAATAAAGCTTTCCAGATGCATGGAGCTCTGTAAACCTAAACTATCCAGATGCAGGGAGCTCCATAAACTAAAACTATCCAGATGCAGGGAGCTCCATATACTAAAACTATCCAGATGCAGGAAGCTCCATATACTAAAACTATCCAGATGCAGGGAGCTCCATAAACTAAAACTATCCAGATGCAGGGAGCTCCATATACTAAAACTTTCCAGATGCAGGAAGCTCCATATACTAAAACTATCCAGATGCAGGAAGCTCCATATACTAAAACTATCCAGATGCAGGAAGCTCCATATACTAAAACTATCCAGATGCAGGGAGCTCCATAAACTAAAACTATCCAGATGCAGGGAGCTCCATATACTAAAACTATCCAGATGCAGGAAGCTCCATATACTAAAACTATCCAGATGCAGGAAGCTCCATATACTAAAACTATCCAGATGCAGGGAGCTCCATAAACTAAAACTATCCAGAAGCAGGGAGCTCCATAAACTAAAACTATCCAGATGCAGGGAGCTCCATATACTAAAACAATCCAGATGCAGGAAGCTTCATATACTAAAATGATCAACCTGTAGAGTGCTTTATGAAATAAAGCTTTCCAGATGCATGGAGCTCTGTAAACCTAAACTATCCAGATGCAGGGAGCTCCATAAACTAAAACTATCCAGATGCAGGGAGCTCCATATACTAAAACTATCCAGATGCAGGAAGCTCCATATACTAAAACTATCCAGATGCAGGGAGCTCCATAAACTAAAACTATCCAGATGCAGGGAGCTCCATATACTAAAACTTTCCAGATGCAGGAAGCTCCATATACTAAAACTATCCAGATGCAGGAAGCTCCATATACTAAAACTATCCAGATGCAGGAAGCTCCATATACTAAAACTATCCAGATGCAGGGAGCTCCATAAACTAAAACTATCCAGATGCAGGGAGCTCCATATACTAAAACTATCCAGATGCAGGAAGCTCCATATACTAAAACTATCCAGATGCAGGAAGCTCCATATACTAAAACTATCCAGATGCAGGGAGCTCCATAAACTAAAACTATCCAGAAGCAGGGAGCTCCATAAACTAAAACTATCCAGATGCAGGGAGCTCCATATACTAAAACAATCCAGATGCAGGAAGCTTCATATACTAAAATGATCAACCTGTAGAGTGCTTTATGAAATAAAGCTTTCCAGATGCATGGAGCTCTGTAAACTAAAACTATCCAGATGCAGGGAGCTCCATATACTAAAACTATCCAGATGCAGGGAGCTCCATAAACTAAAACTATCCAGATGCAGGGAGCTCCATATACTAAAACTATCCAGATGCAGGGAGCTCCATATACTAAAACTATCCAGATGCAGGGAGCTCCATAAACTAAAACTATCCAGATGCAGGGAGCTCCATATACTAAAACTATCCAGATGCAGGGAGCTCCATATACTAAAACTATCCAGATGCAGGGAGCTCCATAAACTAAAACTATCCAGATGCAGGGAGCTCCATATACTAAAACTTTCCAGATGCAGGAAGCTCCATATACTAAAACTATCCAGATGCAGGAAGCTCCATATACTAAAACTATCCAGATGCAGGGAGCTCCATAAACTAAAACTATCCAGAAGCAGGGAGCTCCATAAACTAAAACTATCCAGATGCAGGGAGCTCCATATACTAAAACTTTCCAGATGCAGGAAGTTCCATATACTAAAACTATCCAGATGCAGGAAGCTCCATATACTAAAACTATCCAGATGCAGGGAGCTCCATAAACTAAAACTATCCAGAAGCAGGGAGCTCCATAAACTAAAACTATCCAGATGCAGGGAGCTCCATATACTAAAACTTTCCAGATGCAGGGAGCTCCATATACTAAAACTATCCAGATGCAGGAAGCTCCATATACTAAAACTATCCAGATGCAGGAAGCTCCATATACTAAAACTATCCAGATGCAGGGAGCTCCATAAACTAAAACTATCCAGAAGCAGGGAGCTCCATAAACTAAAACTATCCAGATGCAGGGAGCTCCATATACTAAAACAATCCAGATGCAGGAAGCTTCATATACTAAAACTATCCAGATGCAGGAAGCTCCATATACTAAAACTATCCAGATGCAGGAAGCTCCATATACTAAAACTATCCAGATGCAGGGAGCTCCATAAACTAAAACTATCCAGAAGCAGGGAGCTCCATAAACTAAAACTATCCAGATGCAGGGAGCTCCATATACTAAAACAATCCAGATGCAGGAAGCTTCATATACTAAAACTATCCAGATGCAGGAAGCTCCATATACTAAAACTATCCAGATGCAGGAAGCTCCATATACTAAAACTATCCAGATGCAGGGAGCTCCATAAACTAAAACTATCCAGAAGCAGGGAGCTCCATAAACTAAAACTATCCAGATGCAGGGAGCTCCATATACTAAAACAATCCAGATGCAGGAAGCTTCATATACTAAAACTATCCAGATGCAGGAAGCTCCATATACTAAAACTATCCAGATGCAGGAAGCTTCATATACTAAAATGATCAACCTGTAGAGTGCTTTATGAAATAAAGCTTTCCAGATGCATGGAGCTCTGTAAACCTAAACTATCCAGATGCAGGGAGCTCCATAAACTAAAACTATCCAGATGCAGGGAGCTCCATATACTAAAACTATCCAGATGCAGGAAGCTCCATATACTAAAACTATCCAGATGCAGGGAGCTCCATAAACTAAAACTATCCAGATGCAGGGAGCTCCATATACTAAAACTTTCCAGATGCAGGAAGCTCCATATACTAAAACTATCCAGATGCAGGAAGCTCCATATACTAAAACTATCCAGATGCAGGAAGCTCCATATACTAAAACTATCCAGATGCAGGGAGCTCCATAAACTAAAACTATCCAGATGCAGGGAGCTCCATATACTAAAACTATCCAGATGCAGGAAGCTCCATATACTAAAACTATCCAGATGCAGGAAGCTCCATATACTAAAACTATCCAGATGCAGGGAGCTCCATAAACTAAAACTATCCAGAAGCAGGGAGCTCCATAAACTAAAACTATCCAGATGCAGGGAGCTCCATATACTAAAACAATCCAGATGCAGGAAGCTTCATATACTAAAATGATCAACCGGTAGAGTGCTTTATGAAATAAAGCTTTCCAGATGCATGGAGCTCTGTAAACTAAAACTATCCAGATGCAGGGAGCTCCATATACTAAAACTATCCAGATGCAGGGAGCTCCATAAACTAAAACTATCCAGATGCAGGGAGCTCCATATACTAAAACTATCCAGATGCAGGGAGCTCCATATACTAAAACTATCCAGATGCAGGGAGCTCCATAAACTAAAACTATCCAGATGCAGGGAGCTCCATATACTAAAACTATCCAGATGCAGGGAGCTCCATATACTAAAACTATCCAGATGCAGGGAGCTCCATAAACTAAAACTATCCAGATGCAGGGAGCTCCATATACTAAAACTTTCCAGATGCAGGAAGCTCCATATACTAAAACTATCCAGATGCAGGAAGCTCCATATACTAAAACTATCCAGATGCAGGGAGCTCCATAAACTAAAACTATCCAGAAGCAGGGAGCTCCATAAACTAAAACTATCCAGATGCAGGGAGCTCCATATACTAAAACTTTCCAGATGCAGGAAGTTCCATATACTAAAACTATCCAGATGCAGGAAGCTCCATATACTAAAACTATCCAGATGCAGGGAGCTCCATAAACTAAAACTATCCAGAAGCAGGGAGCTCCATAAACTAAAACTATCCAGATGCAGGGAGCTCCATATACTAAAACTTTCCAGATGCAGGGAGCTCCATATACTAAAACTATCCAGATGCAGGAAGCTCCATATACTAAAACTATCCAGATGCAGGAAGCTCCATATACTAAAACTATCCAGATGCAGGGAGCTCCATAAACTAAAACTATCCAGAAGCAGGGAGCTCCATAAACTAAAACTATCCAGATGCAGGGAGCTCCATATACTAAAACAATCCAGATGCAGGAAGCTTCATATACTAAAACTATCCAGATGCAGGAAGCTCCATATACTAAAACTATCCAGATGCAGGAAGCTCCATATACTAAAACTATCCAGATGCAGGGAGCTCCATAAACTAAAACTATCCAGAAGCAGGGAGCTCCATAAACTAAAACTATCCAGATGCAGGGAGCTCCATATACTAAAACAATCCAGATGCAGGAAGCTTCATATACTAAAACTATCCAGATGCAGGAAGCTCCATATACTAAAACTATCCAGATGCAGGAAGCTCCATATACTAAAACTATCCAGATGCAGGGAGCTCCATAAACTAAAACTATCCAGAAGCAGGGAGCTCCATAAACTAAAACTATCCAGATGCAGGGAGCTCCATATACTAAAACAATCCAGATGCAGGAAGCTTCATATACTAAAACTATCCAGATGCAGGAAGCTCCATATACTAAAACTATCCAGATGCAGGGAGCTCCATATACTAAAACTATCCAGATGCAGGGAGCTCCATAAACTAAAACTATCCAGATGCAGGGAGCTCCATATACTAAAACTTTCCAGATGCAGGAAGCTCCATATACTAAAACTATCCAGATGCAGGAAGCTCCATATACTAAAACTATCCAGATGCAGGGAGCTCCATATACTAAAACTTTCCAGATGCAGGAAGCTCCATATACTAAAACTATCCAGATGCAGGAAGCTCCATATACTAAAACTATCCAGAAGCAGGGAGCTCCATAAACTAAAACTATCCAGATGCAGGGAGCTCCATATACTAAAACTTTCTAGATGCAGGAAGCTCCATATACTAAAACTATCCAGATGCAGGAAGCTCCATATACTAAAACTATCCAGATGCAGGGAGCTCCATAAACTAAAACTATCCAGAAGCAGGGAGCTCCATAAACTAAAACTATCCAGATGCAGGAAGCTCCATATACTAAAACTATCCAGATGCAGGGAGCTCCATATACTAAAACTATCCAGATGCAGGGAGCTCCATATACTAAAATGATCAACCTGTAGAGTGCTTTATGAAATAAAGCTACCCAGATACAGAACTCTGCATGAGCTAAGCCTGACCAGTTAGGCTGCATTCACACCTGAGCAACGTGTCTTTGCGTTTTTTTTTTTCAGGTGTTTTTTCAAGCATTTGTATGTACATTTTTGAGTGTTTGCGCACAGCGTTTTTAAAGTGTTTTTGAGCCTTGGGCATTTTTTTAATTAGCCAGTAGAGAAAATATTATCTATTTCATCATTTGTTGCTTTGTTTTTCAGCTGTTTCATCCGCTTTTATTTATTTATTTATTATTATTTATTTTTGTTTAACTATTGCATTTAAGCAAAATGCTAAATAAAAGCGTGACAAAATGCAGAAAAACCATCATAAATGCTCAAATCAAGCGTTTTCAGGCATTTCCATAAAACAAAACAAAACAAAAAAACGCTACAAAAATGCACCAATCTGCCTGATTCAAGCTTAAAAAAAAGCTCCAGAACTTTGTGTAGCTTTAGTTGACTTGTAGTGGAAGTGGGAACCAACTCCAAAGAGAATCATTGATTTTTTTCTCCTCCAGCGTTTTGGAGCTTCAAACTACAAAATGCTGAGGTGTGAATGGGGCCTGGCAGACAAATCCATGAACAAAAGCTGTCCATCTGCAGAGCTATTTATTAATTAAGTAGCCCCTGCCTAGGTAGGTGCTAGAGAGTGCATCGTTTTTGGGTTTCCCTGCTTAACAGGGGACTGTTAGGCAAATTGAAGTACTCTCTGCCTAATAGGGATGAGTGATCCATTGATAGGGTCTGCTCAGTGTGATCAGATGCTGCTTAAGTTGTCTGTCTGTTTCACACTGGTCTATTAGGAAGGGTCATATTGGACAGTGGGGGGGGGGGGAGGGGGGGACCTGACATATGGGAGCATGGGTGTAGATACAGCCCTGACCATTGAGAAAGGTGCCTCAAGGCATGCTGGGTGACTGTATTTACACCAAAAGAGCATGTTTGCATGGGGTCTTCGGCTGGAGAGCGGGGTACCCGAAGAAGGGGGGTCGCTGTCCCTCCTCTTTACAGGCTGTCATGTGGCCTCAGGTAGTTGACCTGAGGGCCAGAGCCACAGAAGCTGCAACCCAGATGTCCTGCAGAGCTGACTGGGAGAGAGAAACACCTGGAAGGATCTGTTCCTGGCTACTGTGAGTACAGACCCAAGTCTAGGAGCCTGTTCTGTGAGGGCCATCCCTTCAAGCTAGTAAAGTCAGGGGATGAGTACCAGCTAAGAAGAATCAGAGTTCATTGAGTCTGCTGCCAAAGTAAGCAAAGGACTTATTCTTCCATACAAGTGAGGCCAAGTGAAAGTTGTCCTCATCTGTGCATAAAGTAGGAGAACCCCACTAATCCCTTCTCCTATCCAAGTTCCACCATTAAAGACAAAAAAAATCCCCTAGACTGGTCATTGGATAACAAGCGGATGAGTGCCCACCTGGTCGTGTGAAAATACCTAAGCATCTGGCTGCAGGATAATCAGAGGGAGGCCCAGGGAAATCTATACTCAGCGACCCCTATGAGGGCATTGCTACACACATTTTTGACAATTATTTAATAAAAAGTGTAGGATATTGTTTAAATCTCTTATGTACACACTTATGATATTCGCTGAATGTATACTGATTGTTATTTATAGTTTCACAAAACTTGAAGAAGTGGGTTGGAGACCTACGAAATGCATTGTGATTTATCGCGTTGCTCCCTCCGACCGGACCCTAGTTTATATCAAGGAGTAAAGCCATTTTAAGTGGAGGGAGATGAAAAATGAGTTCTGTGAAATGTGAAACATATATGAAGTACACATATCCTCATGTATCATTTCCATGTATTGTATGGGCTGTATACATAAAATATAAGTGATGTTAGGCTAAAAACTTGCCATTTATGTTAATGATATTATAATAAATGGATGAATTTTAAGGGTATGGTACATGTATTCCATTATTAGGCATCTTTAAAGTCCCATATTTGTAGAGAATGGTTTTGATGATTGTGAACGTGAAGGATTATGGTGCTTATCCAAGCAACCCTGGCAATATGTGCATTTAGGGGAGTCCAGATGCAAAGAGCTCTGTGAACTAAAGTTGCCCAGCTGCAGAAAGCGCAATGCACTAAAGCTGTCCAGCTGCAGAGCGCTTTGTAATTTAACTGACCGATTGATTTTACAACAAATATTTGTCGATGGAAAGGTAAGGTTAAAGGCGGGAGCTGTAAATCATATTTACACTAGAGTTCAAAGTACACTGTATTACAGAATGCATGTTCTACGTGCTTCAAAGACTAATTAACTGCTATTTTGTAAAATAAAAAAAAATATACCACCTAAAGGTTTGGGAAGGAGCCTGGCACTGCTATTGCACTTGATTTTGTTTTTGTTTTAGAAGGTTTTTTAAAAATTTTATGTATTTTGTTGTTGCTGCCGTCATTAACCATCATCATCATGCAGAGGCGTAACTAGAACCTTCAGGGCCCCGATGCAAGAAACCATGAAGGACCCTCCCAGACCCCTTCCCTTCAAGCCTGGGGCTCTTCCCACTGATCCTGGGGCCCTTTACTCTCATTGCGGGGCCCTTTATTATGGTCCCACAACAGGACCCTTTCACACGTTCTGCAGTGGACCCCTTCCCGCCATCTTGGGGCCTTCCCACGGTGGTGGAATGCCAGGGCCCGGTTGCAAGTGTGACCTTTGCGATCCTGGAAGTTCACCCACTGGTGTCAGTATTTATTTATTTTTTTTGGTATTTTAATTGTATTATTTTTTATCATTACATTTTATTTTTTTACAATGTCACTGACTATGACTCTGTCCATTCAGAAAAGGAAGGAGCTGGTAAATTACATATTTACCGACCCCTTCCTGGTTCTCTATTGTGACACATCCCCTGCAGCAGCCGGCAGGAGAGGGAAAGGAGCACAGTGGGGGGCAACCAGGGGAGCACACAGGGGCCGAGAGACAGCAGAACACAAGTGAACTGGATAGGGGGGGGGGGGCAGCATACAGAGGAACCAATCTCCTGCATTTTCCTCCTGCAGCTACAGGAGGAAAAAGGAGGACAGTAAATTCTCTACATGCTGCCCCCGCTGCCCCTCCTATCCAGGTGTACAGGAGAGCCGCACAGGCCCCCTGGAGCATGGGGCCCGGTTGCAATTGCAACCCCTGCAACCCCTGTAGTTACGCCCCTGTCATCATGCATCATCAGATTTCTCCAAAATTTTACTCAAGGGGAAATCTCAATTTCAGTCGCTTCTGTAGGAATAAGAAATTATAGACATGGTGGGTATCCTCTCACCCCTAAACAAGGGATGAAAGTGAGGGGTCCCAAAGTGTCGCTCTAACCCTGTATCTAGGCAACGCGCAACCTAAGATACAACTCATGACTTCCCCGCTCTTGCTTCCAGTCTGCTGATGATCGTGTTTGGGTGGGGTCGAAGACGGGGGGGGGGGGAGTGAGACCCACCCCCCTCCTGCCAACTTCCTTGAGCTCCTTGAATTCCCTTAGCTACTCATTATACCTCCCCCCCACCCTATCCCACTGACTCTCCCCCCCCCCCCCCAATCTCTATCTCTTACTTCTTTCTTTTTCTCCCTTCTACTTTTTCCCCCTTTGACCCTCACCCTCCCCCCCCCCCCCTCTCCATATCCTCTTTTACTTCTTAGGCGAATACCACCAATTTCCTGATCTTTCTTTAACACAAAAAATATGAATATGTGGCTCCGATCCCTTGCCACACTCATCACTCCTCACTTGTTAAGCTGTCTTCCAAGAGTTACATGAGATATATTTTAGTCTCGAAAAGAAGACATACCATCCTCAGAGTATTATATTCGACCTGATTGTAGCTTTCTGTCCCTGTATTTGTTGCCACTAGAATTCGCAATCCCTTTGAACTTGTTGAAAATTGATGTTCTTTGTTAACGTTTATGAGTTGTATTCGCATATGTTCCATGCCAGTTCATGCGACTGTATTGTACATCTTTCATGTTTTTCAATAAAATTTTCTTGGATTGAAAAAAAAAAAAAGAAATTATGCTGGGGACATTTTCTATAAAACCACATAAAGTCAATTGTAAGAAATTTTTACTGGAATTTTACTGAAGGCAATTTTCTCCAAAATTTCACAGCTTATTTCTAGTTTCTGCACTTTTACCCACCTGCCAATCTCCATGGATAGCTTCACCTAACCTTCTAGTGCTGACCTAGTAACATGGGAACACAAAGATCTAGAGTGGGCCTTTAGTATGACAAAATAAGGTAAAACATTTCAAGGATCAAAGTACAGTATCGACCTCCTCTATTCTCCTTCACCACAGCATTATGATTTGCTTTCAGGTACTTTTTATAAGAGTGTGATAGTATATATTTGCACACCTTATCTAAAATTTAAACTCTTGAGTACAGGTGAGAACATTTATCTCGCTTTCTTTACCGCCCAGGAAGGAAAAAGGGTCAATATGTTGGTTAATGTACATATGGAATGTTTATCTTTTTTGAGGTTCGTCAATTTTTTTTTTTTTTTTTTAGAAAGAAAAAAAGCTTTCCATTTGCAGCAGCTACAGTTGTGACACATTGCAGCTTTATGTACCGGCACTTTGAGATAAGAGAAGTCTAGGCGAGTGATGGAGCGTAATCCAGGTCAATAAGTTTAATTATTAACAAGTGACTCAACAAATGACTGTACAATTTATGCACCCAAGGTTTTTGTTATTAGTTTATGTTGAGGCAAATGACAGCAATTTCCATTTATTATATGTGCTCCGCTGTTTGTGAGATGTATGTGCCAGTTTCTTTAGATTAGTCAGGCTTCATACTATGTGTGGAGATAGAGGAGAACCACTCAGAGGCCAACTTTCCAAGGATAATCTAAAAAAACTAGTCAGGTTTATAGGACATGCTGAAGTAAAGAATACATTTTTGTATTCATTTTTGTTTTTTTTAGTTTTAACCACTTTACCACCGGAGGATTTTGCTGTCTTACGTCCAGGCCACTTTTTGCGATTCGGCACTGTGCGAATTTAACTGAGAATTGCGCGGTCTTGCGACGCCGTACCCAAACAAAATTTACGTCCTTTTTTTCCCATAAACAGAGCTTTCTTTTGGTGGTGTTTGATCACCTGTGCGATTTTTACTTTTTGCGCTATAAACAAAAAAACGCGTTTATTTTGAAAAAATAACAATATTTTTCAAATTTTTTTATATGAAATTCCCGCCCCCCCCCCCCCCCCCCCAAAAAATGTAAAAATCTAAATTTTTTCAAATTTTTGGCCAATTTGTTTTCTGCTACCTATGTTTGGTAAAAAAAAAATCACAATAAGCGTATTTTGATTGGTTTGCGCAAAAGTTATTGCGTTTACTATCTAAGGGAAAGATTTCTGTCATTTTTGGTGTTTTTTTTTAACGCGTAATGGCGGCGATCTGCGATTTTTTTTTGCGGGACTGCGACATTGCGGCGGACAGATCGGACCCTTGACTGACATTTTTGACACTTTTGGGGGTACCAGTGACATTACTACAATAATCAGTGCTATAAATATGCACTGTTACTGTAAAAATGACACTGGCAGGGAAGGGGTTAATTTTATTGAAGAGGGAGGGGTTAATGTATGCCTGGTGCTTACTAACGTGTGTGGGGGGAGGTGACTGAGTGACACAGGGACAGATCGCATGTTCAGCTATGCTGAACCCTGCAATCTGTCACTGTTTGTCACTTAGGAGATCCGCCCGCTTTGTTTACACAAGCGGGCGGATCTCCAGACTCGATTCCCCGACGATCGGGGAAGAGCGGCGGTGATCACCGCCGCTCCTCCCCTGGCCCGACTCCCGCTGTGTCTGAAAACAGCGGGAGCAAGCCTCCGGCGGCACGCGAGCACCGCCCACAAGGGGAGGAGTCCAGCGACGTAGGTCTACGTCGCTGGACGGAATCAAGCCACTTTGCCGCAGTACAGTCCCAGTGACTGGTCGGCAAGTGGTTAAATAAACCCCTGTAGATTTACTTGTTGCAGTTTGAGTACTATCGGGGACATTTGTATTCACTTCCTGCCCTGAAGACACAACAGGAAGAGAGAAGAAAACTCTAAATAGTAAGAGGAATTGCCCCTTTTACTTGGACTATACACTAATAGATTTTCAAACAAACGTTTGTAGCACTACTCCCAAAGGAGCTGCTGAGTGTGGGTCCCCCTGGGTTACCGCTAGCAACAACAGTACCTTTCAACATGTTTTTCAAGTGTGAGCACCTCAGACAAGTCCAGTTTCTTTGGTTTTTAGGGTTTATTTGAGAACTTGGATGGGAGAAGGGAGAAGTAGGATACTCCAACAACTGAACTATGCACAATTAGGCAGGGACACTGAAAAATGCTGCTTGACGCTATTTAGCACTTCACTGACGCTGGGTAACACTGACTGATGCTGGCCTCTGATACTAGAACTTCACCTCTGACTGTGAAAAAGTCCCTTTGAGCTCCCCAGAGTACTCCTTCCTGAGGTAGCTGACTTTAATGCAAACTGTATTGCTAAACACTTCAGGGCCCTTCCTGGTGCCCCCTTTACTCCCCAAACTTCAGGGCTTTACTACTTGGCACCCCCTTTACTGTACACTCCTGGTTAGCTGGCTCCTGGATCCTCTTTGACCTCTCTGGAGTGGTCCCCTTTCCTAGGCAGATCTTGAGTACTCACGACACTGTTTTTCCTGAAGATCTTTGCCCAGCAGCTCCACTTGATCAGCAACTCTGGATCCCTTGCAGCCCAGCTCAACCTCCGGTCCCTAGGCTGACTGCCTGGACCACTTTCTCACTTTTACAGGAGGAGAGACAGCCGTCACCTCCTCCTGGGACTGATGCTCCTGCCAAAAGACACCCTGTCACATGCTCCCTCAGGATTTATTCCCAATCCCAGGATGTATTGCAGCAATGCCCACCTACTGGGACAGTCATAAACCCTGGTATGCTATTGGCTGGATTTCCTCCACTGTCCAACAATATCCCTCATTGGATACAGTGGGGACACTGCCCAGACTCAATAGACCACACCTGGAAGCATGTGACAGGCTAACTAACAAATCAGGCGCTGATAAGAAGAACAGGGCCAAACATATGCTTTTCATAGCACATACCTAGGAGGGTGCTACATGTTCATAAAATATTAATTTGGGATATTGGAATGAATGTAATTTCCCTAAATAAAACCACATTCACTAATAGTTTAATGTTTAATAGTTTAATTGAGAAACATTTTTTCATACTGCTCTTTTAATTTTCTCATCATTGTGGGTGAAAATGACCCCACTAACGTTTAGAAAATAAACCTCTTGGCACCAGTCGTACGCAAATTTGCAGCCTCTCGGCGGGTGGGCCTTGGCACAGAGTGGTGGCATATTTGCGTGCATTAGTGCAAATACAGTAGTGCTGGTGCCAAGAGCTTAAGAACATTTGTTTTATTTTCTTATTTTTACTGGGGTCATTTTAATCCACAATGAGCAGGATGAAAATTTTTTCTTATTTGAATACATTTCTAACAGTAAATGCGGTTTTCTTTTGGGAAATTAAATTTGTTCCAATATCCCAAAATAATATTTTACAAATGTAAAATATGGCGGCTAACGGAATGCTCCCGATCGCTGCTTGCGATTGGGAGCTTTCCAATCATGTGACTGCCATGACAGCCAATCATGGTGGTCACATGATCATAAACCTGCTCCGCCTCCCGGCATCCTAAACCCCTTAAAGGTGGTGGCTCCAAGGGGTTAAAATTTTTCTTATAGTTATTGGGGACTATTTAATGATTGCTTTGGACAGTAGTGCCAAGAAAAATTATAGGCAATGGATGGATACATTTTCTGGTTTCTTATCTAAACTAATGAAATTGTACCTGGGAATGTGGTTTCCTCGTAGAAAAAAAATCAGATCTATTGTAATGCACATGTGCTGCATAAAGTTTGATATGCAAGATCTGGGGGCCCCCTTGGAAAGGGGCTTCCAGATTCCAATAAGCCCCCCCCCCCACCTGCAGACCCCCACAACCACAGTCCAGGGTTGTCGGGAAGAGGCCCTAGTCCCCATCAACCTGGGGACAAGGTGCTTTGGGGGGCACCACAAAGCACCCTCCCCATGTTGAGGGCAAGAGGCCTGGTATGGTTCAGGAGGGGGGAAGGCACTTGCTCGTCCTCATCCCGTATTCTGGCCTGGCAGGCTGCTTGCTCAGATAAGGGTCTGGTATAGATTTGGGGGGGGACCCCACGCAGGTTTGTTTTTAAATTTTGCCATGGGGTTCCCCTTAAAACCCATACCAGACTGGAAGGGCCTGGTATGGACTGGGGGGGCCCTATGCAGTTTTTTCATGTTTTTTATCTGTATTGCCGGGAGCTGACAATACATTACAGCCGCGAGCAAGTTTAAATTACATTTTTCCATTTAGAAATGTCAGTATTGCAGCAGCAGGCTCCATACATCGTACAATTGCACCACTTTACAGGCACATCAAGGGGACCCCCCAGGCATGATATTTAAATGAATTTTTCATTTTTATTGTTTCACTTTAAGCATCATTAAAATCACTGCTCCTGTAAAAACAATTGTTTTTAAAAAAAATGTTTTTGCATTGATGCATGTCCCTGAGGGCAGTACCCAGGTCCCCACACACTTTTATTTGGCAATAACTTGCATATAAGCCTTTAAAATGAGGACTTTTGATTTTTCATGTTCGTGTCCTATAGACTTTAACCTTCCTAGCGTTATTCCCAAGTGTGGCTCGGGGTTAAATTTCAGTGCCAAAAGCGGTAACCCCCGAGCCACACTCGGGGTACCGCTAGGAAGATCGCTGGATCCTGGTAGAGGGGTTACTTACCTT